>NC_072416.2:21781428-22090535 GCF_028858775.2 Pan troglodytes | reverse complement strand
AGTATTATGGCTAAACATGCTTAATAGGAAACAAATCAAGCCTATAGGCCTACATTTCAGTGCACAGGAAATAAGAAGCCAGAGAAACAAATTCTAGAAACCACTAGGAAATCATCAGACAATTCCAGAAGGTAGGATGTTGGAATCTACATAGCAGTAGGCCCAATTTCTGCAATAAGCCAATGTCAAGAAAAAAGGGGCTGGGCTGGGGAGATTATTTATTTATTTATTTATTTTTTTGAGATGGAGTCTCACTCCGTCACTCAGGCTGGAGTGCAATGGCAAGATCTCAGCTCACTGCAACCTCCCGGGTTCAAGCAATTCTCCCTGCCTCAACTTGCCTAGTAGTGGGGATTACAGGTTTCTGCCACCACATCCGGCTAATTTTTGTATTTTAAGTAGAGATGGGGTTTTGCCATGTTGGCCAGGCTGGTTTCCAACTTCTGACTTCAAGTGATCCACCCGCCTCGGCCTCCCAAAGTGCTGGGATTACAGGAGTGAGCCACCGTACCCGGCTGATTATTTTAGATTAATAGAGATTTAAGTTGGGGGGGGGGGACACAGAATGTAAAATCTGATTGTTGACTGAATCCTAGTCTGAATAAGCAAGTTATGAAAGACATTTTGGGGTCCAGGGAGGGAGGGAGGAAGGAAGGAAGGAAGGAAGGAAGGAAGGAAGGAAGGAAGGAAGGAAGGGAGGGAGGGAAAGAGGGAAAGAAAGAAAGAAAGAAAGAAAAAGAAAGAAAGAAAGAAAGAGAAAAAGAAAGAAGACAAAAGGAAAGGAAAAGAAAGAAAGGCTTATAGTACAATCCTATCCTCTGTTTATTTTTAAAAGCATAATAATCTATGTGCCTGTCATCTATTTGGTTTTTCTTTTATCAAGTATGTATCTATCAATGTTTGTACAGGAAGAAAAAAACAGTCTACAAAGATATATCTCAAAATGGGGAGTTAGACAAAGAAAAAAATATAAAATGAACTTTCTCTTAGTTTTCTTCTATAGTAGGAATTTTTCAAAAGGAACATTGTATTTTGTAGAAATAAAAATAAAAAAGAAAGAAAATATAGATCTATAAACACCAACACAAGAAAATGCCCACCACATATTGCTAAGTAAAAAAAAAGCAAGTTGTAGATAATATACAATGAATAATTCATCTTTTGTAAGAAAAGAAAAGAATGCCTCTGTACGTGCACAGAAGTGTCCATATGTTTGCCAAAAAAGTGTGTGGATAAAAACAAACTGTTCAAGATGGTTGCCTCTGGAGACAGAAATTCTACTACGATGTGTGTATGTTACTTTGCAGGAAAACACTTGATTGATTGATTGATTGATGATTGAGACAAGGCCTCGCTCTGTTGCCCAGGCTGGAGTGCAGTGGGGGAATCTTGCTTCACTGCAATCTCTGCCTCCTGGGCTCAAGCAATCCTCTCACCTTAGCCTCCTGAGTAGCCAGAAGTACAGGTGTGTGCCACCATGCCCTGCTAATTTTTGCATTTTTGTAGAGACGGGGTTTTGCCATGTTGCCTAGGCTGGTCTCCACTGCTTTGGCCTCCCAACTTGCTGGGATTACAGGCATGAGTCACCACACTCAGCCAGGAAAACATTTCAAACATCCACTTTCCCCATCAGTTGACCCCCAGGCAAAATGAGAGGTGTGAGTGGGTGACCGGCAAGGCACGTCCCTGGGTTTCTGAGGTGATTGGTGTACTTGGGGTAGGGGAAGTTGAGGACTTACCACCCCAGTGAAAAACTCCAGCCCAGTGAACTGGAGGGTGTTCTTTTCGGCCACGGTAAACTGAGGGATTATGATGAAGCTGAAGTTCAGGATGAATGAGAAAATGTTGAACTTCAAAAGCCATCTCAGAAAGTTGAAATAGGAGAGGACGCTGGTTCCAAACTTGCCTCCAATGATCTTCAGCGTCTTCTGCCACAGGCTGATGGAATTCAGAATTTCTGACAGGCTGTTCTTGGATCTCCGATAAGCCTGGAATCAGGATTCAAAGCAGGTGTGGCTTGCTGTTGACTCAACAAATATCGACTGAGCAGGTGCCATAATAACAGAAACAGCCACCATGTCTGGAGTATTGTTAAGTGCAGGCACCATGCTAGGCATGTTTACAAATGTTATGTCAACTCTAAGGTGGAGCTATTATGACCTTCCCAGGTTTGCTGTTGAAGGTGCCACTCACAATGGCCAAGTTGGCCAATGAACTCAGCAACCTCTTAGTTCTTCCCCATGCCCACCTCGCTTTCCCACACCTGTACTAACTGTTGGCTCTGGGCAATGAAATTGCTCTGATTTTTGGTTCATCTTCCCCTTGAGTCCCCTTTCATCCTCACTCTCCTCCCTCCCTGTTTTCACCCTCTTGCTGTGCCTGTTTTACTGACTTACCCGGGAAATGGAGTTCAGACACTGAATACAGCAATTGAGCTGAAGGATATGATGGGTCTGTTTGCTTTTTTCTTTGTCAACTATTTTCCTGTAGGGAACAGCAAGAGAAAATGAGAGATACAAATGTTGTAACTCATTCATTCAAAAAATAGTTACATGGTGGCTCATGCCTGTAATCCCAACACTTCGGAAGCTGAGGCAAGAGGATCACTGAGGCCAGGAGTTCAAGACCAGCCTGAGCAAAATAGTGGGACCTTGTCTCTATTAAGAAAAAAATTAACAAAAAATAGCTGGGTGTGTTGGTAGTGCCTGCCTGTATAGTCCCAGCTACTCCAGAGGCTGTGGTGGGGGGATTACTTGGGCGCAAAAGTTTGAGACTGCAGTGAGCTATGATCACACCATTGCAGTCCAGCCTGGGCAACTGAACGAGACCTCATTTCTTTCTTCCTTTTTCTTATTTATTTATTTTTTTTTTTTTGAGATGGCGTCTCACTCTGTCACCCAGGCTGGAGTGCAGTGGCCTGATGGCGGCTCACTGCAGCCTCTGCCTCCCAGGTTCAAGCGATTCTCCTGCCTCAGCCTCCCGAGTAGCTGGGATTACAGGCGCCCACCATGCCCAGCTAATTTTTGTATTTTTAGTAGAGATGGGGTTTCCACCATGTTGGCCAGGCTGGTCTTGAACTCCTGACCTCAGGTGATCCACCTGCCTTGGCCTCCCAAAGTGCTGGGATTACAGGCATGAGCCACCACACCCAGCCGATCTGATGGTTTTATAAAGGGCAGTTCCCCTGCACATGCCGTCTTGCCTACCACCACGTAAGATGTGCCTTTGCTCTTCCTTCGTCCTCTGTCGTGATTGTGAGGCCTCCCCTGCTGTGTGGAACCGTGAGTCCATTAAACCTCTTTCCTTTATAAATCACCCAGTCTCAAGTATGTCTTTATTAGCAGAGTGAGAGCAGACTAATACAGATTCTCAACCTAGGGGGATTTTGCCCCCACACAATTGGCAATGTCTGGAAACTTTTCTGGTTGTGAAACTAAGGAGTGGAGAGGGGGTGATATTGGCATCAAGTACATAGAGATCAGAGATGCTGCTACACACCCTACAATGAACAAAACAGCCCCCACAACAGAGAAAGATCCAGCCCTCAGATGTTACTTGTACTGATATTGAGAAATCTTGCTATAAGGTCTTTGGAGCCCATATTCAGTGACAGAGGCAGCCATACAGAGTTCAAAATGGAAGTGTTTTCAGAAAGACACAGTCACAATTGGTCTCCTTACCCTTCCATGAACTCACCACATCTGCTTTGTTCTGGTTCTTTCTTAGCTTTCTTTGGTCCACCTCAAAGGCCCATCCCAATGTCATGGTCAATTGTCTTTCAAGGCCCAGCTCAAATGCCCCCTCTCTCCATTTTTCCCCAGCAAAGTCAGGGAGGGCAGACCTTTCTGGTCCTCCCATTGCAATCTCTATTTTGACTTGGCCTGACTTACTTTCTGCCATTTGTAATTTACTTGTTGACAAATCTATTCCACCCTGCCAGGATTTGAAATTTGTCTTTGAAACCTCAGAAAATCCTACATCCATGAATCACTTACTAGTAATTGTTGTTGCATCCACTCTACTACTTTCTGCCAACTATATCAAATTGAAAAACAGAAAAAAAAAGATTAAGCAACAATTAATGTAAACTCTGAAGGCTAAAACAGCCCTTACCCTCGGGTTTTGAATTCCTGAGCTTATAAAACTCCTAAGGTCTTTATGTATTTTTTCTTTTTTATTTTAGTTTATTTTTTTTTCCAATACAGAGTCTTGCTCTGTCACCCAGGCTGGAGTGCAGTGGTGTGATCTTGGCTCACTGAAACCTCTGCCTTCCAGGTTCAAGCGATTCTCCTGTCTCAGCCTCCCCAGTAGCTGGGATTACAGGCGCATGCCACCACACCCGGCTAAGTTTTGTATTTTTAGTAGAGACAGGGTTTCACCATGTTGGCCAGGCTGGTCTCAAACTCCTGACCTCATGATCTGCCCGCCTAAGCCTCCCAAAGTGCTGGGATTACAGGCATGAGCCACTGCACTAGTCTGATCTTTATTTTTTAAGTAAAGATTTTATTTAGCGTAGTTTGAGATTTACAGTAAACTTGCAAAGACAGTAAAGAAAACTTCCATATACCACTCGCTAGTTTCCCCGTTAATATTTTACATTTCCATGGTAGGTTTATCAAAACTAAGATACCAGTACTGGTATGTTACTATTACTTAAACTCCAGACTATTCAGATTTTACCAGTTTTTCCACCGATGTCCATTTTCTATTCCAGGATCTCGTCCAGGATACCACATTGCATTTACTTGTCATGTCTCTCTTTTTTAATTTTCATTTTTTGTAAAGATGGAGTCTCACTATGATGCCCATGCTGGTCTCAAACTCCTGAGCTCAACTAATCCCACCACCTTGGCCTCCCAAAATGCTGGGATTACAGGCGTGAGCCACCACACCCAGCCTGTCATGTCTCTGTAGAACTTTCCACTCCATGATAGTTTCTCAGACTTTCCTTGTTTTTGATGACTTTGACAGTTTCAAGGGGTACTGGTTGAGTATTTTGTAGAATATCCTTCAGTTGGGATTTGCCTAATGTTTTTCGCTGTTTAGACTGGGTTTGTGGGTTTTAGGAGAGAGTAGCACAGAGGAGACGTGTTTCCCCCATCACATGACTTATCTTTGGGGATGTTAACCTTGAGTCTTGGCCAAGGCAGTATTAAGCAGACTCTCCACTGGAAAGTTACACCCCTCTCTTCCTTCCACGCCCTACTCTTTGGAAGCAGCTCACCAAGCAGAGCCCACACTCCAGCCCAGGAGCAGGAATTAAGCTGTAGCCCCTGGAGAAAGGAGTACCTACAGAGGGCATTTGAAATTTTTCTGTCAGGAATATTTGTCTCTTCTATTGTGCTTATTTATTTCTTATCTTTTTGAGATGGGGCAAAAGTAGAGGATTGAGGTTCGCATGAAATCTGAGAAAGAAGAAAAGCCTTTGGTCCATACCTAAGGTTCCTTTTCTCTTCCATGGTCCTTGGCTGGTTCCTGATGGCTTTAATTCTGTCTCTGGATGTCATGGGTATAAGAGATGCGATTAACTTCTGTCCTATGAAAGAAATTAATGGAATTTAATTTCTTTTTTCTTTAACAGAATCGTAACACTGAAATGTGGTGCTGAAGTCAGAGCACGTAACACAAGGGAAGAAGTTTATGGACTTGGGGATCTCAAAGATCACAAAGGAAAACAACAAAAAAACACATATATGTGTTAAAGCTCAAAGTGAGAGCAAATGAATAATGGCTGCACTTTATTCCAATTCAGTGTTTTTCTCTTTCCTGTAACAAAAAACATTTAGCAAAGTCAATAAGATCCTGCGTGTTTGGTCACCCTACCTCTTCTATTTTTTTTTTTTTTTTTTTTTGAGACAGGATCTTGCTGTGTCACCCAGGCTAGAGTGCAGTGGCACAATCACAGCCCACTGCAACACTGATCTCCTGGACTTAAGCGATCCTCCCACCTCAGCCTCCCAAAGTGTTGTGATTACCTCAATGCACCACCATGTCTGGCTAATTTTTTAATTTTTTTGTAAAGCTGAGGTCTCACTACATTGCCCAGGCTGGTCTTGAACTCCTGGGCTCAAGCGATCCTCCCACCTCAGCCTCCAGAGTAGCTGGGACTACAGGCACACACCACGACAACCAGCTAATTTTTTAAAATTATTATTTGTAGAGATGGGGTCTTGCTATGTTGCCCAAGGTGGTCTCAAACTTCTGACCTCAAGAGATTTCCCACCTCAGCCTCCCAAACTGCTAGGATTACAGGTGTGAGCCACCACGCCTGGCTCTCTTGCTTTAATATCCCACATCACTTCCTTTTGCCCCTGACCCCAGGTTCAAGAGACTTCTCACATTCCTTGACTATTGCTGAATGCCCTTCCACCTTCCTAGAAGTACACCCTCCTCTTCTCCTGCTAACTCATATTCACATTTGCAGTCAATGTGGCAGATGCTATTGTCTACCCCAAATTCATTTCCTCCTTGTTAATGGAATTCCAATTGTGTTTAGGAATCTACCTGCCTCCCTCACATGGCCCTGAGCTTCCTTGAGGTGGAGCCTATCTCTAGGCCCAAAGAGCAAGTTTTAGTCTGAGTGAACCAATCCTCACGGTCCTGTCCCCTTGCAGGTGACTGGTTTAAGCACAGGCATGTGACACAGCATTAGCCAATGTCCTCTGAGAGGTGGTGTGCTGAGAAATTTCTCGGAAAATATTTCTTCCTTCTCAAAAAAAAAAAAAGGCAAAAAACAAGAAAAAGACAGATGTCTCTTCCTCTGATTATTGTTGTGTCTGCATGTGATGTGAGAAGTGCTATTGCTATCCTGTAGCAAAGAAGCCAGCAGCGGGGCAGCGATACCGTGCTGAGGGTGGCCGAGGGACGGAGGGAGCAAGCTGGCTCCTTGGTCACAGCACAGGGTTAGAATGGACCGCCGGGAAATACAATGTTCATCGTAATGACATAGTTGAGGTGTAAGGGGAATTCCCAAAAGAGGACCACCAAATCTCTCTGCTGAGGATGAGGAATTTGTGCCTCTCCTGGGTAGGAAGGGTGAGTAGATTGAGAGGAAGAAACATGGAAGAGGAAAATATACAGAGATCCAGGGAGCCAGCAGTGTGAGAGGTGATGCCCTAATCTTCTTCAGTAAAGGGCCTAAACCTACTAAATGCTTTGTGTGAGTAAAGGGATATTTTTCTTCTCCCTGAAATCATTGAGAGCTGCTTGACTTTATGCCTGGAATACTGTGGGGGTGAAACAGAAACAGCCTCTCTGGGCCAGGCATGGTGGCTCACACCTGTAATCCCAGCACTTTGGGAGGCCAAGCCAGGCAGATCACCTGAGGTCGGGAGTTCAAGACCAGCCTGGCCAACATGGTGAAACCCTGTCTCTACTAAAAATACAAAAAAATTAGCCAGGCGTGGTGTCAGGTGCCTGTAATCCCAGCTACTTAGGAGGCTGAGGCAGGAGAATTGCTTGAACCCAGGAGGCAGAAGCTGCAGTGAGCTAAAATCATGCCATTGCACTTCAGCCTGGGCAACAAGAGTGAAACTCTGTCTCAAATAAATACATTAAATTAAATTAAATTAAATTAAAAGAAACAGTATCTCCATTGGCCTCAGGAGCAGAGAGGCTGGAAGGTCTCAGCTAAGATCTGGTTTCCTGATGATCTTGCCAACAAGAGACATCCTATCTGTTGCCTGACCAGGGTGAGGAGGAATTAGCCCAAAGTAAGACAGTGTGGCGATTAAGGATGCAGGCTTCAGGCTGGATGTGGTGGCTTACACCCGTAATCCGTCCCAGCACTTTGGGAAGTCAAGGTGGGCAGATCACCTGAGGCCAGGAGTTCGAGACAAGGTTGGCCAACATGGTAAAACCCCATCTCTACTAAAAATACAAAAATTAGACGGGTGTGGTGACATGCACCTGTAATCCCAGCTACTCAGCAGGCTGAGGCATGAGAATCACTTAAACCTGGGAAGCAGAGGTTGCAGTGAGCCAAGATTGTGCCTCTACACTCCAGCCTGGGTGACAGCAAGACTTTGTCTCAAAAAAAAAAAAAAAAAAAAAAAAAGAATGTAGTCTTGGGAATCAGATAGACCTGTATTTGGGCCCCAGATCTTCCAGGTCACTAAATTTATCTGAGCTTCAGTTTCCTCATCAAGCAAACGGAAATACCACCTCAAAGGTGTGGAGTGCAGGGAGTACATAAAACTCAATTCGATGGATAACAAAAAGCAGGTGCTCTGCAGAGCACAAGGCATACAAAATAAGCTTGATAAAAATAAGCTCTTGTTAGGGATGTCTTAAATTGATCCCTTCCTTTGTCCTTGGCTTCCTTAGTTCAACCACAAAACCTTCCGCCCTTCCATATTACTCAATGTCCTTCTTTTAGAGACAGGATCTTACTCTGTCACCCAGGCTGGGTTGCAGTGGTGCCATCAGAGCTTGCTGCAGCCTCCAACTCCTAGGCTCAAGTGATCTTCCCACCTTAGCCTCCTGAGTAGCTGGGACCACAGGTGTGCACCATCATGCCTGGTTATTATTTTTAAAATTTTTTTGTAGCAATGAGGTCTCCCTTTGTTGCCCAGGCTAGTCTCGAACACCTGGGCTCAAGTGTTCCTCTTATCTTGGCCTCCCAAAGCAGTAGGATTATAGGTGTGAGCCACCATGCCTGGCCCCACTTGATATCTAAAAAGTAAAATATGCTGTGGACAATGAGGAAGCCTTTTTTCCTACTCCCCTACTTCTCTTCCCCAGCATTTCACTACCTTGAACAGTTTCATGTGAAGAACCAGGAGTGTCTATGCCCATGCATTCCAGGCTATGAAGGGTCTGAGACATCGACTCATTCAAAGATGTTGAAAACCGCAGCACCTGGTTACCCTTTTGGTCATTCCTTTTGCTGACTGTCTGAGAGTCTATCACATCAATGTCAGATATTGACGAAACCATGTTGATGCTTGAGTCTAGCAGCACCTTTTCTTGAAAAATCTGATTTGAGGATGGGTGGCTTTGGACCCCAGAGGAAACATTCTCAACCTGTATGATGATTTCATTCACGTGGTCATCGGACAGCATCTCCTGCCTCCTGCAAGCCTTCTTCTCCACTGGGGTGGGCTTCCTGAGACTTCATACAGCAGTCACACCCGCATTGATTGGGACTCGCAGGGAAAAAGTGATGATGATCACAAAGGGATACACCATTCACATTATTTTTAAAATGCCAGGATGAGCTCACCAAAGCCACCCCTACACAAATCACAACATAACTCCCTGCATCTAACCCCTGAGGAGTTTTCTCAGGAGAAGGAGTGTTTTCCTGCAGAGAATTCTGTCTTGGTAGCTAGGCAAGAAATCGAAAACAGAATCTTTCATTTAAGACAATGGGATTCTAGAAACAGAAGGAAGATATTTTTCTAAATGACTCATAGTCAAAGGGCAAGATTTTTTTTTATAATTTAGTGCCTCTGGCCTAGAACTTATATATATACATATATATATATGTTCTAAATATACATATATATGTTCTAAATATACATATATATGTTCTAAATATACATATATATATATTCTAAATGCGTATATATATATATATTTTTTTTTTTTTGAGATGGAGTCTCGCTATGTCACCCAGGCTGGAGTGCAGTGGTGCGATCTCAGCTCACTGTAACCTCCACCTCCCAGGTTCACGCCATTCTCCTGCCTCAGCCTCCCAAGTAGCTGGGATTACAGGCGCCCGCCACCATGCCCGGCTAATTTTTTGTATTTTTAGTAGAGACGGGGTTTCACCACGTTAGCCAGGATGGTCTCGATCTCCTGACCCCGTGATCCTCCTGCCTCGGCCTCCCAAAGTGCTGGGATTACAGGCGTGAGACACAGCACCTGGCTGAACTTATGTTTTATATCTGTAGTTTTATCTGCCTGTAGAAATCCACATGGGTTTACAGGGATACAATTATTATCTCCGGATGCCTTAGGTAGTGGACTCTGCTATTTGTCCGGCTCTCAGTCTCTAGTCTTCTTCTTTCTCACACCAGCAAAAGCTCCATTTCCTGTGCAGACATAGTGCTCAAAGTCTCCCAGTGTTCTTTGCGGCTAAGGGTGGGCCTGTGACTCAGTTTTAGCCAATGAGACTTGTGGCTTCCAGGAATACTCTTTCAAAGGGGACAGTTTGCCTGGGTTCACAATTTGCCCTTCACCAGTCTTCCTCCAGACATTTTGAAAAGAAGAGAATGAACGTTCACCTGCTAAGGATGGTAGAGAAAAAGGCTGCAGAAGGGGCTTCAGTCCTTGAGGGCATCACGGGTGGAGCTGCTGTACAAACTTTGCACTTCCTCCCTCCATGCTTCTTGTTTTTTTACTTTTTAAAAATTTTTATTTATTTATTTATTTAGAGACAGAGTCTCGCTCTGTTGCCCAGGCTGGAGTGCAGTGGCATGATCTTGGCTCACTGCAGCCTTTGCCTCCTGGGTTCAGGCAATTCTCCTGCCTCAGCCTCCTGAGTAGCCTGGCAAATTTTTGTATTTTTTGTAGAGACGAGGTTTCACCATGTTGGCCAGGCTGGCCTTGAACTCCTGACCTCAAGTGATTCGCCTGCCTCAGCCTCCCAAAGTGCTGAGATTACAGGCATGAGCCACCGCATGTAAAAAAAAGTACAAATTTTTAAACTTTTTTTTTTTAGAGATGAGGTCTTGCTCTGTTTCCCAGGCTGGAGTGCAGTGGTGTGATCATTACTCACTGCAGCCTTGACCTCCTGGGATCAAGTAATCCTCCTGCTCCAGCCTCCTGAGTATCTGGGACCACAGGGGCACCACCATGCCCAGCTATTTGTTTTTTTTTAAAGACATAGGGTCTCACTTTGTTGTCCAGGCTGGTCTCGAACCCCTGGTTTCAAGCAATTCTCCCACCTTGGCTTCCCAGAGTGCTGGGATTACAGGTGTGAACCATTGCACCTAACCCACACTTCTCAGTACATGAGAAAAATAAACCCCTTTATTGCTAAGCCACGTTTCTGTTCCAGTGCCAGGCACATAAACACAATTCCTATCCAATAGATCTAATTTCAAATCACCTAGGCCTAGTTGTTTATTTAATAGTTGTAGAAATTGAGGTGCAGAGAGCTGAACGGACGCTGCTCCTCCTCATCACACTTTCATTAAATGTCAAAATTGAACTAGACCCTACGTACTCCTTCTCCCAACAGTGATAATTAACAGTAATGATACCTGCCATTACTGCAGGCCAAGTACTTTAAATAGAGCACAACATTTACACTATTAAGTAGATATTAAAATCAACCCCATTTTATAGCTAAGAAAACTGATGCTTCATGAAATAATTTGTCACAAAACCAGCAAGCAGTAGAGCTGGGGTCAAATCCAGATTGCTCTGAACCCAAAGCAGAACTCTTAGTCATTTCACTCTGGCCCCTTCCTGTAACAAGAGGCTGGTATATCATTCATTCATTCTTGCCAGGTGTGGTGGTTTATGCCTCTAATCACAGCACTTTGGGAGGCCGAGGTGGGTGGATCACTTGAGGCCAGGAGTTCAAGACCAGCCTGGCCAACATGGTGAAACTCTGTCTACTGAAAATACAAAAATTATCCAGGTGTGGTGGCAGAGGCCTGTAATCCCAACTGCTTGGGAGGCTGAGGCTGGAGAATTGCTTGAACTCAGGAGGTAGAGGTTGCAGTGAGCCGAGGTCACTCCACTCCACTCCAGCCTGGGGGACAGAGTGAAACTCTGCCTCAAAAACAATAACAAAAAAGATGCTGGTGTATCATTCATTCATTCTTGCCAACTGAGGTGGTGGCTCACACCTGTATTCTCAGCTACTTGGGAGGCTGAGGCGGGAGGATTGCTTGAGCCCAGGAGTTTGAGAACAGTCGGGGCAATATAGTGAGATTCCATCTCAAAATATTCATTCATAAATGAATGAATATAAGCACGCACACTATGTGGAAGGCGCTTCCTAGGGACACAGCATAATTAATTCATCAAAGCTATACTTTATCAGGCTATCTTTTGTTTTTCTTTCTTTCCTTTTTTAGGCAAGGTCTCACTCTGTCCCCTAGGCTGGAGTGCAGTAGGGTGATCTTGGCTCACTGCAGTGTCTGCCTCCTGGGCCCAAGGGATCTTCCCATCTCAGCCTCCAGAGTAGCTGGCACTGCAGGTGCATGCCACCAGGCCTGGCTAATTTTTCTTTTTTCTTCTTTTTTTTTTTTTTGAGACAGAGTCTCATTCTGTTGCCCAGGCTGGAGTGCAGTGGCATGATCTCAGCTCACGGCAACCTCCACCTCCCGGGTTCAAGTGATTCTCCAGCCTGAGCCTCCTGAGTAGCTGGGATCACAGGCATGTACCACCATGCCCAGCTAACTTTTGTATTTTTAGCAGAGACGGAGTTTCACCATGTTGGGCAGGCTGGTCTCAAACTCCTGACCTCAAGTGATCCACCCGCCTAGGCCTCCCAAAGTGCTGGGATTACAAGCATGAGCTACCATGCTTGGCCAAATTTTCTATTTTTCATAGAGATGGGGTTTCACTGTGTTGCTCAGGCTGTTCTTAAACCCTGAACTCAAGTGATCTACCTGCCTCAGCCTCCAGAAGTCCTGGGATTATAGGTGTGAGCCAGTGCACCCAGCCTGGGCTATTATTTAATTGCATGTGGTTTGTGAATCAGATTCAACACAAAGCAAAATGATGAAGACAGCCAGGTTCATCTTTTGGTTCTCTATTTCTTTACTACTCTCTGCCTTTTGGGGACTCCTCTTCTACCAGGGTTCCTCTGATATATATATATAATATATATATATAATTTTTTCCCACCCGTGGTTCCTGGCTCATAACTACCATAGCCCTTGTTATAATGTTAGAATTTTAAGCCTCAGAAAACAGAATCTCTCTCTCTGATCTCCTGCCTCTTTTCATTTGCTCTATCTTCTCCCCAAGGCAGGATTCCAGTCTTTCCCCACCTTTCTGTCTTGGAGTTGGTCATAAAGAAATTCTCCCTCATTTCAGAAGGGGTCCTGCCCCAAACCCTGGAGGAAGGAATGCTGCACAGAAAGCCCAAGAAGGATCTGAACAGACACGGCTTTCTGGGTTTCCCCAACCTGTCTATTAGTATGAGATCATACACCCTTTGATCTCGGCTCACTGCATTCTCCGCCTCCTGAGTTCAAGTGATTCCCCTGCCTCAGCCTCCCAAGTAGCTGGGACTACAGGCACATGCCACCATGCCCGGCTAATTTTTGTATTTTTAGTAGAGACGGGGTTTCACCATGTTGGCCAGGCTGGTATCGAACTCCTGACCTTCGGTGATCCACCTGCCTCGGCCTCCCAAAGTGCTGGGATTGCAGGTGAGAGCCACCATGCCCGGCCATCCAGTCTCATTTCTACATGCTTGTCAATCATGTCTATGTAATGAAGCCTCCCAATAAAAGGCCCAAGAGGACTGGGTTCAGGGAGCTTTCTGATAGCTGAAGACGGGGAGGTTCCTGGAGGGTGGCTCACCCAGGGAGGTCATGGAAGCTCTGTGTCCCTTCCCCTATACCTCACCTAATGCATCTCTTCATCTACGTCCCTTGTAATATTCTTTGTAATAAGCCAGTAAACATAAGTTTCCCGAAGTTCTGTGAGCTGCTCCAGCAAATTAACCAAACCAAAGGAGGAGGTCGTGGGAACCCCAACTTGAAGCTGGTTGGTCAGAAGTTCTGGGGCTGGGTGCGGTGGCTCATGCCTGTAATCCCAGCACTTTGGGAAGCCGAGGTGGGCAGATCAGTTGAGGTCAGGAGTTTGAGACCAGCCTGGCCAAAATGCCGAAACCCCGTCTCTACTAAAAATACAAAAATGAGCTGGGCGTGGTGGCGCATGCCTGTAATGCCAGCTACTCAGGAGGCTGAGGCACAAGAATCGCTTGAACCTGGGAGGCGGATGTTGCAGTGAGCTGAGATGGTGCCACTGCACTCCAGCCTGAATAACGGAGTGAGATCCTTAAAAATAATAATAATAATAATAAAAAGAAGAAAAAGTTCCGGCGGCCTGGACATGTGGCTGGGGTCTGAAGGAGGTATATAGTCTTGGGGACTGTGCCTTTGTCCTATGGGATCTGACACTATCTCCAGGTACATAGCGTCAGAATTGAATTGGAGGACACCCAGCAATGTCTGCTGTAAAACTGATCGCTTTCTTGGTGTGTGGGGAGAAACCCCCACCCATTTGTTCACAGAAGCCTTCTTTGTTGATGGTTGTGGAGTAAGAGAACAGAAAAAACACTCTGAGTGTGTTTTTTTCTATACAGTCTCCAAACCTCATGCTGGCAAGACAGAGCAGTCATGATGTTTAAAGGTATTTATTCTCCCTGATAATTAAAGCCATTCTGTGCCCCAGTGGGGACCACATAGACAGTGTGATCATTTATATCCCAACGCTTTTCCCTTCCAAGTAGCAATATCTAACCCTCCCTGAAAAGGCATACATCTCTTGAAGGATGAGGCTAACGGTTATCTTATAGGCGATGGGGCTGAAAGGTGAGAGTTCTAAGTGGCTTCTCTCCACATGCATCATTATATAGAGGACCTCATTACTTTATTCCTTGTTGCTCACAGATTTGCCTTGTGGCTCCAGCATTCCCTAGTCTAGTCTCTCTCCTCTGTTGCTTCATTTTTTGTTTTTGTTTGTTTGATTTTGAGACAGGGTCTCACGCTGTCACCTAGGCTAGACTGCAATGGCGTGATCACAGCTCACTGCAGCCTCAACCTCCCAAGCTCAAGCAATCCTACCGCCTCGGTCTCCCAAAGTGTTGGGATTACAGGCATAACCCCCGTGCCTGGCTTGTTGCTTCCTTTTTATTTTTCAGTCTCTGCCTCTGATTCAACCTTCATCACCACACACAGTGATCCTTAGAGAGCTTCCTAACTGATTGCAGCGCCTTCTATCTTTCACCAGTCTGACTGCTTCCACACTCCATTATCATAATAATTATATGAATATTCACAAAAACTTTGATCAATGCATCTTGTCCCCACCAACACAGGCATTAGCCACAGAATAGGCAGGTGATCCAGTCTTGTCCCCTGTGGTAAAAATGATTGGCTCAAGTGTGGGCATGTGCTCCAGTTAGACTGGCCAGAGTCCTTCCCCCGCATTAGAGATAGACCCAGGGAGGAAGCAAGACTTCCTAATGAGGTGGCTAAGCAGAGGGCTCACGTGGGCCTGCTATTGGCCGTGTTCTCTGGCCTGTGGACAAGTCCTGACTCTGATGGAGATGAATGAGGTCTAACTTAAAGAGAAGCTGAGGATCCAGGACATACCTATACATACAGAACTGAAAAGCAAGTTTTACAAAGATGAGAAATGGATGGGAAACCAGAGTCCAGGTGACACTGAGTTCCCTGACGTCAGACTGAGGTCCTGATTTCTGTACTCATTCAACAAATTAATCTAACAAATATCCCTAAAATACCTACTACGTGCCAGGCACTGTACTAGGTGCTGGAAGGTACTAATATTTCTACTTTCATTTCTTTAAGTTTCCCCCATACGCTTCTACCACATGAGCCAATGAATTCCCCCTGGGCTAATGCCTGTTTGAGTTGGGTTTCTGTCACTTGCAACCAGAAGATTCCTAATGAAGACACCCTGATCCCCAGAAGACAACAAACTATACATCTAAAAGAAAACTCCATTATGATATGTTAAGCAGGTTCTGCATTAGTAACCACACTGGAGGTCAAAGGAAATGGCAATGGGTGGATTGTCTTGGACATGTTCCTTCTCCAGGGTTGACTTTTTGGTCACTGTCCTTTAAGTCTTACTGTATTAGTCTGTTTTCACACTGCTATAAAAATACTGCCTGAGACTGCATAATTTATAGACAAAAGAGGTTTAATTGTCTTACAGTTCCTCATGGCTGGGGGGCATTTCTCAGGAAACTTACAAACGTGGTGGAAGGCATAGGGGAAAGAAGGCACGTCTTACATGGGGGCAGGAGAGAGAGCGGGTGCAGGGGAAGCTGTCACTTTTAAACCATCAGATTTCAAGGGAACTCCCTCACTATCATGAGAACAGCATGGGGGAAACCACCCCCATGATCCAATCACCTCCCACCAGGTCTCTCCCCCGACATATGGGGATTACAATTTGAAATGAGAGGTGGGTGGGGACACAGAGCCAAACCATATCACTTACCTTGGGGTGACTTGTGCCAATCACATTCAGACAATGGTGGGTTTCCATAAGCATGGACAGGACCACTTTCACCTACATAAGCAGGGTTCACTGGAGGGAAGAGGAAGGAGACATTGCCGATTAGTCTCACCACACTAGACATTCCTGGCATGCAATAGTTATGATGTGCTAATAGTGGTTTGTAACGGCTAATAAGACTGAGACCTGGTCTTTGAGGTTCTAACAGACTACTGATTAAGAACTTGGGTGGAAACTAGGACAAAAATACAAAAACAGTGCTGTTAAATATAATCAGCCTAGATCAATGGTTTTTCATTTGACTAAGCCATAGTTAAAAATAATTGTTGGCAAGGTGAGGTAGCTCACGCCTGTAATCCCAGTGCTTTGGGAAGCCATGGTGGGAGGATTACTTGAGCCCAAAAGTTCAAGACCATCCTGGGCAACATAATGAGACCCTGTCTCTAAAAATATATGTATATGTGGCCGGGCACGGTGGCTCACGCCTGTAATCCCAGCACTTTGGGAGGCCGAGACAGGTGGATCACGAGGTCAGGAGATCGAGACCATCCTGGCTAACCCCGTCCCTACTAAAAAAATACAAAAAAATTAGCCGGGTGTAGTGGCAGGCGCCTGTAGTCCCAGCTACTCGGGAGGCTGGGGCAGAATGGCATGAACCCAGGAGGTGGAGCTTGCAGTGAGCCGAGATCGCGCCACTGCACACCAGCTTGGGCAACAGAGCGAGACTCTGACTCAAAAAAAAAAAAGAAAAAAATACATATAAACTACATGATATAAAAATAAATATATATTTTATACTATATATTTTATATATTTTTTGTATTTCTAATATATTTATATATTTTTATGTTACATATAATCTATATTTTATATGTTATATAATATAAAAATAAATATAATATATTAAAATATAATAATATATATTATCTATATATATTTTAATATAATATATAATATTAAAAATTACATTAAATATATATATTAATATATATTTTAAGACAGGTTCTCACTCTGTCACCTAGGCTGGAGTGCAGTGGTGCGATTTCAGCTCACTGCAGCTTTGACCTCCCAGGCTCAAGCAATCCTTCCATCTCAGCCTCCTGAGTAGCTGGGACTACAAGCATGCACCACCATGCCTGGCTAATATTTTGTATTTTTTGTAGAGAGGGGGTTTCACCATGTTATCCAGGCTGGTCTCGAACTTCTGGGCGGCTCAAACAATCTGCCAGCCTTGGCCTCTCAAAGTGTTGGGATTACAGGCTTGAGTCATGGAGCCCAGTAAAAAAGTGTGTGTGTGTGTGTGTGTGTGTGTAAATAATGGTTGCACTGAGATCCAGGACACACCTATACATATAGAACTGAAAAGCAAGTTTTACAAAATAATACTTTGTTTGACTATATAAACTGCACTCTAACATAGCCTTACTCTAGTCCACTTTTTTTTTTTTTTTTTTTTTTTTGAGACTTGCTCTGTCACACAGGCTGGAGTGCAGTGACGCAATCTCGGCTCACTGCAACCTCTGCCTCCCGGGTTCAAGTGATTCTCCAGCCTCAGCCTCCCAAGTAGCTGGGAGAAATGGAGAAAATGGAGCACATTTTAATGGGGACAGTATGCAAAATTACATTGCAAGACCTTCTGGAGCTTCTTGCCTGGGAATCAACTCCCAGCCCTGTTACTTCCTAGTTGTGCGCCCCCTGGGTGTGTGTCTTAGCATCTCTGAGCTTCAATATCTTAGTCTCTAAAATAGGGATAACAGGCTAGGTGTGGTGGTGTATGCCTGTAATTTCGGCACTTTGGGAGGCCAAAGTGGGACAGTCGCTTGAGCACAGGAGTTTGAGACCAGCTTGGGCAACATGGCATAACCCTGTCTCTACAAAAAATAAAAAAATTGGCTGGGCATGGTGGTAGTGTGCCTGTAGTCCCAGCCACTCGGGAGGTAAAGGCTGCAGTGAGCTGAGATTGCACCACTGCACTCCAGCCTGCGCGAAAGAGCGGGCATTTTGTCTCAAAAATAAATAAATAAATAGGGATAATAATAGAACCTTCACATAGGATTGTTGTGGGAATTGAATCAGTGAACACATGTGAAATGATTAAATAATCCTCGAACATATTAAACTCTAATATATATTAACTGTTATAGTAGATTAATTGTTATTCAGCAAATATTACACTTCCCCTACCTTGACTACCTCCATTGATATTGGGCTTAGTCGTGTGACTTGTTTTGAACAATGGAATATGGCAGAAGTGACAGTGTGCCAGTTCCAAGCCAAGGCTTTTAAAGATACCGTGTGTTTCTGCTTGCCATTTTGAGCACTTTCAGCTTACGGCATGGGAAGACATTGCCCTAGGTCACTCACTGGTCCAAGAAGAGGGACACTAGAACTAAATAGAACCCATGATGTAGAGCCAAGCACAACAAATTCAGCGTAGTTCAGCCAAATGCCAACCAACCTTGCAGACCCGAAAGAAATAAATGCTTGTTTATTGTACGACTCTGGATTTTTGGAGTTGTTTGTTATGCAGCATTCTTGTGGCAATAGCTAGCTGATACAACTCTTATAGTTGTTGTTGTTGTTGTTATTAACTCAGTTAATATTTTTCAAGCACCTACTGTGGGCCAGGCACTGTGACACTAGGAAGAGCACCTAGAGCCTTGGAGGGTACATAGATGAATACAGGTTCTCCTTAAGGAGTGAACACTTTATCAGGATGGGGTGACACTGGACAAGTGATTGCCAAGGGCTGCAAACTTTGCCCTACAAAAGATCCCAGAGAAGTGAGCTATACTGACCTGCTTTTTTTGTTTTTCAAGTATTTTATCTTCCAATGTTCTATAGAGCTTTGTGGTCAGGAATCTGTTTGTGTTTGCCCTGATTCAACCTAGCAGTAATGCAGGGTAAATAAGAGGTCAGGTTTTGGGTAGAGAGACGGGATTCAATCCTGGCTCTATCAATTTAGTAAGTGAGTGACCTTGTGCATATTTCTTTCTAAGTCTTAGTTTTCCCATCTGTTAAAACAGGGAGAGTGGCAGTGCCTGCCTGAAAGGCAGTTGTACAGATTAAATGAGATAATAAAAGTCAAGTGCTGGACAGAGACTCCAGGGCATAGGAAACACTCAAGATTTGCTTGCAGTTATAAGTTCCACTTGCACTGGAGTAGCACAGTATGTCTCAATCTTGTTTCATTATCAGCCCCTTAAGCAGGGGAGACATTTTTTCCTCATTGCCGTCCTCTAAGAAGTTTTAATACCAAAGATATACTGTATCTGTTTGTGTACTACATGTGTATCCCTGCTTTATACATTAAGAGTGAGATTTTTTTCTGGCCTTTCAAGAGCAGATATTCCCCCCTTGGGATTTCTATTGCCCCTGTGGAGGAATGCTTGGAATAAAGGTTGGGAATAGCCCTGGGCTATCTGATGTCTGTGCTCCCAAAGGAATATTCTCTTTTCTTTTTCCTTCCTTCCTCCCTTCCTTCCTTCCTTCCTTCCTTCCCTCTCTCCCCCTCCACCTCCCCCCAACTCTTCCCCTCCCCTCCCCTCCACTCCCTTCCTTTCCTGTCCTGTCCTGTCTGGTCCTTTCTTTTTTTGCGACAGGGTCTCGCTTTGTCACTCAGGCCAGAGTGCAGTGGTACAATCATGGCTCACGGCAGCCTCAACCTCCCAGGCTCAAGTGATCCTCCTGTGTCAATCTCCCAAGTAGCTGGGACCCCAGGTGTGTGCCACCACGCCCAGCTAATTTTTAAAATTAGGCCCGGAATGAAAATTTTCTATGTGTTAACAGTCAGTGTTTTCATTAGTACACGGCTATGCATCCTGTCCCCTCCTCTCTGCCTTCTTCCAGACCTGCCCCATCTACTCCTCAAGGCTCATCAATCCCCCATCTGCACCTCCCGGCACTTGGGTCTCTTGTTCTCTTCTTATTGGCTGAACACCTTCTCCCTTTTCTGACTTCCACAGGCTCCAAATTCCTTTAACATGGCCTGGATTTTTTTTTTCTCTTGTGCCATCAAACGGCTTCCTGGAACATGTCTCTTTTTCCTCCTAGAAAGTAAGAACTGTTCAGAATTGGCCCAGGCTCAAGCCTGTAATCTCAGCACTTTGGGAGGCCGAGACTGGAGGATTGCTTGAAGCCAGGAGTTTAAGGCCAGCCCAGGCAACATAGCAAGACCCCATCTTTCTCAAGCATAAAAAAAGTGCCAGGCATGGTGGCATGCAACTGTAGTCCCTGCTACTGGGTAGGCTGAGGTGGGAGGATTGCTTGAGCCTAGGAGTTTGAGGCTGCAGTGAGCTATGATCAGCCTGGGTGACAGAGCAGGACACTGTCTTAAAAAAAAAACAACTGTTTAGAATTTCCTTTGCCTCCTGGAGCTAAGCATCTTACCTATACACACAACAAATTAGGAGGACAACATGATTTTTCAAATATTAATAGTTTGCTTGCTAACTTTCTTTAGTCTTTTTTTTGTTTGTTTTTAACAGAGTCTTGCTCTACTGCCCAGGCTGGAGTACAGTGGTGTGATCTTGGCTCACTGCAACCTCCGCCTCCTGGGTTCAAGTGATTCTTCTGCCTTAGCCTCCCGAGTATGGCATTACAGGTGCCCTCCACTATGCCTGCCTAATTTTTGTATTTTTAGTAGAGACGGGGTTTCACCATGTTGGCCAGGCTGGTCTCGAACTCCTGACCTCAGGTGATCTGCCCACCGTGGCCTCCCAAGTGCTGGGATCACAGGCATGAGCCACCACACCCAGCCTTTTCTTTAGTCTTGATGTGGCACTTTTGTTGACCTATTTAGGCTTTAAATAACATGAGGGCAGAGCTACCTCTTAACTCCCTTTTCCCCCAGTAGGTTCTGAACACATATGTGCTGATTGCCTGAATGCCTTTAGGATATGCTAAACTACAGGTGGCCACTGGCAGCTAACAAAAAATGTGGTTTTGTTTGCCCAGCTCACTGTTTTTACTTTTAAAAATTATTTTGGAACAGATCAACATCAGGTTTCACATAAAACCCCAAATACATGGCTTCTGAAAAATATGAAGATCTTGCCACAATGAGCCCACATTGCCACATAACCACCATGGACTGAGCTTCACCAACTCTGGTAGGAACAGAGTGCACAGGTCCCCATTTTCCACAACTCTTACCTGGCATTTTTTTTATAATTGATGACAATTAACTTGGCTTCTCTAAACACTGAATTCTCAACTTTTGTATGTAAAAAAAAAGGGTCTCTGAGATTGGAAGGATACACCAATTCTCCTATTGCCAAGTCTCCTTAATGATTCCACCCCTAAATCCAGTGATTTTAGTTTTTTCCCAGGATATGATCCTGGCTTCACAAATGCTTACCATAGCCACTTCCAGGAGCACCTGGCAGAGAGTGGCCATATGAGTTTGCCATCTCCATGGATGCCATTTCAATGCCTTCAGGGTAATCTTCATTCTCTCCCCAAAGGTTGCCCAAGGGGCCATCACTCCTGTGACGAAATGAGGGCTGGATTGAAGATGTTCTGCTAAGCACCCTAAAATCCAAAATGATGGATCACTATCCAACCAAGAGTATAGTAAGGATTGTCATCCATCCATCCATCCATCCATCCATTCAATCATGTATTCATCCATTTATTTATCCATCCATCTGTTTATCCATCCATACATTCATCCATCTATCCATCCATGTATCCATCCATTCAATCATGTATTTATCCATCCATTTATCCATCCATCCATCCATTCATCCAACCATTGATTCATCTGTTTATCCATCCATCCATGTACTCATCCATTCATTCATGTATTCATCCATCCATTTATCCATCCATCCATTTACCATCCATCCATCCAACCATACATACATTCATCCATCCATCTATCCATCCATGTATTCATCTATCCATCCATGTATCCATCCATTCATTAATGTATTCATCCATCCATCCATTCCATTCCATTCCATTCCACAAATGCAGACTAAATGCCAACCCTGAGTTAGGCATGGGCTAGAAGGTGAGAATACAAAGAGGAAAACATGGGGTATCTGCCCTCAAGAAGCTCACAGTACAAGTTGGTACAGCTTCTTAGACACAGCTATGAGCAATTATACTACAAGTAGAAACTGGTGAGTATCTGAAGACAGGCCCAAGGAGTTCGGAGGAAAGAGAATTCTTGCTGAGAGTTTTGGGAGAAATCTGCATGGAAAAGATATATCTGAGCAGGGATTGAGAAGACACATTCATACGTAAAGGGAGGGCATTCCAAGAATGAAGAACAGCATAAAAAAAGGTGTGAGGCCAGAAAGTGCTGAATATATAAAGGAAATGCCATGAAAATCAACTGATGAGTAATGATTCTCAATTTACTACATATACCACTTCCCAAGCCTTGTCCTGGAGAATTGAATCAGAAGTTCTAAAGGTTTGGCTGAGGCATCTGTATTATTTTTAAAGTTCCCCAGATAACTGGGTAATGCTAAGGATCAGCCAAAGTCAAGAACCACTGACCTAGAGTATAAGGTCAAGGCAGGGGGCAGACAGGAGACTTAAGAGGAGATCAGTCAGGCTGGTCTTTGGCTGGCATCTTACATTAACATGACATATCCTTATTCATAAACATTCTATAAGTGAAGTTGGGTGGCCTTTCTCCAAAGGTTATGGGGACCCATGGAAGATGAAAAGCAAAGGAGTGATAGGATCAAAGGTGGGCTTTGGAATGATGAATCAGGCAGTGGGTGATAAGACCAAGGAGGACATTTTCACCTGGTCCTGTTAACCCTACTATTTGGGTTCTAAAGACATCAGGACTGCTGCACGCCCAAGTCCTATATCCTTGTTCCTAGAGATAAATACAAGCCACCAGTTTTTTAATCAAATTCATAAATATTACTAGTAGAAACAGTAAATGCAAAATCAAACTCATATTGGTTACAACTTCACATGACAAACATTGTTACTGATTAAACCACAAACTGACTTTAAAAAATCACATCTTAGACTGGGCACAGTGGCTCATGCCTGTAATCCCAGCATTTTGAGAGGCCGAGGCAAGCAGATCATTTGAGGTCAGTAGCTCAAGACCAGCCTGGCCAACATGGTAAAACCCTGTCTGTACTAAAAATACAAAAACTAGCTGGGCATGGTGGTGCATGCCTGTAATAATCCCAGCTACTTGGGAGGCTGAGGCAGGAGAATCACTTGAACCTGAGAGATGGAGGTTGCAGTGAGCCAAAACTGAGCCACTGCACTCCAACCTGGATGACAGAGTGAGACGCTGTCTCAAAAAAAAAAAAAAAAAAAAAAAAATTACATTTTGTTGGCAACATGAACATGAAAAAACTTAACCCAGGAAAAATTAGATTTGGTAGAACTAAGTAACCCAGACTAATGCTGTCGGTGTCCAGAACTGCATTTGGTAAAATTTGTCAAGGAACAAAAATTGACAGAAGATCAAAATCTTTTAGACAAAATTTAGATCTACAGAATCTAAACCTGGAAAAACTGGACTTGCTACTTAAAAATGGCCTTAGGCCAGGTGCAGTGGCTCACGCCTGTAATCCCAGCACTTTGGGAGGCTGAGGCAGGTGGATCACCTGAGATTGGGAGTTTGAGACCAGCCTGACCAACATGGAGAAACCCTGTCTCTACTAAAGATACAAAATTAGCTGGGCGTGGTGGCGCATGCCTGTAATCCCAGCTACTCAGGAGACTGAGGTAGGAGAATCGCTTGAACCCGGGAGGCAGAGGCTGTGGTGAGCTGTGATCGTGCCATTGCACTCCAGCCTGGGCAACAAGAGCGAAACTCCATCTCAAAAAATGAATGAATGAATGAATGAATAAATAAAAAACAACAACAACAAAAAACCAGCCTTAAGGGAATACTGAAAATGGTGAAAACTATAATTGATAAAATTAGATTAAAATAGTGCAGATAATCAGTGAATCAAATCTGCAGTAAAGTTTTGGTGAAAAGTCATCAATTCTGATAATCTCAGTAAAATAGAAATAAAAGTGTAAAAATCAGAAGTGGTGCAAACATGGCCGGGCATGGTGGCTCATGCCTATAATCCCAGCAGCTGGGAGCCTTCTTCAAGACTAGCCTGGGCAACATGGCAAAACACCATCTCTATAAAAAAAATAAAAAATTAGCCGGGCATAATAGGTGCACACCTGTAGTCCCAGCTACTTGGGAGGCTGGGGTGGGAGGATCAATTGAGCCCAGAAGGTTGAGGCTGTGGTGAGCTATGATTGTGCCACTGCACTCCAACCTGGGTGACATAGCAAGACCCTGTCTCAAGAAAAATAAAAAAAATAAGAAAAAAAAATGACCAAAAAAAACAAAGAAGTGGTGCAAACATCTCATATAAAAAACTAATTGACTTCACGGAGTTAGATCTCCAAAAGATTTTCTGGATAACAATTCATTACTGTTGATGTAATTTTAATTAAAGTGTTTGGATTTATGAGTGTCAAGTCTTAACCTTGTTGGCTATGTAGCAGGGTCAAAACAGTGTGGATCTAGATGTCTTACAGGGATTGAATTAGGAAGAGGTGGGATAATGGGAAGGTGATCCAAGGAAGAGATGGTGAAAGATTAAGTTCAAGTAAGGGCTTGAAGCCTCAAACTGAGAGTCCATGGCCCAGGTAAGGTCTACAGATAGGTATGCGCATTTCACCACAACTTCAGGTCATAGAAACCATCATATATATCCCTAATCTAAACCACACCAACCAAATTCCATTGACTTAATGATTCAGCACTCAGCATCCACTCCCAATGAAGGGATATATATCTGAACTTACCCCCTGGTCATCTTTGGGGTCTCAGAAGAGCCATAATCATGACCATTCTCAGCATCTGAATAATCAGGTTCTCTCCAAGTGCTTGGCAAGTTCTGATTGTCCTCAGCACCGGGATAGTCTGGCTCCCCAAAAAAGGGTGGAGAGTTAGGTTGAATGTCAGCGCCTGGATAATCAGGCTTTCCCAGAGAGTCTGTGTATGGATTGATTCTAAAACTTGTATGTTCTAGATTCTTTCTGGATCCCGGATGGTTCAAATTGGCTCTGTGTCCAGGATGATCAGAGTTGCTCTGAGCTCCAGGGTAGTCCGGTTCTAAGGAGCCAAAATGATCTGGATGTGTTCTGGAGCCTGCATAGTTTCCACTGCTGCTGGAGCCTGCAAAATCAGGATTTCGTTGAGATCCAGGGTAGTCTGGTTGTCTGGATGATGCTCGGTGGTAGGGATGACTCTGAAATTCACTATAATCTGGCTCTGGTAGAGAGGTAGGATGGTCTGGGCTTGTTCTAGAGGCTGCAGAGTATGCATTGCTTCTGGTGCCAGAATAGTCTGGATTACTCAGAGATCTAGGATAATTTGGTTCTGCCAGAGACCCAGGATAGTCTGGACGTGTTCTGGAGGCTACAGAGTATGGATTGCTCCTGGTGCCGGGGTAGTCTGGATTGTTCAGAGGACCTGGAACATCTGGATAATCCTGAGTTTTCAGATACCCCTGCATATGGTTCTGAGACCCTGAATAGTCAGGGTAATCTGGGTCTTCCTCAGACCCGTTATTCCTGTAGTAGGCAGACATGTTGGTATGGACTCTTCACCCTGGAGTGGTAAACTGTCCCAGCATTTGCAATTACTCAGGGATCTTTTTTTTTTCACCTGAAAAACAAGAAGAAAAGAAAAAGTCAGATTTTTTTCCCTTTCTTCCCTGCAGAGATTGCTGGTTATCTTCCAGTATCTGTTCTCCTTTCGTTTGTAGTCAGGTACACAACTGCCTAGAATAAAGACTATGTTTCTAGATTCTCTTGCACCAAGGTATGAACATGAGGATGGTCAATGGGATGAGAGCAGCAGTGATACACACAACTTCCCATCTGTGCTGTTAGAGGAAAGAGGTTATTTCTCCCTTTCTCCATCTTGCTTCCTCTGGGCCGGAATGCAGAAATGATGGTGCACCATCTTGGGTCATGCACACAAAGCCAAGACCTGCATTTGGAATAAATGCACAACAGAGGAAAGGATGCTGGGTTGCTGGTGACTTCACAGAGCACAGCCATTGTATCAGCTAAGACTATGATGTGAGAGAGAAATAAAATTATCTTGTTTAAACCACTGTTTTTGTGGTCTTTAACACATGCAACTAAGCTTTCATCTTGAACAATATATTCCCTTGGTTATGGGGGAGGGGACCAGTGAACCAAAGGATTGAAAGAAACAAGGACTTTTTGTGCTTTTTGATTACACTTGAGGTTCTAGGGTTCAAAGCATAAATTAATATAAGTGCATAAAAGAAGAATGGTTAATGGAAACTAGAGGACTAGGGTAAGTAGACAATTGCTATGACCCCTTCCAGTTTGAAAATAAGATTTTATGAGCTCCATAAGCTCTGATCCACAGACCACAGCATACTTTTGTCAAATTTAGCCCAAAGCTACCTCCTAACATATTTTAAGTTTGGCCTAAACATTTCTCTGTACATAATGAACTGTGACCTAACTAGAGGTGTCAACAGACTATAACCTACTCTTGTACCAATCACTGAATTTTGGCCAATCACAGGCAACCAATTGTTCAAACTGTGTTCGAATAAGGCAAATGCTGAGCTGTAACCAATCCATTGTTCCTGAACCTCACTTCCATTTTTTCTATGTCATCTTCCTTTTCTTGTCTATAAATCTTTGACCCAGCATGTGGCAGCACCTAAGTCCCTCAGAACCTATTCTGGCTGGGGAGGCTGTCCCATTAGCAAATCATTCTTTGTTTGATTAAACTCTGTTACCTCTAGTTTGTCTAAAGTTTTTCTTTTAACACTTTGAAATAAGAGGTGATGCAGTTTTAATTTTCTTTTCCTTTTGTTTTTTTTTTTGAGATGGAGTCTCACTCTGTAGCCTAAGATGGAGTGCAGTGGTGTAATCTCAGCCCACTGCAACCTCCGCCTCCTAGGTTCAAGCAATTCTCCTGCCTCAGCCTCCTGAGTAGCTGGGATTACAGGCGTGCATCATCATGTCCAGCTAATTTTTGTATTTTTAGTAGAGACAGGGTTTCACTATGTTGGCCAGGCTGGTCTCAAACTCCTGACCTCAGGTGATCCACCCATCTCGGCCTCCCAAAATGCTTGGATTATAGGCATGAGTCACCATGCTTGGTTGAGTTTCTTTCTTTCTTTCTTTCTCTTTCTTTCTTTCTTTCTTTCTTTTTCTTTTCTTTCTTTCTTCTTTTTTTTATTTTGACAGGGTCTCACTCTGTCACCCAGGCTGTATTACAATGGTACAATCATAGCTCACTGCAGCCTCGATCTCTTGGGACTCAAGCGAGCCTCCCATCTCAGCCTCCTGAGTAGCTAGGACCACAAGCATGCATCACTATGCCCAGCTAATTTTTTCATTTTCTGTAGAGATGGGGTCTCCCTATGTTGTTGCCCAGGCTGATCTTGAACTCCTGAGCTCAAGTGATCCTCCTGCCTCAGCCTCCCAAAGTGCTGGGATTACAGGCGTAAGCCACTGCACCTGGCCTCCAGTTTTCATTTCTAAGTGTGCTGGATATCTGTTGTTTTTACTTGCCTACTCTCCCTCGCTCTTGGTCCAGGTGATTCATGAAGGGCTGACTGCACTCCTGACCGGCTGGTCAGGATGGTCACATGACTCAGGTGTCCACCATCCCCCTGTCCACAGAGTTTGGCTCAAGAATGGGCATGCAAACCCAGTCAGTCCTCCAGGACCGGGACAAGGCTTACTGGGAAAGAGGTGCTCTTATTTCACTGGGGTGGCTAAGGGGATAGAATATATACATAAGCCTGGAGCTTCCGATGTCATGTCAGAGGGAATAGAGAAAAAGAGTAATTAGTAGGGCAGAAAATTTAAAGAAAGAATCAATAGGATTTGTTGGCTGATCCAATAGGGAAAGGGTGAGAAGGAAAATAAAAGTCAAGCATATCTCTACAGTTTCAAGCCAGCATGATGAGATGAACGGCAATATTTTTGAAATAAGGAAGTAGAACATTTTTAAAGCTCAGCCAACTTTTACAAGTTTATCTCTATGTAAATGACAAGGGTTAGACTTGAGTAATCAGAGCTACGATAATATTAACTTTCTGCCAACACCTACAGTCTCAGAATGTCCGTGTGCCAACCCACATCCAAATTTCTCAGCATAGTTGACATCTGTGTTTCATTATTGTGTCCCTGCACGGCATCCATTTCTCGCTTTTGTGGTTAACACTTTTCCCTGGGTAACACCTCTCCCACGCAGTCAGTCCCTGTGGGCCAGGTGTGGAATATGACCCATCAGAATTATTTTCTTCCTGGAGACAGTGATTCTGTCAGAGCGTACAACCCAGTTAAAGCCAGTGAGATTCAATTCTGGGAGTTTTATCAGAACTGTAGGGAAGAGAGAAGCTCTGTCTTCTGCCGGCCTTGGAGCTAGGAAATTTTACTTTATTTTATTTTTTGAGACAGGGTCTCACTCTGCTGTCCAGGCTAGAGTGCAGTGGCATGATCACAGCTCGATGCAACCTCGACCTCCCAAGCGTAGGTGAGCCTCCTCCCTCAGCCTTCTGAGTAGCTGGGACTACAGGTGTGCACCACTATGCCTGGTTAATTTTTGTATTTTTATAGAGACAGGGTTTCTCTATGTTGCCCAGGCTGGTTTCAAACTCCTGAGCTCAAGCGATCTGATCTCGGCCTCCCAAAGTGCTAGGATTACAGGTGTTAGCCACTGCAACCGGCCAGAGTTAGGAAATTTTAAACCTGAAGCTGCCAGTGGTCACCAGTAGAGAAGGGCCTAAGAGTGATGCCAACAGGGAGGAGAATAGAACCAAGAGATAAACAGAAAGAGGAGCCAGATGTTGATGACATTGTCAGATGTTGATGACATCATTTAAACACCTGAATCCAGCCAAACCTGAAGGCAGCTGGATACTCGAGTCATTACATTCTCTTTTTGACTAAAGCTGGTTTGAGTTGGGTGTCTGTCATTTGCAAATGAAAAAAAAGAATTCTGACAAATATGCCAGTTTTGCAAATAAGAACACCTATATAAACTGTCTGTAGTGCTAAGAAGACTAAATGCTGTGCTTTATTGCAAATTACTTTTCCTAACAAGAAAAATTATCCCATTTGTTTACTTGTATTCTAAGACTAGAAAGTTACATTTATGCTCCAGAAACTTCCACAGCCTAACAAAGCCCAAAGCTATTACATCTAACCAGCAAAACGATGCCTAGTATATTCAAGAAATTGAAAACAGATACAGCTGTATTGGCCCAAAATAAATGAGTATTTCTACCAAAAGATAAGAAACATGTTCACAGAAACTGTTTTTCTTTTTCTTTTTTCTTTCTTTTTTTTTTTTTTTTTTCGAGACGAAGTTTTGCTCTTTCACCTAGGCTGGAGTTAAGTGACGCCATCTTGGCTCACTGCAACTTCCGCACCCCCATCCCCGGGTTCAAGCAATTCTCTGCCTCAGCCTCCCGAGTAGCTGGGATTACAGGCGCCCGCCACCATGCCCTGCTAATTTTTGCATTTTTAGTAGAGATGGGGTTTCCTCATGTTGGCCAGCCTGGTCTCGAACTCCTGACCTCAGGTGAAACACCTACCTCGGCCTCCCAAAGTGCTAGGATTACAGACGTGAGCCACCGTGCCTGGCCAGAAACTATTTTTCATGAGTCAAAAGTTGAAAACAACCTGAATGTCATTCAACAGTGGAATAAGTAAATGAATTGTGGCATATTCATCCCATGAAATACTACAGAGAGGCAACAAAGACTGAACTTCTGCTGCATGCAGCATCATGGATGAATGTCACAGATGCAAGGATGAGGAAAAAGAGTTGGACACAACAGAGTTCATACTGCATAATGTTTTTACAAAGTTCAAAAGCAGGCAAAGTAATACATGGTGACAGAAGTCAAAATAGTGGCTACCTTGAGGAAGGAAAGAGGTAAGTGATGACCAGGAATTGCATGAGGGAAACTCTGGGTTGCTGGCTGATGATCTTGAGCGGTGGTTAAAGGGAGGCATATGTGTGTGTGTGTGTGTGTGTGTGTGTAAAAATCCATCAGGTTGCACACTTAAGAGTTGTGCACATCTCTGTAAATACATACTTCTAAATATTTTTTTTTTTTTTTGAGACAGAGTCTCACTCTGTGCCCAGGCTGGAGTGCAGTGGTGCGATCTTGGCTCACTGCAACCTCCGCCTCCTGGGTTCACGCCATTCTTCTGCCTCAGCCTCCCGAGTAGCTGGGACTACAGGCGCCCGCCACCATGCCCGGCTAATTTTTTTTTTTTTTTGTATTTTTAGTAGAGACGGGGTTTCACCGTGTTAGCCAGGATGGTCTCAATCTCCTGACCTCATGATCCACCCGCCTTGGCCTCCCAAAGTGCTGGGATTACAGGTGTGAGCCACCACGCCTGGCCTATACTCCTAAATTTTAAAAAGAAAATGAGAAATCAGAAGCTGTAATATAAAACCTTTCGATTCTCCCAGGAGCCATTATACCAGTTGAAAAAAGCGGTAGGGTTTTGGCTCACAAATATTTCCAATTTTCTTATACATAAATCAAAGAAAATTGGAACCAATGAAAACAAAACCTATGTGAAGACAGGTCTTCTAGGTGAATATACGTTACCTGAATGGAATCATCTGTCTATGTGATGCTATGAAATGAAAGTGGTTGGGAACCCAGCCCTTGGTGTCAGATAGAACTGGGCTTACTTTCCGTTTGCTGGCTGTGTGGACTTGGGCAAGTCACTTAACCCCTCTGAGTCTGTTTCCTCAACCATACAATACTGACAATAATATCTCATATGATTGTTGTAAGGAATGAACAAGATAAGGCACAGAAGGTGGCCAACATCAAGGAAGCAGTCACTGAATTGAAGCTATTATGTGATATTATATTTATTTATGTACAATGTAAACCCTGGCAACTTCCAAAAGAGATAGGAGTGAGTACACAGTAAAAGTCACACACTCAACCAGGACATGATTAAAGAAATAGGAAATGGGCCAGGCATGATGGCTCACATCTGTAATTCCAGCACTTTGGGAGACCAAGGCAGGAGGATTCCTTGAGGCCAGGAGTTTGAGACCAGCCTGGGCAACATAGCAAGACCCCCAACTCTCTCTCCGTCTATATATATATCTCTATATATCTATCTATCTATATATATAGATAGATAGATAATAGATATATAGATATATAGATATATATAATAGATATATAGATATATAATAGATATATATAGATATATATTATTTAGATATATAGATATATATATTATATATAAAAGATATATATATTATATATAAAAGATATATATATTATATATATTATATATAGATATATATATCTATAATATATATATTATATATATAATATCTATAATATATATATTATATATATAATATCTATAATATATATATTATATATAGATTATATATAATATCTATAATATATATTATATATAGATTATATATAATATCTATAATATATAGATTATATATAATATCTATAATATATAGATTATAATATCTATAATATATAGATTATATATAGATTATATATAATATCTATAATCTATAGATTATATATAGATTATCTATATAATATATATAATCTATAGATTATCTATAGATTATATATATATATAAATTAGCTGGGCATGGTAGTACATGCCTGTAATCTCAGCTACTCAGGAGGCTAGGCGGGAGGATCGCTTGAGCCAAGATGGCTGAGGTTGCAGTGAGCTATGACTGCACCATTGTACTCCAGCCTGGGCAACAGAGTGAGACCCTGTCTCAAAAAAAAAAGAAAGAAAGAAATAGGAAATGTCTTATAATCAGGTAGAGGAAGGAGCAATCCTGCAAAATTCCCAGGCCAACATAGTGACTGTAACTGAGAACTAAATTTTGCCCTGAGCTTCTTATTAGCCAAGACTAAAAGGGAATCATGACAAGTTATCTAATACTCACTATGTGTGGGAATAAAAAGGAAGTATACCAGTTTTTCAAGAGGACTACACTTCCTCCCAAGATCAATTTCTGAAAATAATTTATCATGAGAACTCTTTCAAAGGGATCGAATAACAATGTAATGAAAGCCAGGACTCAGGGTCACCAGCAAACAAAGCACTCAGAAGCTCTAACTCCAAGAGGGGCTGCAGGAGTGGAGTTGGGGAGAGACTCTGGAGTCCCCTCCAGGTCATTGTGATGCAGGAAGACAATCGCATATGGCTATCTTTGGCCAGTGGGCTGTGAGCATAAGTGACTGTGTCACTTCCAAGAGAAAGCATTCAAAAGCCAAAATGAGACCCTCTAGCTCCCCTTCCACTGCCATGGGAACCAGTGATATTCCCAAAGGGGACCCAGTCACCAGCCCGGGTTCCTGCATGACTGCATGGATCACAGCCCACCTGCACCTACCCACAGTAGCTTTTCATGAGCAAGAAACAAACTTTTATGTTTTAAGACATTTAGATTTTGAGATAGTTTATTTTGATGCAGCAGAGCTTAGACTAGCCTGACTGATACAAATCATTTTGGTCTTTGTTTTGAATCTTTGACAAATTAATATATATGTATGTATGTATGTATGTATATAACTTCATATTGTATGTGTATATGTGTATTATATGTGTATATTATATGTATATACACACAAAGATATGCATACAATTTATGTATATATTTATTCATATCTACATATATAATAGATCTACACATATAATATACATTATATATACACATTCATATAACACACATACAAAAACACACATAGATTAGATAGAAAGATGAATAGATAGATAGATGGGTAGATAGATGATAGATAGATAGAAAGGTGGATGTTATATGTGATCAGCCAACAATTAGCTTCAAGTCTGTTGGACAGTTCTCTGTTCCACTGCCATTTGACAAGAGCTTGTGTATTGCACATCTGTTTCACAGTTGGGAACAAATGCTGTAACCATACCACCTGCACTGCAACAAATACCTAAACAAACAAAGAGCTAAACCCACAGAAAAGGATCGGGAAAGAGAGAGGAGGAAATGGCCATAAGGAAATAGTCTCTCAAACTGATGTCACATGAAGTGGGAGTGGCCTTCTGAGAACCTTACCCTTAGCTTCCTGTTAACTATTAGAGGAGTAAATGAGATATCCTGCAGGTTCAAAGGAATGATACTGTTTCCTGTTGCCTTGGAAAAAGCACAAAGAGGGTACTATCCTACTTTCTTTCTTCCTAGTTTTTGTTTCTCTAGCACCTCCTCAATAAGGGCTATTGAACCATCTATTTCAAGTCCTCCTTTCCATATCCCATTTAGGGTTTCTCACTTCACCATTTGAATGGTTTTCAATCACATGCCCAAGCAATGACATGTCTTCTAAGGCTGTTAATTGAGGACTCCTTACTTGATGTTGCAAGGCTTCCTGGTTTGAATGGGTCATCTAAGTATCTTGTGTTTGTCATTCAGCTAATTCAGAAATCTTCAAGGGATCAATTACATCCTAGAATATGGATGAGGTCACAGTCAAGCTATTTACCTGGCTCTCTGCCGCCTCCCACTTCTCCTCGCCTCAAGCTAACATAAGGCCAGGCCAGCCACCCACGAGTTCTGTTCTGCACCACCAAAATGATCTCACGAAACCCAGACACTCAGCCAGAATTGCTAAGGATTGTCAGGCCAAGCTTTGTGTATAATGACAAAAAACTGGGAGCAATTCAAAAATTCATCAACAGGGGATGGGCTAAATCAGTCACAGGACATCTGCACAGTGGAATACCATGGAACCGTCACAAAGAATGCTTTAGATCTACAGGTGCCAGCAGAGGATGGCCAGCTATGATTCTTATCTTTAATCTCCTTTTCCCATCTCCTGCCCCGGGCCTGGCTAGAACATGTGATCATGAAGCCTGTGAATTGTCCAAAGGTTAATTTTTCTAATTGAGGCCATTTATTACCTGAAAGACAGGAAAGAGAAACCAGGGCCTTACAAAACAGCAAATTGACCAGCACCAAGAGCAGGAAGTTGCCCCGAGAGAGGCAAAACAAGGCCACAAAGTCCAATTTCAGCCGTACATTTTGTCTTCTTCTTCTTTTTTTTTTTTTTCTGAGATGGAAGGTCCCTCCTGTTGCCCAGGCTGGAGTGCAATGGCGCAATCTCGGCTCACAGCAACCTCCGCCTCCTGGGTTCAAGCGAGTCTCCTGCCTCAGCCTCCCATGTGGCTGGGATTACAGGCACCCGCCACCACGCCCAGCTAATTTTTTGTATTTTTAGTAGAGACGGGGTTTCAGTATGTTGGCCAGGCTGCTATCGAAGTCCTGACCTCAGGCGATCCACCCACCTTGGCCTCCCAAAATGCTGGGATTACAGGTGTGAGCCACCGCGCCCGGCCCCCACGTTTTATCTTCTAACGGGGTGAACTTTGTCATGAAAACCCATGATTAACCTCTTAACATAAATGAAATCAATGTTCTATATGCTAGTGATGATCCTGTAAATAATATAAGATCCCTACATACTTAAGACCCACAGTTAAAATTATGAAAATGATTCTACAGAAGTTTTTAACTAGTTCCAATGAACCATCATTTATTTGACTTAAAACAGACCAAATAATTTTTAAAAAATTGTTTTTGTTGTGGCGCGTGCCTGTATTCTCAGGTACTCGGGAGGCTGAGGCAGGAGAATTGCTTGAACCAGGGAGTGGGAGGTTGCAGTGAGCCGAGACCGTGCCACTGCACTCCAGCCTGGCGACAGAGCGAGATTCAGTCTCAAAAAAAAAAAAATATTGTTTTTATTGCAGAGAGTGGAGAGAAGGAAAGAAATTAGTCCCAATAAAATTCTGTTTTGCCATCTAAGGATATTAAAGGCAATGGCAGCTATCACAATTGACTATCACCATTATCTCATAAAACATTTTATGGACTTAAAAAAAAGAGAGGGAGACCCCATCTCAAAAACAAGGGTAGTTTATTTAACCGAATAAATTCAGCTGTATGAAAACTTACTTTTTTGCCCTTATTGTTCTTGCTTTGTCCCAAGTAGATGCAAACGTTGTGCAAACCAACTTGATCTTAAGATGTTGTTGAGAACACTGGAGTCACGTGTTCATGGGTCTTTCAGGCTGGCTTTTGAGGGGAGCTGGGATGCAGGTGATTTACGGAGGGTTATAATCTGTGATGCTGGTCTGAAGTCTGAATATTCCAAGTTGCTGACTGCAGGCAGAGCCTCATGTCCTGAAAATCAGAAGACAGAGGACTTAAACTTCCATAAAAGATGGGCTCATACTGTACAACCCAATCCTGTGCATTTGGAAGCAGAAAACACTGCCTCAAAGGGCTTCCTGTTTTCTCTTCTCTTAAAAACTTGAAACATTAGACTACAGTGAAGCATAGAGAAGAAAAGGTCAAATATTAACTCATACTAATCTTTTTCATATGAATTCCAGACTTGCATTTGTTTTCTTAAGGAAATAAAACATTTCTGGTGAAGCTCTCTAATACCTCTTCCTAATCCAATTTTCCAGTGTCCTCTTCCCTGTCTGGAAGGTACCACTATCGTAAATGTGGTGTGTGACTTTCCAGGGCATGCTGTTCATACCGTGACCACTGTTATGAGTTGAGTTGCATCCCCTCAAAAAGGTATGTTCAAGTCCCAGTCCGCAGTACTTCAGAATGTGACCTGATTTCTAAGTAGGATCTCGGTGGAGGTAATCAAGTTAAAATAAGTTCACTGGGGTGGGACTTAATGCAATATGATTGGTGTCCTTATAAAAAGGGGAACTTTGGGCCAGGCACAGTGGTTCCCGCCATAATCCCAGTACTTTGGGAGGCCGAGGCAGGTGGATCACCTGGGGTCAGGAGTTCAAGACTGGCTAATTCTAAAAATTCTTGAAAGGCTATGAAAAAGAATTTTAAAAAGAAGAAATTGCTCATTCCCAGGCACCTCATTTCAACCAAAGTTTCACATTAGCAGTTCTGGAAGCTCCCATTCTTTTTGCAGGCACCTGATCTTGGACAGACAACTCCAACACAAGGATGATGGCCCCCACACATGGACGAGTGGTTGCCAGAGCACCAGGTCATGGGACGCTCACACACAGGCACATTTCAGCAGAGACATTGATTTCGTTTGCTTGCCTGCTCTTGATTGCTCTTTCTGGGTTTGTGTATTAGTGTAATGATTACTTTGGCTGTCAGCCTCGATGCCATGACAAATAAATGCCAGGAACTCCTTTATCTGCAGTGTGTAATGTTCAGGACCAGGAAATAAAGGTAATGTCAATAGTCTCTAAATAGCAAGTGAGAGCAATAGCTTCCATCACTCAATTAACAAAGCCTTCCTGTAAATAAACATTTGTTAGTGTTGAGATCCGTGTTGGCTTTTCAGAGTGTCAGGCACATTCACAGCCATACACTTAGACTCCTTAGAGCCTAAGAAAATGAGGTCTATGCTTAGAAAATAAGGTCTATGGTTTCAAGACAGCAAGATCAAACCTATGAATAGGAAAATAAAAATACTGGTCGGGCATGGTGGCTCATGCCTGTAATCCCAGCACTTTGGGAGGCTGAGATGGGCGGATCACTTGAGGCCAGGAATTGGAGACCAGCCTGGCTAACATGGCGAAAACCCATCTCTACTAAAAATAAGAAAATGAGCCAGGTGTGGTGGCTCACACCTGTAATCCCAACTACTTGGGAGGCTGAGGCACAGGAATTGCTTGAACCTGGAAGGCGGAGGTTGCAGTAAGCCGAGATCATGCCACTGCACTCCAGCCTGGGCAACAGAGAGAGACTCTGTCTCAAGAAAACAAAACAAAACAACAAAAAAAAAGGAAAATATAAATACAGCAAAATAGTCATCCTCTTGTCCTTTTTGTTTGTTTGTTTTCCCTTCTGTAAGGAATTTACTAAGTTTTCAAGATATCTATTCAAGATATTTATTCAATTCTCAAGGAAAAGTAAGGTAAAGAGAATGTAAGATTTTTAGCTTGTTAAATGAGTAAGAGTCAGAAGCTAGAAAATGAAAAATGAATTTTAATCGCTTGAAAGTCATCACCTAAACATGGCAAAAAATCCTTCAAGGAAATGGTCTAAGGTATAGTGTTTACTACTGAAGTAACAAATGCCTCTTATAACACTGAATTAACATGAGTTCTAATGTATTTTTTAAATGAGAATTGGGGCTGAGTGAGGTGGCTCAAGCTTGTAATCGCAGTACTTTCAGAGTCTAAGCCAGCGCAATCGTTTGAGGCTGGGAGTTCGAGGCTGCAATGAGCTATGATCATGCCACTGTACTCCAGCCTGGGCAACAGAGCAAGATGCTGTCTCAAAAAAAAAAAAAAAAAAAAAAAAGAATTGGGAAATTTGGGAAGAAAGAGTTGGCAAATGTCACCAATTAATCTTCACAAGTCACCAATTAATCTTCACCAGTAAAATTTGTTTTTAAAAAAGCTAGAATGAGAAGATTATTTTATTTTACATGGATGTTTGAAGCCTATCAAATCTCTTTCCGCTAGCTAAGATTCCTCCTCTTTTACCATGATCCTTTCTTGGAAGGAAGTTCATGGACTAAACCCCTCCCAGCAGTTTTACCCTAACTATAACTCTAAGCCCACTTGATTAATGCTACTTTGTAACAAGACTTTCCTTCTCCTAAGACAGTCCCCAAGGTGGGTGAAGCTCACAGGCCTTAGATGTAAAGCTGGTGGATGCAATTGAATCACAGTACAATGTTTGCATTCAGGGGCTGGTGTTCTGTTTGAAGTACGCAGTGTGCGGCTGGCTTTCATTCTATTTAAGAAAGAGAGTGGCAGAAACTATGGATCTAGAGCAGTGGTTCTCAAGTGGGGGCGATTTTGCCTCTGAGAGCACATTTGGCAATGTGTGGAGACATTTTGGTTTGTCACAACTGTAGCAGGGGGTGTGACATTGGCATCTAGTAGGTAGCTGCTAAACATCCTAAAATGTACAAGACTGGCCTCCCCACAATAGAAAATTATTTGGCCCCAAATGCCAAGAGTGCCAAAGTTGACAAAACTTGATCTAGGGCAAGGCTGTCCAACAGAACTTTCTATGCCAATGGAATGGTTCTCTACATGTATGTCCAATATGGCAGCCACTAGCCACATGTAGCTATGGAACACTTCAAATATGGCTAGCTCGGGAACTAGATTGAGAAACTAAATTATTTATTTTTCTTCTTTCAGAGACAGGGTCTCGTTTTGTCACTCAGGCTCGTGTGCAGTGGCACGATGATAGCTCACTGCAGCCTCGAACTCCTGGACTCAAGTGATTCCTGCGTCTCAGCCTCTTGAGTAGCTGGGATTATAGGTGTGAGCTACTGTGCCCAACTATTAAATTTAATTTTAATTAACTTAATTCACCATGTTGCCCAGGCTGGTCTTGAACTCTTGGCCTCAAGTGATCCGCTGGCCTTGGCCTCCCAAAGTGCTGGGATTACAGGTGTGAGCCATTGTGCCCAGCCGGAACTCCAACATTTAAAACATTATTATGAGGATGCATCTGACAACATCAAGCTTGGGTGCCCATGAAAGTCACTTGGGAGCCTGCTGGAGAGGGGGGCACATGGATCCTCAGGTGACCAGCTTGTCCCAGTGTGCCCAGGACTTCCCCAGTTTGGGCACTAGAAGTTCTGTGCTAAAACCCCATCAGTCCCAGGAAGACCACCCCAGCCCAGGACCCATTCCCAGAAGTTTTCATTCACTAAACCTCAAGTGGGACCTGGGAATTTAGCTTTTTATCGGGTTTCCCAAGTGATTCCTTTATGCGCCAAAGTTTAAGAATCACTGCAGATCAGCCAGCGAGGAGCAGGGAGAGAGCAGGGAAGAAAAAAGTTGATTTGTTACCATCACAGAGAAGGTGAGCATTTAAAAAAGAAAAGAGAAGCAATAAAAAATGTTTTAAGATGATTAAATTGCTTTTTAAAGCAAAACAAAACAAAAAGTGGGTTTGTGGGTTACTTGTGCTTCAGCAGTTTCCCCCTTCTTGCTTGGCTGGATGGCTGGATCCCAACCCAGAAGAAGGAGGACGCCTGTCCCTGGGACAGATGGGGACAAGTCAAGGTGCACATCCTGGCTCTTGCACCCACTGAGATCTACTAGGAGTGGGCTCCTCTGCTATCCAACAAGAAAGGATGCTGCTTACTGGAGACCCGTAGGCTACAGAAACCTGCCCTCTTCCCTTCCCCACTGTCAGTGTGCTCAGAATCCTGCCAGGAACAGTGAAAAATGATAAAGTTTAATGCTCCCTTTGGCTAGGGATCCTCCCTATTCTCTACCACCGGGTCTGGGAAAGGTGGCAGGAGGCAATGAAGCTGGGGTGACTTTTATGCACCCTGCCTGTATGGGTCTGCATCAAGTCTCCCTCTTTTAGAGGAAAAAGAACCTCCTTCTGGATCCACCTTGGAGGTCAGAAGCGTAGCTCTTTATAAGACTAATTCGGATTCTTATAATAGTCCTATAATGCTTAGTTAAACAAGTATTATATAACACAACCCAAGTATTATTGCTTGGATTTGCAGACGGCAAAACACAAAATAGAAATCAATGATAACAAAACAACTTATATATCAGTGCCAGGCACTGTTCTAAGATCTGGACAGGCATTAACCCATTTAAATCTTACCATAACCTTAGAAATAGGTGCTATTGGCTGGGTGCGGTGGCTCACGCCTGTAATCCCAGCAATTTGGGAGGCCAAGGCGGGTGGATTGCCTGAGGTCAGGAGTTCGAGATCAGCCTGGCCAACATCGTGAAACCCTGTCATCACTAAAAATACAAAAATGAGCTGAGCGTGGTGGTGCATGCCTGTAATCCCAGCTACTTGGGAGGCTGAGGTGGGAGAATCACTTGAACCTGGAAGGCAGAGGTTGCAGTGAGCTGAGATCACGCCACTGCACTCCAGCCTGGATGACAGAGTGAGACTCTATCTCAATAAATAAACAAATAAATTGCTTGAGGAAAACCTAAAGCAAGATGAAGAAGGTATTTGAGAGAAAGGGAGAAATGATATTCAAGAGACAATGGAAAGAAATCCCAGGATAACAGCTGTGCCCCAGCTCTAGAAAGCAGTCGGTCCAAATTATACCACCCAACAAAGAGAATGAGTAAGAACTGGGGTGATCTCAGAGACACAGTAAAGCTGTGTATATTTTCTCTGTCAACAACAAAAAAACAAAGACAAATAGAAACTCCAAAACAAGCAATCCTCTAAAACCTGTAAAGAAAGTCAGAACCAGATATGAATAAACTAAACTCTGGCCTGTCTGTGAGCAGTCAAGGGTGCACAGGAAAAAAAAAAAAAAAAAAAAAAGCAAACTCAACTCACCTGGACCAATGGCTCAGATTAAGTGACATAAAGTGACATAGAATTAAATGTCCCTTTCTAGGAAGTCAACTTCTCTAATGCACACATAACCACAGCTTTGAAGCCAGGTAGTTTTCATCTTTTATAATCTACTTGTGATATTGTGATTTGTGATAAGAAATATATCTTTGGTCTTTATTCCAGGTTTCCGGCACAGGCTCCTAAAACATTGGAATTTCCTAGGTGATGGGAGTGTCTTTTGTTCTAGTATTTGGTCTTTGGTTCCGGTTCCTAAAACAGAGCTCCTAATCGCTTGGAAATTCCTGGGTTACGGGAATGTCTTTTGTTCCAATGAGGCAGCTTTCAACAGGGGTTCCTGGATGGAGGCTGCTCACCAGAAAGACCAAGCCAGGGTTAGAAGCTTGCAACTTTCGGCCTTGCCCCTCATCCTCCAGGAACGAAAGAAGGACTGGAGATTGATTTAATAATCAATGGAACCTCCATAAAAACCCTCAATGAAGAGGTTGGAGATCTTCCAGGTTGAACACATCCACATTCTTAGAGAGTGACACACCCCAACTCACTGGGACAGAAGCTCCTGAACTTGGGACTCTTCTGGAACTTACCCTGTGTACCTCTTTACCTGGCTGTTCACCTGTATCCTTTATCATATTCTTTTTTTTTAAGACAGAGTTTCACTCTTGTCACCCAGGCTGAAGGGCAATGGCGCCATCTCGGCTCACTGCAACCTCTGCCTCCCAGGTTGAAGTGGTTCTCCTGTCTCAGCCTCCCTAGTAGCTGGGATTACAGGGGTCCGCCACCGTGCCCGTCTAATTTTTGTATTTTTTGTAGACGGGTTTCCGCCATGTTGCCCAGGCTGGTCTCGAACTCCTGACCTCAGGTGATCCACCCGCCTTGGCCTCCCAAAGGGCTGGGATTACAGGCATGAGCCACCACTCCCAGCATATCATATTCTTTATAATATGATATGGTTTACGGGTAATATGATATGGTTACCATAATATGATATGGTTTATAGGTTTACAGGTAAACCTAAGTAAAGGTTTCCCTGAGTTGTGTGAGCCATTCTAGAAAATAACTGAACCTGTGGAAGAGTCACAAAAACTTCTACTTTACAGCCAGCTGGTCAGAAGTTCCCAAGGCCAGGACTTGAAATTGATATCTAAAGTTGGGAGGCAGTCTTGTGGGGCTGAGCCCTTAACCTGTGGGTTCTGACACTAACTTCAGTCACATTATGCTAGAATTCAATAAAACTGTGGTGGCAGGTGTGGTGGCTAACACTTGTAATCCCAGCACTTTGGGAGGCTGAGGTGGGCAGAACACCTGAGGTCAGGAGTTTGAGACAAGCCTGGCCAACATGGCAAAACCCTGTCTCTACTAAAAATAAAAAACAATTAACCAGGTGTGGTGGCACATGCCTGTAGTTCCAGCTACTCAGGAGGCTGAGGCAGGAGAATCGCTTCAACCTGGGAGGTGGAGATTGCAGTGAGCCAAGATGGCACCACTGCACTCCAGCCTGGGTAACAGAGAAAGATTCTGTCTCAAAATAATAATAATAATAATAATAATAATAACAATAAAATTGTGGGGCACCCAGCTGGTGTTGGAGACTTGGTCAGTGTGGACCCCTCAACCTCCGCCAATATCTGATCACAGAAGTGTTCTTTGTTGAAAGTACAGTGGGAAAAAACTTTTTTTCTAGTATTCAACCTACAATGCAAGAAACATATAATTGTAGTTTATAAGACACAAAACGCAAGCTTATAAACCACAATATGTAAAAAATAATTTTTAGAAGTGGGGAAATGCAGGGGGTAGAACTTTATTAGGGGAAAATGTTGAGGTGCTAAATTCCTTCTCTTATGAAGTGGAGAGTCAGCGACGCCGTCCAAGTTTAAGGAACTATAAGTACATCATCATTGGCAGTGGTTCTCAACTGAGAGTGATTTTGCCCTCAAGGGACACTGAGCAAAGTCTGGCAAACTTCTGGTTGTCACAACTGCAGTGAGTGTGCTACTGGTGTCTAGTGGGTGCAGGCCAGGGATGCTGTTAAACATTCTCTAATGCACAAGACAGCCCCCACAGCCAAGAATGATCTGATCCAATGTGTCAGTCATACAAAAGTTGAGATATCCTGATTTATCGCTATGAAGGAAACAACAAAATATAAACAATGAAACAAAATTGGGAGAGAAAAGAATGGGAGAAGGAAGAGAAAGGAGAAGGGGTAAGTGCAGCGGTGCAACCACAGTTCACTGGAGCCTCTAACTGCTGGGCTCCATCGATCCTCCCGCCTCAGCCTCGTGAGTAGCTAGCAACACAGGCACATGCCACCACGACTGGCTGAATTTTTATTTTTTAATTAATTAACATCCAGACTGAGTCTCGCTCTGTGGCCCAGGCTGGAGTGCAATGGCTCAATCTCAGCTCACTGCAACCTCCACCTCCCAGGTTCAAGCAATTCTCCTGCCTCAGCCTCCCAAGCAGCTGGGATTACAGGTGCCCACCACTACGCCCAGCTAATTTTTTTGTAGTTTTATTAGAGATGGGGTTTCACCATGTTGGCCAGGCCTGACCTCATGATCCACCCACCTCGGCCCCCCAAAGTGCTGGGATGACAGGGGTGAGCCACTGGGCCCGGCCTATTTTTAAATTTTTTTTGTAGAGACATTGTTGCACCCAGGCTGATTTCTAATGCCTAGGCTCAAGAGATCCTCCCACCTTGGCCTCCCGAAGTGCTTGGGCTACAACAGACGTGAGCCACCATACCCAGCTGCTTACAATGTTTTGAAAATAAAAAATGTGATTTCCAAATAAAAAAGATAAATTAAGTAAGTACTTAAAAATGCAAACATGTGATTATGGAGGTTCTCGAGCAATCCAGGTCCCTAAGTAAACGGAGACACCTGGAAAGTGGTTTGGAAGCAGGGCATTGGAGTTTCCTTTGAAACACAGTATCCTAAATGTCCCTCTTTTCACCCCATTCAGGGAAGCAGAAAAGCAAATTCTTTCTCTCTCTTTTCCCCCCTTTAAATATCTTTGAGTCATAGCAAATTCTCTCTTCTCTTTATTTTTTTTTTGAAATGGAGTCTAGCTCTGTTGCCCGGGCTGGAGTATAGTGGTGTGATCTTGGCTCACTGCAACCTCCGCCTCCCAGGTTCAAGCAATTCTCCTGCCTCAGCCTCCTGAGCAGTTGGGACTACAGGCATGTGCCACCATGCCCAGCTAATTTTTTTGTATTTTTAATAGAGACGGGGTTTCACCATATTGGCCAGGATGGTCTTGATCTCCTGACCTCGTGATCCGCCCGCCTCGGCCTTCCAAAGTGCTGGGATTACAGGCGTGAGCCACTGCGCCCGGCCCTCTCTCTCTCTTTTTTAAGAGATGGAGTCTCACTCTGTTATCCAGGCCAGAGTGCAGTGATGCGACCTCCTAGGCCCAAGCCATCCTCCTGCCTCAGCCTCCTGAGTAGCTGTGACTATAGGTGTATGCCAACCATACTTGGCTCAAATTTTCTTTTTTCAACTCTGATTTGTTCCACATTCACCTCTTGAATTCTGCTACCTTTTCTCCCATGCTGGGTAAGTATGACATCAAGCTTGGGAAGTTTCTAGATTCAATGCTGTTTGCAGCAGGGCCAGGACTAGGGTGAGGGAGTAAGGTAAGTGTTGAGCTGAGATGCAAATTTAAAGGGGGCCAAAAATCCCAGTAATCAAGTGTATCGTCCATTTTCATACCTGAGACTGGGTAATTTATAAAGAAAAAGAGGTTTAATGGACTCACAGTTCCACATGGCTGGGGAGGTCTCACAATCATGGCAGAAGGCAAAGGAGGAGCAAAGGCACATCTTACATGGCGGCAGGCAAAAGCATGTGTGCAGGGGAACTGCCCTTTATAAAACCGTCAGATCTCGTGTTCCCATGAGAACAGCATGGGAAAAACCCACCCCTATGACTCAATTACCTCCCACAGCGTCCCTCTCATGACATGTGGGGATTATGGGAGCTATAATTCAAGATGAGATTTGGGTGGGAACACACCATATCATCAAAATAAATAATATTTTAATGTGATACTTTTAAAAATAAAAATAAGTGCAAAAAACCCATGATGAAAAAAAATCAACATGTTCAAAACAGACAGGATCACAATTACTGCTTTGTGCTTTTGGCTCCAGCTCTGATCTTTCTCAGTGCCACACTGACTGACAGACAGAACCTTGCGATCCAGGTGTCCATGAGTCTCATACTGCCAGGTCCTGTTATCTCACCTCAGGAATGACAATTCTTGGGGTGACCTAAACCATTTTCTTGGAGATCTCCACTCACCTCCTCTCATTTTAAGTCCTTTCCTCTGATCGTATAATTTATAACTCAAGTCTCTGACACAGGATAAAATTCCATTTCTCCTTTGGAAAGCCACTATTTTGCATTGGATGTGGGTGCTAACACATCAAAGGCTGGGAACTGTAACTATGGGCTTCCAATTCTTCTGGTGAATTCTAAACACAAGACTGTCTTTTTTTTCTTTTAAATTATACCCATGTTCAGACAGGCGAGATGGCTCAATCCTGTAATCCTGGGGCTTTGGGAGGCTGAGGCAGGAGGATTGCTTGAAACCAGGAGTTGGAGACCAGCTTAGGTGACATAGCAAGACCCTGGCTCTACAAAAAATTTTAAAAATTAGCTGAGCACAGTGGCATGCAGCCGTTAGTCCCAGCTACCCAGGAGGCTGAGCCTGGATGATGACTTGAAACAAGGGAGTTGAGGCTGCAGTGCAGTATGATCATGCCACTGCACTCCAGCCTGGGGGACAGAGTGAAACTCTGTCTCTACAGAAAATTTTTAAATTAGTTGATTTTTTTTAATTTTTTTTTTGAGACGGAGTCTTGCTCTGTTGCCAGGCTGGAGTGCAGTGGCATGATCTCAGCTCACTGCAACCTCCGCCACACGGGTTCCAGTGATTCCCTTGCTTCAGCCTCTCCAGTAGCTGAGACTACAGGCGCGTGCCACCATGCCTGGCTAATTTTTTTTTGTATTTTAGTAGAGACAGGGTTTCACCATGTTGGCCAGGATGGTCTTGATCTCCTAATCTCGTGATCTGCCCTCCTTGGCCTCCCAAAGTGCTGGGATTACAGACGTGACCCACCACACCTGGCCTAAAATTAGTTGATTTTTAGTCATTAATGGTGGTGAATGCCTGTAGTCCCAGCTACTTAGGAGGCTAAGGCAGGAGGATCACTCAAGCCCAGAAGTTCAAGGCTGCAATGAGCTATGATCACACCACTACACTCCCTATAAATATTCCTTTCCCTATGAATGCCTTCGCAGAAATGACCATAACTGATGATTAGCATTCTAGCTGCTGTGATTTATCTCTGGGAATGATGAACGTTGGGTGACTAGAAATAACCTGAGCAATAATAGCGTCACCTCCTGCCACGTCATCCCGAAACATCTTGGCAAATATGATTCATTGCGTTATTCATTAAGTGTTTATGAAGATACTCTATAGCTTGAACTTGACCCTGTCTTCTGGGGACAGGACCTTTTCTGGCAAAATATGACAATAAACCCTACTTTTAACATTAGTGGCCCGGCGCAGTGGCTCACGCCTGTAATCCCAGCACTTTGGGAGGCCGAGGCGGATGGATCACGAGGTCAGGAGATTCAGACCATCCTGGCTAACACGGTGAAACCCCGTCTCTACTAAAAATACAAAAAATTAGCCGGGCATGGTGGCAGGCGCCCGTAGTCCCAGCTACTCCGGAGGCTGAGGCAGGAGAATGGCGTGAACCTGGGAGGCGGAGCTTGCAGTGCGCCGAGATCGCGCCACTGCACTCCAGACTGAGCGACAGAGCAAGACACTGTCTCAAAAAAAAAAAAAAAAACCCAACACATTCATTTCCACTGAGCTTCTTTTCCCCTCTCTAGTGTAGAAAGAATCTAGTCAAACAATAACAATAATAATAAGTTAATAATAATAACAACAACAGTAATAAGCATGAAGACAGCACTATTTATTGAGTGCTGACATGCATGCCAGGCACAGGGCTATGCCCTTCACATGTATCAGCAACTGAATGCTCAAACAACTTTATGGGGAGGTATTATTATCCCCATTTTATGATTACATTGAGACCCAGAGAGGTTAAGTAACTCACTCAAGGTCACACAGCTAAACAGAGGCAGAATGGGATTCAAACCCATACCTCTCTGATTGCATATGCTGGGCTTAGATCATCATCATCAACAACATCATTGTTGGCAGTGCATGGTGGCTCATGCCTGTAATGCCAGCACTTTGGCAGGCTGAGGCAGAAGGATCGCTTGAGCTTAGGAGTTTGAGACCATCCTAGGCAATATAGTCAGACCTTGTCTCTACTAAAAATCATAAAAGGTAGGCAGGCATGGTGGCATGTGCCTGTAGTCTCAGCTACTCAGAAGGCTGAAGCAGGAGGATTGCTTGAGCCCAGGAGATCAAGGCTGCAGTGAGCTATGATTTCACCACTGTACTCCAGCCTGGGCAACAGAGTGAGATATTGTCTCGAAAAAAAAAAAAAAAAACACAAAAATCACTTATCAGAGGAAGAAGAGAAGGATGAGAAAAATGAGAAGGATGAGAAAAATGAGAAGGATGAGAAAAATGAGAAGTTATTGTTTCTTGAACACCATAAAGAAGTAAATAGATTTTTTTTTTAATCCCAGAAAATGAAATACCATTGGGAGAGACCACCTGAATTCACTCATCCAACAAAGCATTCTTCTAGAACATGATGCTCCAGGAGACACCCCCAGACATAGAGGTCACATTTATTGCGTGTTTGTCGTGCACCGTATTTTATTAGCTCTGATATCCACCTGTGGAAGTGGGAGCTTTTGGCATACTACCCATTCTACAGACAAGGAAACCAAGGCCAGAAACATACAATAACTGACCCAGAATCCCACAGTTAGACCTGGGGAAGCCCAGATTCCAACTCAAGCAGATAACCCTAGGGCTTGTTCTCATAATCAACACTCTCTTGCCTCCCATTTCCCCTGGTCATTCTTTCCTCTAACAAACATCTGTTGTACCTCAATTCTGTACCCTCGTCTGGCAATAAGCAATACGACAGCCTCAGTTTCCGTCCTCCTTCGCTGACACGTTCCCAAGCATTCCGCATTATTCCCATGACCTCCCACCCCTCCTTCAAAGCACTTTCACTTACCTGCCCTCAGTTCTACAGGAAAATCCAGACAAACTTCCCCTCCACTTTGTAGTTCAAAGCTAGAGGGACAGGCAACAGGTCCTCTTTTTTGCTTAACTAACCGGTAAGGCCCATCTTTTTCTGCCTCTCTGCCGTGTCGCCTTAAAGACTGCTCCTTGCTATCTTGGTCACACGTCTAGGCGGGAAGCCACGAAGATCACGGGGAGGGGGTTGTTTACTGAGCTCATTGCCGTTTTACGCCGCCCTGGCTATTATCTCTTTCCTCACCAACCAATGAGTAACCAGGTCTCACCTGGTGAAAATGCAAATCAGTCTTCCACCTCTACCATCACAGCTGCACCTACGGCCTCTGTCTACTGAGTCCGCAAGGATGAAGGCCTAACTCAGGTCCCAAGTTGTGCATTTCCTTCTTCCTAAGCCCTAACTCCTCCCTCTCATTAATATTCTTTTGTTATCAGTTCAATGAAAATATCAAAGTCCTTTCTAGAGGTTATTTTATTTCTTGGACACCATAAGGAAGTAAATAGATTCATTTTGTGTGTTTTTTTTTAACCCTAGAGAGTGAAGTGGTGTGGGAAGAGACTACCTGAATTCATTAATCCAACAAAGAATGGAACGTGATGCTCCACTAGACACCCCCGGGCACTGGCTCCTTTTTTTTTTTTTTTTGAGACAGCGTTGCCCTCTGTCACCTGGGCTGGAGTGCAGTGCCACAATGTCAGCTCACTGCAACCTCCGCCTCCTGGACTCAAGGGATCCTCCTGCCTCAGCCTCCCAAGTAGCTGGGACCACAGGTGCAAGCCATCATGCCTGACTAATTTTTGTATTTTTTGAAGAGCTGGGGTTTTGTCGTGTTGCCCAGGCTGGTCTTGAACTCCTGAGCTCAAGTGATCCACCCATCTCGGTCTCCAAAACTGCTGGGATTACAGGCGTAAGCCACTGCACCTGGCCTGGCCACGTTTTTCTTTTCTTCTTTTTTTTTTTTTTTTTTTTTGAAGACTGAGTCTTGCTCTGTCGCCCAGGCTGGAGTGCAATGGCGCCATCTGGGCTCACTGCAACCTCCGCCTCCCAGGTTCAAGTGATTCTCCTATCTCAGCCTCCCGAGTAGCTGGGATTACAGGTGTCTGCCACTACACCTGGCTAATTTTTGTATTTTTAGTAGAGATGAGGTTTCACCATGTTGGCCAGGCTGGTCTTGAACTCCTGACCTCAGGTAATCCACCTGTCTCGGCCTGCCAAAATGCTGGGATTACAGGCATGAGCCACTGCATCTGGCCGCCTGGCCACATTTTTCTATAGATACATCCCCTTTGGCAACATGCGGACCATACAGGTTTAACTCTGTAGTTATGATCACCAATGGCATGTCCCTTCTGGAAACAAAGGACAGGCAGTATAAAACCAGCCCACATTTCAAGACAGTTGACTCGAATTCAAATGCTGACTCTGGCACTCTAAGACTGTAATGTCTCAACTCCTCTGAGCCTCAATTTCCTCCCCATTAACCTACAAAGTGGGAACTATATACACTCCCTCCTCCTAGTGTTGATAAGGGCTACATCAGTTAACATTTGAGAAAGTTTGGACTAAGATTATTTCTAGCCACCTAAGACTCACATTCCCAGGGATAAACCCCAGCAGATGGGATGCTAATCCATCACAAAGAGTTTTCTCTGAGAAGGAGATTTTATATTCATACAGAAATAAAGAAGGAGGTAGACAATTGAGGGCTGGATCAAATTTCTGTATTTTTACAAATACCAAAACAAACAAAATCTGTTTCCTATGGCATTTGCATTTGGGGGAGTATCATTTAAAAGAAAAAAAGAATGTCCTAGTTCTATAATTCACAGAAAGTATTGGGGTCTATAGTTACCGTTCCTCTTTTTTTTTTTTTTTTTCTTTGAGACAGGCTCTTGCTTTGTCAACCAAGGCTGGAATGCAGTGGTGCAATCATAGCTCACTGCAGCCTCTGACTGTTGGGCTCAAGCAATCCTCCTGCCTCACTCAGCCTCCCAAGGAGGTGAGACTACAGGTATGTACCACCACATTTGGCTAACATTTTAAATTTTTATAGATATGGGGTCTCTCTACGTTGCCCAGGCTTGTCTCAAACTACCGGGCTCAAGTGATCATCCCACCTTGGCTTCCCAAGGTGTTGGGATTACAGGCATGAGCCACTGCACCCAGCCCCAATCTTTGATGTATTAGCACTAAATGCAAAACAGTGGCTTTCCAATGGAGAAATGGAATTTTCTCCTGTGGAAGAGACCTGAGTTATAAATTGTATGATCAGAGGAAATGAGAGGAGGAGGGTGGTGGTTTCCAAGAAGACAGTTTGGTTTGCCCCAAGAGCTGTCATTACTGGGGTGAAAGGGCAGTACCTGGCAGCATTTGACTCTAGGAACACCTGGATCGTGCGGTTCTGCCTGCCAATCATTGTGGAGCTGCGCCAAACGAGCTCCTGGCAAGAAGTCAAAGCAGTGATTTTGATTCTTTTGTAGCTATAAGTCAGGATTTCTCAACCTTGGCAGTACTGTCATTTGGGGCCAGACAACTGCCTGTTGTGGGAAGCTGGGGGGACTGCTCTGTGCATTGTAGGATGTTTAGCATTATGTCCGGCTTCTATCTATTAGATACCAGGAGGACACCCCAACCCCACCCCATCTGCAAGCTATGACAACCAAAAATATCTTCAGGAATGGGCAAATATCCCCTGGGAGGCAAAACTGCCTCCCCCTGAGAACCACTGCTCTAAATGTTACCAAGTTCCATGGACAGCGTCTCCTCGCTCTCCATTGCGTGGGACAAGGAAATCAGCAACTCAACATTTTCTCTAATAGAGTTTTCTCCCCTCTGTTTCTCCTCTTCTAGAAACTATACCATATTTTTACATATTTCGGTTTATGACACATATATGCCCTACAAACTGTAATTATACATTTCTTGTCTGCAGGTAGACAGTAAGTTGGCAATACTGGTTGCTTCCAGAGTGAGAAACTGGGTGGCCGAAGACAGATATGGAGGGAGATACTTTTCAGTATTTGCTTAGATATGCTGTGGATTTTTTCCATTTTTCTTTTTTAGAGACAGAGCCTTGCTTTGTCACCCAGGCTGGGCTCAAACGATCCTCTTGCCTCAGCCTCAGCCTCCTGAGCAGCTGGGACTACAGGAACTCACCACTATGCCCACCTAGTTTCTCTTTTTTGTCAAGATGGGGTCTCCCTATGTTGCCTAGGCTGGTCTCAAACTCCTGATCTCAAGCGATCCTCCCGCCTCAGCCTCCCAAGGTTCTGGGATTACAAGCCACTGTGCCTGGTCTCTTTGGGGTTTTATACCACGTGGCAGTGTAACTTTTTCAAAAAATAAGTGAAGTCTTGAAAATTGTCTCTTGTGAATTGCACACAGTATGAATAGCACGGTCCCATCTTTTTAAAAGATAAGTAAAAATAATCTCTATTATTACACCCAGGAGGAGACGGAGAAATCTGGAATAACACACATGAAACTCCAAGCAGCAATTATCACCAGGGGGTGAATTAGCAGAGTTTTTCACCTTCTATGCAAATATTTTTATAAATAAATTTTTAAAATAATTTGCATGAGTATTGTGTTAGTAATTGGAGAAAACAACAGGAACAGTGAAAGAAAAAGATATATTTCCAAGGTCACTGGGAGCCCCTCAAGTTTGGGAAGTGAGGAAGAGGGAGAACCTTCTGGAAGCAGCAGATGTGGGAGCCCCAGACACAGAAAGCAGGGACCCTAGATAGAGGCTGATGATTGAATTAGGGGGTACAATGAGGGGGGCATGAATTAAGAGGGAAATGAAAATAAATGAGCAGACACTGGAATAGGAAGGATAGTTCTATGTCATTGGACGGGTTATGAATTTCCCTGAGCCTGACTCAGTTTCCTCAGCTATAAAATGGAAGTCATTGTAATACGTAAGTGGCCGACATTTATCCTTACATTGTTCTGTCACCATCTGTGTGTGGGTTGTATTTAATCCTCACAGCAGCCCTATGAGTTAGGTACTACTAGAATCATCCCAGTTTACAGATGAGTCATTCGAAGCACAGAGAGGTTAAGTAACTTGGCCCAAGGTCACACAGCAAGAAAGTGGCAGAGGCAAGAAAGTGGCAGAGGCAGGATTTTAACCCAGGAGGTCTGGCTCTGGAGCCCGAGTTCTGTAGATGACTAGGGCTGGGACTAAGCACAATATCAGACACATGGTAAGCAGAACAGGCATGAAAGACTATGATTATGTTAAAGGCTAGGATTCCTTATCCACCAAGTACCATATTAAAGGATGTAGTGCCTCCCACTAAGAGGAAAGCACAATGCCCTTCCCATCCCATGCCAGCCTTACTGTCCCCAGAAACTGCCCTGGCTTTTTTTTTTTTTTTTTTTTTTTTTTTTTTTTTTGAGGCAGGGTTTGGCAATGTCGCCTAGCCTGGAATGCAGTGGCGCAATCTTAGCTCACTGCAATCTCTGCCTCCCGGGCTCAAGCAATTCTCGTGCCTCAGCCTCCCGAGTAGCTGGAACCACAGGCATGCACCACCACACCCAGCTAGTTTTTGTACTTTTAGTAGAGACGAGGTCTTGCCGTGTTCTCTGGGCTGGTCTGGAACTCCTGGACTCAAGTGATCTGCCCACCTTGGCCTCCCAAAGTGCTGGGAATACAGGCTTGAGTAACCATGCCCAGCCTGCCCTGGCACACTTAAAGGCAGCATTTGTCCTACCAGAACACAGAACTCTCCAAAACTTTGACAGGTGGAGATCCCTGCAAGGAGACTGTCTACATGAGAAGCGAGTGGTAGGGTGCGCCTAAAGCCCTAGCTACTTGGGAGGCTGAGGCAGGATGATCACTTGAGGCCAGGAGTTTGAGACCAGCCTGGGCAACACAGCGAGACCTTGTCTCTACAAAAAATTAAAAAATCAGCTGGGTGTAGAGGCGAGCACCTGTAGTCCCAGCTACTCAGGAAGCTGAGGTGGGAGGATCGCTTGAGCCGTGACTTTAAGGCTGCAGTGAGCTACAATTGTGCCACTGCACTCCAACTTGGGCAACAGAGCAAGACTCAGTCTCTAAAACTAAATAAATAAATAGATGAGAAGGGGTTCAAGGAAAAAGTGCTTTATGGATGCAACTACTGTGCCATTCCCCCACTCCTGTAGAGGGCGGTCATAGCATTTACTGTAGCTAATGTTGATTGAGCACCTACTAAGTGCCAGGCACTGTTCCGAGTGTTTCATCTTTAATCCCCACAAAAGGGTGGGCTCGGGCTGGGTGTGGTGGCTCACGCCTGTAATCCCAGCACTTTGGGAGGCTGAGGCGAGTGGATCAACTGAGGTCAGGAGTTCAAGACCAGCCTGGCCAACATGATGAAAGCCCATCTCTACTAAAAATACAAAAAAATTAGCCAGGCCTGGTGGTGGGCACCTGTAATCTCAGCTACTTGGGAGGTTGAGGCAGGAGAATTGCTTGAACCTGGGAGACAGCTGTTGCAGTGAGCTGAGATTGCACCATTGCACTCCAGCCTGGGCAACAGAGCGAGACTGTCTCAAAAAAAAAAGAAAGTCGGGCTTGGTGGCTCATGCCTGTAATCCCAGCACTTTAGGAGGCTGAGGCAGGAGGATCTTTTGAGCCCAGAAGTTCAAGGCTGGACTGGGCAACATAGTGAGACCCCCATCTCTACAAAAATTTAAAAAATTAGCCAGGCATGGTGGTGCGTGCCTTTGGTCCCAGCTACTCGGGAGGCTGAGGCAGGAGGATCGCCTGAGCCTGGGAGGTTGAAGCTGCATAAGCTACAATCACAACACTGCACTCCAGCTTGGGCAACAGAGCGAGACAACAATTCAAAAAAAAAAAAAAAAATCCCACAAAAACCCTATAGGATAGGTGCCATTATTGTCCTCATTTTACAGATAAGGAAACTGAGGCACAGAAGAATCAGATAACTGCCACATTCACTGTGCTAGGAGGTGATGGAACCTGGATTGCATGTCAAGATCACACAGACTCCTCTACAGACCACCCAGGTAACATGGGGTGACTTATTCAACCTCTTTGAACCTTTGTCTCCTAATCTGCAGTCTGGAACTAGCAGGGGTTATTGAAAGGATAAAAGGTAACACGTGCCCCTTATTCATCCAAGTATTTATAGGACATCTACTGTGTGCCAGGCACTGGGGATGTATCTGCAAGCAAAACAAAAAAAATCCTACCCTTCTGGCATGCACACATTAGTAGGGGGACACGTATGTGGGTTAGCTCAGTAGATCTTCACAACCCCATAGGCAAGCTACTATTATTGCACCTGTTTCACAGATAGGGAAAGGGGTCCCAGAAGTGGCAAACCCAAGTTCACCCTTCTGAGAAATGGTGGGACCTGGATTACATAATATTCAGTCCCCGGAGTTTGACTTCCTGAGTTGAAATCCCACAGTTTCCATTTAATTGCTGTGGGCAAGTTACTTAACTGTCTGAAACTGGATCTCCCAAGAGTAAAATAGGACCAGGAGACCCTATTTCGTAGATTACCCCAGGAGAAATAACAACATCTAACATTTAGGAAGCAAACAAGGCTCACAGAATCTCTGTGAGGGAAGTCTAATTTTAACCTTTCTTTTTCCTTTTGTTTTTTTAAACAGGTGTGGAAACTGGAGCCCAGAGAGCATAAGTAACCTGTCCAGAGATGCACAACACACAAATAGTGCGCTTCCAAAGCTCATGTTCGCTCTGACCCAGGCCGCTGCTCAGATAAAAAACTTACCGGATCGGACATGGTGAAGTAAGCACCTGAGAAACGGGTGCGATTATTTTCTTCCTGCACCTGCAGGGCGGGCTGCACGAAGGCGGCGGCCAGGCCGTGTGCATTCCCCGGAAGCTTTCTTAATGCAAAGTGACAGAGCGCGGCGGTCTGGGGCTGGAGCCGCTGCCCCCTCCACGTGCTCCCCAATTCCGGCGCTTGGTGGTTCTCCCTGCACTCTGGCGCCGCACCCCGCTGGCTCTCCGCTCCCAGCCCGTGCTGCCACGCTTGGGCGCCCTGCACTGGGGACATCCCTCCCAGTTCTTCCCAGCCTCTCTGGGAGCCGGCGAGGGGGCTCCGCCAAGACGCCCCTGCTAGGCTGGCAGCCCGGGTGCTGGCCCCACTCCTGGCGAACCCGCCTCACCTCCTGGCGCTCCTGTTGCCGCTGCTTGCGCTGGCCCTCGGGTCGACCCTGGCCCGGAGCAGCCCGCAGGCGGCGCGCCCTGCACCGGAGCCGGCCTTCCTGCCTCGGGGCCGATCGCTTTCTTCTGGGAATTGAGCCAGTTCTTGCTGGGTTGGGACGCCTGCTGGCATCCGAGACCTCTATTCACCGCCCGTAGTCTGCATTCATTCTTTCTTTCCATGACCCAGCCTTACCCAACGGCCACCAGACGCCGCGCAGGCCTGGGTGGGGCGGCTCTCGGAGGACCCAGCAGGCGCATGGGCCAGGGCTGTGCTCTCCAAAACTCTGGCCAAGAGCCACATCATCTAATCCTAAGAGAGATGCAAGTCCTCTAATGATTATCAGTAACTATGAGATAAATGCAAATCAAAACCATAATGAGATATTGGAGCAGGAATTAAAAGAAATTAAAGAGTGCATAAGCAGAAACTCAGCTGTATGTAAGAAAACTCAATTCCCCCTGAGAAAGAGAAAGAGCTGGAGTCCTTTTAAAACTAACTGCCTATTTTTCTGTGGCTAGTGAGCCTTCTCTCCCCTCCTTTCCCAGGCATTGTGAAGACCCTGATTCCCTAGCTGTGTAGCTGCAAGGTCACTAGACAGATAAACTCAAGTAACAAAACATGTTTTTCCTTGAAAAGTAAGAAATGATGTAATGCATGTCTCAATTGAATAACTGCCTTTGTTTCTCGCTTCTGTAGTATGCTTCCCCCTGCACAGATCTCCCTACCCCTACGAAATGCTTAAAAGTTAACTTAACTCTTTGTTCAGTGCTCAGTCCTTTGGATGTTAATCCGACTGGGCCGGTGCACCTAAATAATTAATAATATCCTCCTGAACCCCATAGGTCTCTGCGATTCCTTAAAAATCCCGCAACAGGCCAGGCGCACTGGCTCAAGCCTGTAATCCCAGCACTTTGGGAGGCCGAGGCCAACGAATCACGAGGTCAGGAGATCGAGACCATCCTGGCTAACACGGTGAAATCCCGTCTCTACTAAAAATACAAAAAAATTAGCCGGGCATGGTGGCAGGAGCCTGTAGTCCCAGCTACTCGGGAGGCTGAGGCAGGAGAATGGCATGAACCTGGGAGGCGGAGCTTGCAGTGAGCCGAGATCGCGCCACCGCTCTCCAGCTCTGGGCGACAGAGCAAGACTCTGTCTCAAAAAAAAAAAAAATCCCGCAACATTTCCAGCTCACATCTACTAGGCTGGCCACTATCAAAAAACAAAAACAAACAAACAAAAAATAAGTGTTGATGAGGATGTGGAGAAATTGTGCACTGTCGGGAATGCAAAATGGGTGCCACCGTGGAAAACAGTATAGTGGCAAAAAAACAAAAACAGAAAGGTATATATCTAAAAAAATTCAAAGCAAGATCTCAAAATGACATCCGGGCCAGGCATCATAGCTCAGGCCTGTAGTTCCAGCACTTTGGGAGGTTGAGGCAGGTGGATCACTTGAGCCCAAGAGTTTGAGACCAGCCTGGGCAGCATGGTGAAACCCAGTTTCCACAAAAAAATACAAAAATTAGCCAGGCATGGTGGCACATGCCTGTAGCTCCAACTACTCAGGAGGCTGAGGTACGAGGATGGCTTGAGCCTGGGAGGTGGAGGCTGCAGTGAACAGTAATCGTGCCACTGCACTCTAGCCCAGACAACAAAGGAAGACCCTGCCTCAAAAACAAAACAAAACAACAACAACAAAAAAAGATATTTGCACACCCATGTTTATTGCAGCATTATTCACAATAGTCAAGCATTAAAAGCAAACTAAATGTCCATCAGCAGATGAATGGGTAAAGACAATGTGGTTACATACATACAATGGAATATTGTGCAGCCTTAAAAAAGAAGGAAATCCCATCACATACTACCACATGGATGAACCTCAAGGACATCATGCTAAGTGAAATAAGCCAGGCACAGGAGGGCAAATACTGTATGATTTCAATCATTGGATGTACCTAAAGCAATCAAAATCATAGAAACAGAAAGGAGAAAGGTGGTTGCCAATGGCTTAGAGAAAGGAGGAGGGAGATAATTTGTGTGCAATGAACATAGAACTTCAGTTTTTCAAGGTGAAAACATTCTAGAGATCTGTTACAAAATGTGAATACTTCCTATACTTCACACTGATGAACCATACAGTTAAAAATAATTAAGACTGGTAAATTTAATAACGTGTGTTTTTACCACAATATTGAAATGTCATTATGTCCTTACAATGACATAAATGTAATTGTGATTATTGCAACCAAGAAGAGGTATATAATGTTGTAAGAATTTATAATTAGGGGCATTCTCCCAGTGTCAGGGAAGGTTTCCCTAAGGAAATAATGCTTCAGTGAGCATCTGAGTCAAAGTCAAAGTTGGGAGGTCACATGGCAAGTCTAATTTCTTGTATATAATACAGTTATCTGTCCATTTGATCTTTTCTGCTTTGTAAATAGAATCAAGGATAATGGGGGCATGATGGCAGAGGCCTATAGTCCCCAGCTACTTAGAAGGCTGAGGCAGGAGGACTGCTTGAACCCAGGAGTTTGAGATTGTCATGAGCTATGACTGCACTACTGCACTCCAGCCTGGGCAATGGAGCGAGACCCTGTCTCAAAAAAAATTTTTTTTAATGTTAAAAGGTGAAAAAGAAAATAATAATGATGACAGCAACAGCCAACATGTACTGAGAAATAATTCAATTAATTACTTAATTAACATAGTAGTTAAGTGCAGGGACTCTGAAGCCATACTATTTGACTTTGAATTCCAGGTCTGCTATATCCTTACTAGCTTCATAATCTTGGGCAAATTACTTAATCTCTCTGCCTCAGTTTCTTCATCTGTAAAATGAGGGCAATAATAGTGAGACAGCCAGGTGGGAGGAGGTCCCTCAATAATCTCCAGCCTCTCCAACTGGCCTGCACACTGGGAGGAGCCACAGAAGTTTGTGCTGTTTGCAGCAGGGAGAAGCCTGGCCCCTCCTCTTTCTGTGTGGAAACTGGGATTTGAATGGCCAGGTAGGAAGTGCTCTAACAGAGACTCTGGCCCAGTGAGAGTCCCTGTTTCCCCTTTTCTTCCCTTTTCACCCAATAAAACCCTGTCTTACCCACCATTCAAATTGCCTGTGAGCCTGAATTTTCATGATCGTGGGACAAAAAACCCTATCTTTAGCTGAACTAAGGAAAAGCCCTGTGACATTTTTGGCACCCAACGTGGGGCCTGAGAAGTGGTGAGTGAGATGCAAATCAAGAATTATTTTTCTCTCTCCCTTCCGAGCCTTTTAATCCTCATGGCTTTTTCCTTCCTCTTTTGGGATGCACCAGAAAGCAGCAGCTCCCCGCTGCTCCCCACTCCCTCATGGGGCTGGGATGCATGGCCCAAGGGTTCAGCTGGCTGGCTGGTTCCCAGCCACATGCCACCTGCCGTGGCCTTCCCTTTCCCTAGCCAAGGAGTTTAATTCTACCAGACAGTAATTAAGCTTAAACTTGTCTCCCTGGTGGAGGAACCACTTGCATAAGAATAAGACATTCTTCCCCAGGCATTTTTAAACTGTTTATTTTTCTTTCCTATTGTCCACCCTATCAGCAGTTAACCTTTAAAGTTTTTTTTTCTTTCTTTTAGAAATCGTTTTTACTAGGCCAGTCCCCAAAGCTATCACTGTTTATATTTTCTGCAAAGTTTTAGTTGTGAAATCAAGCCTCCATCTTGTTTTACATCCCAAGGGCATGGCTTGTAACTGTGGTGGCAAGGCTTTGTTTAGCAGTCCTGCCTTAGGGAATAAGTTTCTTTCTGGTTTGATATTTGCATGTTTTCCTAGCCCTGTCTGTTAAAGGGCCCTACCCAGAGGACTGGGTTTTCTTCTGCCTGTCTGTGTGTGTATTATATGTGATGTCTGTAAAAGAACTCTAATTAATTTGGCCTAAAGAAAGACAAGTGCTTGCATCTAATGTTTTTTAAAGGGGAGATAAAAGCTGTGGTACCTTTCAGTTCACGTGACTTTAATCTTTGAGAAATAAAAACAGTCTTAAAGATTATTTGTAAAAAGTAGATGTCATTAAAATGTGAGTAGGTGGACAAAATAATGCAGGTCAAATGCTAGGTTTGCTAAGTGTTTTGAGGTTACAAACTGCTTTTTGGGTTTTGAGAACTATTTGACTTGCCAGCTTCACAACTGGTAAGGCCTGGGGACCTATGCAACTAACCACACCCTTAATTATAGTGGAGTCAAAACTTGTCTGTACTTAGCACACAATTAAAACAACTTGCCAGGTTTTAAATTAAAGTTAAAAATTGCTAGGGGTTACCATTATAACATGTAATTGAAACTACTGGAAATAGATTTACATGCAAGATGTGTAAGAACAGTACAATGTGGTTTTTTTTTTTTTGTAAAAGGTTATAAGAAGGCATGGAAATATACATTTTTGCCTAGGGTTAAAGGATTGTTTTAAATTAGATAGGGAAAAGCTGAAAGTTCAAAGAAGTGGTGGAAGAATTGTGGAGATTAATTTTGCAGAAAAGGTTCTCTGTGTGAACATATTAATTAAATTCAAAAGGGTATTATATGGTTTTTCTGTAAATTGAGAATTGAAATAAAAACACAACAAGGTATTCTTAAAATGCCAATCTGCTCTTTGGCAAAATTCATAAAGGGTTATAAAAGGTTTTTGCTTCTTTTAAATTTCTGAGTCATTATTTTGGCAAAATAAATAACTTATGGTAACCTGGAATTCTATTTCATAGTATCGAGTGCTTTAAACATATTTAAAAGGCATCCCAAAATCAAACTGAAATTTCAAAATTGTCTTTCCTAACACCTGGCTTTTCAGATGTTTCAGAGGGCCCATAAGTGTCCAGAAAAGAGAGGTAAATAGGATTATTTGACATGTTTAGGTACATGGGATTGCCAAAATGATGTTCAATCTTCTTTAGATTATATTTTTGGTAAATAATGCTAATATATGTTCCAAAATTATATGGGATTTCTAAAATTCTTGTGTCTGAGTATATGCTATCAATCATAATTAAGGTTTTTATGTTAAGTTGTTGTAAACCATGGAGGTAACCAAACTTCTTTGTCAATTTTGTTTCTAACTGTAACCACCCTGGACATTTTGCTCTTCACAGACATTTGTTGTCTTGTTTTAATCCTTTTCAAAGACAGTTTATAATGAGCTATAGAACTTTAACAGGTGCTCTCAAATACAAACTTCTGATAACTTTAAAGATTGTACCATTGGATAAAGGAAAATGTATAGGACTCATAAAGAGCTGAAATGTTCACAAATATCAAGCAAAACAAGAGTTAACTAAATGGACTGAACTCAAAAAGCTGAAGAAACCTTTCTGACTTTTGCTTGGAACATTGCTAATCCTTGTTTTGTTTTTCAGATTCAAGGAAACTTATTTTGAACTATTTATGGCCTTTAATAATTGAGCAAGGTATACTCCTGGAAACAAAATTTGGAGCACGTCTGTTTCTCTCCACCTGGTTCCTGTAGAATTTGGAAACTATGTGTGAGTATTCTTAAATTACGGCAATATGGTTGTTTGCATCAGTGCAAATAAGAATCCAGTTTTCTTTTGCAACAGGACACAATTGGAGAAAGTGATTATTTTACCAAGGCTTTGACTGGAAGGGTATGTTTCCCTTTAAGGAGTCAATCTCAACTTGCAGAGCCAATAAAAGCCCAGGGGGGAAACTGGCTTCATACCCTTGCTTACGCAATCCCTGTACAGGGTTCCTGACTTGGGGTCAGTAAAGAACGTCACTTTCTAACACATCCAGGATCTCCAACTTTATCTTGGGACCTTAAGAGGAAAGGATCACCCAACTCACGGGAATTTGAGGATAAATCCATGGCTAGCCTTGGCTTTAAAAGGTCTTCTTATCTGAGATTCCTGTGGAACAAATTTCCATCAAAGCGAATCCAAAAGGCCATGTAGAAATAGTTATTCTTGCTGCACTTTATGCAAATAATCAGGCCAGGTATAAGACTGAAGTCTATTCTGCAAACCACTCAGTCCTATGATGATTTTTTTTTTAACAAACATGTGGACTAGAGAGAGAGAAATCATGTGTCAAAACTTATATATTTGTCATTAAATTCTAAACTCACTAGTTGTTTTTAAGTTTTCACCTACATTTTAGACTAACCCTGCTTGTTCCTGTGAACCAACCAGTAATCTCCGACTGCAACTCAGAAAGAGCAAGAGGGATGGCTAATGTAAAAATCTGGATCAATATTCTAGTTCTGAGCAATTATCTCGCAGATCCCGCCAGGTGATGGGAATAAAGAGGGTGCCCATCACCCAGAGGTTTCCTTTTTGGGAAAGTAAGACCAAGGGAGCTAACCAAAGCCAAGCACAATGCACCCAAATCCTAGCAAACATAACTACAGCCACCAGTTATCTGGGCATGTCACAAGACATCCTCTTCTTTCCCTTGTTGGAGGAGGACTCAGTTCCACAGTTTCACCTTAGCATTCAGCTTATAATAAGGAGTCCATGCAATCCCCGTGAGACACATTTTTATCCCAAACTCAATTCCAAGCATCATGTCAAAGCCCTGGAAAGGAAAACTGAATCTGAGGAATCCAGAGTCAAATGACAACAGTAATTAAAGGGCACAGCGCAGGTGAGCATGGCTGATTCCTGACGATTAAGCCAACCCCGAGCTTCCTGTTTCATGGATAATGGCCACGTTAAAATCCATGGCATAAATGAGGTCTAGGGAACTCCAAGGCTACTGACAGTAGGGGGGATAGAGGCATAGGTGAGAGAGAATAATTCGTATTCTCTAGGCCCTCCCTGCTTCATGGGTGCAAACTGCTTTAGCACTCGTGGCCATGCCTGCCAAGGTCACGAGGACACGGGAATGCAGGATGGAAGAGGAAAGAAGACGCTCTTCCCTCCCTCCCTCATGTGCCCCAGGTATCTGCTAGGAAGAGAAGGGAACCAGGGATGACTTCTCCCCTCTTTCTAGATGGATAGCCATTCATCTTCAGTCTGTACCCCTTTCAAATGCATCCTGAAGCCCCCGGACTCCTTTGAAAAACGCCTTCTTTTTCCTTTCTCCTCCTCTGTTCTCTCATCACTGATAGGTAATTGTGTCTCCATAGTATGGGACACTCCCCTCAGATGCATCCTCCAAACTGGAAAGAGTTAATTTCCCAAACCTTAAACTGGTGGGCTTAGGATTGGCCTCAAGGGAAGGGAACCCAGAAGCCCAACATGCTGGCAAAAGGTAAAGCTTTTTTGCCAGTCAGGCTTTTGGTCTCCCTCTCCCTGTGCAAACTGGTAAAAGGCTTTGAAATTTTTGAGCTGTCCTTCCCCTTCCCCTTGTTTCGTTTTGATACATGTTTTCTAATAACCTAGTTTGTCTGTTCTTGCCTTCAGGCCATCAAACTCCAAACAGTCATATAACTGGAGCCTGGGATGATGGTCCCTTCTGCTGGGAACCCTTAGATAGACCTCTGAGGGAGCTCTGACTGTCATTTCCCCAAAACAGCATCCCCTGTCAGCAGGAAGCAGTTAAGATCAGTCTTTGTCCTTTTCCTTAATCTAATGGCAGTTAGATGTACTTTTTTAGAGGTGGGAATGAGACAGCTAGGTGGGAGGGGGGTCCCCAGAGAACCTCCAACCTCTCCAACTGGCCTGCTCACTGGAAAGAGCCACACAAGTTTGTGACTTTGCAGCTGGGAGGAGCCTGGCCCCTCCTCTTTCTGTGTGGAATCTGGGATTTGAATGGCCAGGTGGGAAGTGCTCTAGCAGGGACTCTGACCTAGCAAGAGTCCCTGTTTCCCCCTTTTCTTCCCTTTCCACCCAATAAAACCCGGTCTTACTCACCATTCAAATTATCTGTGAGCCTGAATTTTTGTGGCTGTGAGACAAAAAACCCCATCTTTAGCTGAACTAAAGAAAAATACTGCAACAATAGGACCTATCATTTTGGGCTTTAATGGGGATTTAATGAGTAGCTTATATAAAGAGTTATACCTATAGTGCCTGCCACACATAAAAGTGTGTAAGTGCTTGTTAAATAAAAAGAAATTTAGTTCCATGTAATAACTGTGCTGACCATTTTACATGCTATCACAAAGTCCTCCCATCCCTTTAAACATACCCTTTTCAATGTGATCTTGCAGGATCAGAATCCATCACCCCACTCAAAAGTAGGGTGAATCTCAGAGTCTGGGGCAATAGCTCACTCCTGTAATCCCAGCACTTTGGGAGGCTGAGGCAGGGGAAGGTTGCTCGAGCCCAGTAGTTCAAGACCAGCCCAGGCAACATTAGGTAGACCCCATCTCTCAAAAAAAAATTCCTCAAAAAATTAGCCATGCGTGGTGGCATGCATCTGTGGTCTCAGCTACTTGGAAGGCTGAGGTGGGAAGATTGCTTGGGCCTGGGAGGCAGAGGCTGCAGTGAGCTATGATTATGCCATTGTATTCCAGCCTGGGTAACAGAACAAGACCCTATCATAAAAAAAAAAAATATTGGGTACATCTCAAATTTAACAAAACTAAAATCGACCCCTGAGCGTTACTCTTCTAACCTGCTCTTCCACAATTTCCCTGTGGGAAAGAGAGTTTCTGGGTTGCCAGTTGAGTTGGTCTCCCCTGTGTGAGACACCCATGGGAAGCCATGGGCAGCCTCTAAGGAGAAAAGTCTCCTTATTGCCTTCATGTTTTTATGCCCCGAGAGCATAACTGCTCAGCAGCATTCCACAGGTTGCTCAGGGAGATTACACTCCCTTGAAGCAATGGAGTATAATCAAACATCTTGGCTTCTCCTGAAACCCACTTCCACCTGTTTCAGTCCTGATAAGTTAAAGATCTTAAGTAGTTTAGACACACATCTTTGCTCAAGGAAATTCACAGAAACCACCATTGCTACACATCTTATCGAATGACTCACGAGTTCTCCTTCACTGATTAATCCTGTTCCTCATCCCTTCCTCCCCCTCCCATCTGCCCTAAGAACAAAGAGCTTGTAAGCCAATAAATTGGGTGAAGCCCAAGAGCTCTGGGCCCTGAGCAAGCCTCTGATGCTCTGGTCCCCTGAACCCACCTTTTAAATGCTTATTCTGTCTCTTTCTAAATCCTTTGTGTCTGTCGGACTTGGGGTACCCACTGGGTGGTGTGGGGCTGGTTTCCCCAACATCTGGCGCCCAACGTGGGGCTCCCCATAATCTCTACAAATAATCCAGTGAAGAAATGCCAGAGCGTGGAAAGTGGAGGATGACTGACAAAGGTTGCCTGAGTACATTTTCACTTCAGGCTCTATGGGTAAGTAGGGTGCTCAGAGAATTCCAGGGTAACCTCAGGAAAATATGGGTCAGGCTGAAAGTAAGTTTGCAAATTACTTAAGCCTGGTACAGCAGTTGTTGTGCCACGGGGGGGTAATTGTGAGTACCCAAAATCTCACATCTTTGTTCCATCTCATAGAAAAGTATTCTCCTTTGTTCCCAGGATATGGAACCATGAATGTAAAAGATTGGGACAAGGTCGGATCAGACTTAAAAGGAGCAAAACAAGAGGGTTATGATATTCCCTTCTCCACTTGGTCTGTGTGGCCAGCAATTAAAACAGCACTGGAGCCCTTCTACACTGAGGAGGAGGAGTTTCAGGATGACATACAAAAGTTTAATAATCATGAGTCTGATGATCAGCAAAGTGAACCATCACAGTCTAGTTTAAAAAAGGGGGAGAAACAGGAAGCTACATGGGCTAACCTCCAAAAACTTATGAAAGAAACAGTTCCACCTACTGCAGAAACAGTGCCACCTACTGCGCCTTTAGGGGAAGGTCCGGAACGGCCACCCCTGCCTCAGCCTTATGAATTTTTGTAACGAGAGCCTGAGACGCAGCTTGCCACTCCCATTGTTGCACGCCCCACCATTAACTACGGCAAAGGGAAGCTTCAGTCTTGCCCAACAGCCAGTTACAGTGAGGGAATGATCCAGGTTGGTCCACCTGTTAATTATGGTAGAGGAATGCTGTGAACCGGCCCAAATACATATTATGGCGCAGGGACAATCCAGGCATCCATTCGCCAGGCATGAGAAATGGGGGATTTGGATGCTTGGCAGTTTCTGGTAATTATTTCGCCAGCTGAGGAGCCTGGAGAACATGCTCAAGCATGCTGGGAGCCATTTCCTTTTAAAATAGTAAAAGACTTAAAGCAAGCAGTTGGACAATATGGGCCAAATTCTCCTTATGTTCATTCCTTGTTACAATCTGTGGCTTATAACCAGCATTTAATACCGATGGATTGGGAGACATTAGCCTGATCCACCCTGCCCCCTCTCAATTTCTCCAATTTAAAACCTGGTGGATGGATGAAGCAATAAATCAGGCATGCAGAAATGCTCAAGCCCAAACTTTCATTAATATCACATCTGATCAATTGCTTGGAATTGGACAGGCATGGGGTACTGTAAATCAACAGATGGTAATGGGCGATGAGGCTGTTGATCAGCTCAGAACTATATGCCTAAGAGCCTGGGAAAAAATTCACTACCCTGGTACTACTTATCCTTCTTTTAACTCAGTTTGACAGGGTCGAAGGGAGCCTTATCCAGATTTTATCATTCATTTGCAAGATGTAGCTCAAAAGGCTATTTTGGATTCTCATGCCAGGAAAGTGATCGTTCAGCTACTTGCTTATGAAAATGTTAATACAGAATGTCAGGCAGCAATTAGACCTATTAAGGGAAAGGCAGATCTAAATGAGGAAAAAACTTTAAGAGTATACATTAAAGCCTGTGATGGCATTGGGGGGCACTTATATAAGGCCAGCCTCCTTGCTCAAGGAATGGCTGGACTAAGGGTAACAAAAAACATATGAGCGTGCCCTGGATCTTGCTATAATTGTGGACAGATAGGACATACAAAAAGAGAGTGTACAAAGAGCCAAAAAAGGCAAAACTCAGGAGGAAAAAGCAGGGAACCAAGTACCTTTCCTAGAAGTAAAAAAGGAAAAGACTGTGCTAATCAATGTCATTCAAAGTTTGATGACAGCAGACAGACAGAACTTGCCAGGAAACGGACAGAAGGGCCAGCCCTGGGCCCCGATTCAAAATGGGGCATTCCCAATTCAGGATGGGATGTCCCCAACTCCAAACGGAGTGTCCTCAGCCCAGTCTATCCCTGTATGAATGTACAGCAATTGTCCCCCTCCACAGCTAAAAGTGGGGCAGTAGATTTATGCTGTACTGAAGCCATATCCCTCCTTCCTGGGGAGCCTCCTAGGAAGGTCCCAATGGGAGTTTATGGCCCATTATGAAATGGCATGGTGGGACTTATACTGGGAAGGTCCAGCTTAAACTTAAAGGGAATTCAAGTACATACTGGAGTAGTGGACTCTGATTGCCAGGGAGAAATTCAAATTGTTATCTCCTCCACTGTTCCCTGGAGTGCTAATCAAGGTGACAGAATAGCTCAACTGTTGCTTTTACCATATGTTAAGTTAGGAGAAAGCTCAGAAAAAAGAACAGGAGGATTTGGAACACAAATTCAGCAGGCAATGCTACCTATTGGGTACATCAAGTCTCTGACAATAGACCTATTTGTATGGTTACTATTCAAGGAAAACAATTTGAGGGTCTGGTGGACACAGAAGCAGACGTGTCGATCATAGCTCTTTATCAATGGCCAAAAAACTGGCCCAAACAAAAGGCCCCAGTAGGTCTTGTTGGGGTCAGAATTGCTTCAGAAGTTTTCCAAAGTACTTTTATCTTACCATGTCTTGGTCCAGAAGAACAGGAAGGCACACTACAACCTCTAATTATGCCCATTCTTGATAACTTATGGGGGAGAGATCTGCTTCAGCAATGGGGCACAGAAATTTCAATCCCTTCTCCCCAGTTCAGTCAAGCTAGTCAAAAAATAATGTCAAACATGGGCTATGTTCCCAGAAAAGGCCTAGGAAGACAGGGGGCTGGCATTATTGAACCCATACAGGTTACTGTAAAAAATGACTGAAAAGGATTAGGTTACCATTTTTAGGGCTGGTCACTGTTGAGTCTCCAAGTTCTATTCCCTTAAAATGGAAGACCCAAAATCCTGTTTGGGTTGAGCAGGGGCCACTTTCTCAGGAAAAATTGGGGGCCTTACAGGAATTAGTCAAAGAGCAATTAAACAAAGGAAACATTGAGCCCACATTTCCTCCATGGAATTCGCTAGTGTTTGTAATAAAGAAAATATCCAGCAGATGGTTCATGCTAACCGACTTACGAGCGGTCAATGCAGTCATCCAGCTGATGGGGGCCCTGCAGCCAGGGCTTCCATCACCCACCATGATTCCTAGAGACTGGCCATTAATAATTATAGATTTGAAGGATTGCTTTTTTAATATTCCTCTAGCAGAGTCCAATTTTGAGAAATTTGCTTTTACTATTCCTGCTATGAACAACAAGGAACCAGCAGCCAGATCTCATTGGAAAGTCTTGCTGCAGGGTATGTTGAATAGTCCTACTATTTGTCAAACTTTTGCGGGGAAGGATGTTCAACCTGTGAGAGATCAGTTTCCCGATTCATATGTCATTCATTATATGGATGACATATTGTGTGCGGCTGAAAATCGAGACCAACTTATCCAGTGTTATTCATATTTACAGGAGGTGCTAGCCAATGCTGGATTGCTCATAGCACCAGATAAAATTCAAACGGCCACTCCTTTCCAATATTTGGAAATGCAGGTTCAGGAAAGGGCAATTAAACCCCAAAAGGTTCAAATTCGAAAAGACTCTCTGAAAACTAAATGATTTTCAAAAATTATTAGGGGATATCAGTTGAATTTGACCTACTTTGGGAATCCCTACCTATGTTATGTCTAATCTGTTCTCTATTTTAAGAGGAGACCCTGCTCTCAATAGTAAATGATAACTGACTCCTGAGGCTGACAAAGAATTACAAATAATTGAAGAAAAAATACAACAGGCCCAGGTTAATAGAATAAAGTCAAGTTTACCATTACAGTTCATTGTGTTCCCTACTCTCCATTCTCCTACAGGGGTTATAGCTCAGAGGGAGGACTTAGTTGAATGGTCTTTTCTGCCTCACAATACTGTTAGAACACTCACAGTATACTTGGATCAGATGGCAATCTTGACTGAGCAAGCTTGCCTTAGAGTTGTTAAACTTTGTGGCTCAGATCCAGATAAGATTATAATTCCAATGAATAAAAATCAGATTTGGCAAGCCTTTGTTAATTCGGTCAATTGGCAAATAAATTTAGCTGGCTTCATTGGAGTTCTTGACAATCATTATCCAAAAAACAAAATTTTTCAGTTTTTAAAGCTAACATGGGTCCTTCCAAAAATTACCTGTAGTGCTCCATTGGAAGGAGCAGTGACTGTGTTTACAGATGGCTCTAGTAATGGAAAAGCAGCTTACGTAGGACCTAAAACAGAATTATTCAAACTGACTTTCAATCGGCACAGAAGGCTGAATTACAGGCAGTTATAGGTGTGTTCGAAAACTTTAAGCAACCTGTAAATATTGTCTTTGATTCAGCTTATGTTGTTCAAGCCACTCAACACATAGAAACTGCACTCATTAAATATCTGGTGGATGAACAACTCTATCAGCTGTTTTCTTCTTTACAAAAGGCAGTGCATGATCACCGTTTTCCTTTCTATATTACACACATTTGAGCACACACTAATCTTCCTGGGCCCCTTGTAAGGGCTAATGATCAAGCTGATTTATTAATTTCCACTGTGCTTACTAATGTACAAGATTTTCACTCCCTAACACGTTAATGCAGCAGGACTTAAACAAAAATAACAAATTACTTGGAGACAGGCAAAGGGCATTGTGCAACATTGCCCTCAGTGCCAGGTAGTACAACTGCCACGTGAAAGGACTGGTGTTAACCCACAGGGATTAACCCCCAATATGTTGTTGCAAAAGGACCTAACCCATGTACCTTTGTTAGGGAAACTTTCATACGTCCATGTTACTATAGATACATTTTCTCATTTTGTATGGGCAATTTGCCAAACAGGCGAGGCGGCTGCTCATATTAAGATATTACTTCCCTGTTTCGCTGCCATGGGCATCCCACAAAAGATTAAAACAAACAATGGCCCAGGCTACTGTAGTAAATCTTTACAGGCATTCCTTCAACAGTGGAACATTGAGCACAGTACTGGAATACCCTATAATTCTCAAGGTCAAGCCATTGTTGAACAGGCTAATCGAACCTTAAAATCTCAATTACAAAAACAAAAGACAGAGGGGGAAACCAGAGAATACGCTACTCCTTATATGCAGCTACAATTGGCTCTTATCACTTTACATTTTCTTAATTTGTCTAGAGATCAGGTTACAATGGCAGCAGAGCAGCATTTGACAAGGCAAAAAATAAATGCTTATGAAGGAAAACATGTGTGGTAGAAAGACATCAGAACCAAAACCTGGGAAAAGGGCAAAATCATTACATGGAGTCAAGGGTTTTCTTGTATCTCACCAGAAGAGAATCAGCTTCCTGTCTGGGTGCCCACAAGACATCTTAAGCTGTGCCATGAGCCAGAATCCAAGGAAGAGGAAAAGACCTCGGAACATCCCTGCACCCCCAGTTCATCAGATGGCTCAGATGAACATCTCTGTTGAGCAGATGGAAACCAGTAAAACTCGCCAAGCAACTCCACTGACCTGGGGGCAGGTGAAGAGACTAGCTCACATTGCAGAAGAGAACCTGAGGTCTCTGAACAAGCTGCTGACCACCAGTAATCTAATGGTAGCTATGATGGTGGTAATCTCCCTGCAGTGAGTCTCCCCATAGCTGAGGCAGATCAAAATTACACTTACTGGGCCTACATTCCATTCCCACCACTGATTAGGCCTGTAACATGGTTAGACCCCATGTTAATGATAGTATCTGGATGCCTGGACCAATAGATAACCGAGGCCCTACTCATCCAGAGGAGGAAGGAATGTTAATGAATGCTTCCATTGGTTATCACTTTCCTTCCATCTGCCTGGGGCCGGCAGCAGGATGTTTAAATTATGATAAACAAAGTTGGATGACTTGTGTCCCTGCAAATAATGGATCAAAAGCCCCTATTCATGCAATCAGTGGAAGAACATTTCAATCTTTGGACACTATTAAATACCTTGAGCACGGCTATGTTATGACACATCGCCAGATTAATAAATATAAACCTAATAAGAAGCCCTGCCCTAGGAAGGCCACTAAATGGTCTGGAAAGCTAGAGGTGCTAAACTGGGAAGATTGTATTGCAAACAGCACTGCTGTACTGCAAAGTAATTCCTATGGAATCATCATTGATTGGGCCCCTATGGGGCGCTTTGCAGTAAATTGTAATGGACAGTGCGAAGATGGTAGAGAGACTCCTTTTGCAAACAACTACCCAGATAATGCACCAAAATTATATAGAAGAATTAAAACAAATTAACCTATTAAGTGGGAGGAGAACGGTATGGCTCTTTCAAGCCCAAAAATGATTGATCCAATTATAAGTCCAGAACATCTAGAATTGTGGAAATTAATGATGGCTCAAACCCCAATTTGGATTTGGAAAGGAGAATATAAAACAAAGACCCTTAGTAAAAAAAACTTTGATTTGTTGTAGCCATGACCTCTAATCAGACATTCCCATTGCAGAGTTTTGTTAAACCTCCTTTTATGTTGGCAGTGGGAAAAATTAATATCCTAACTGACTCTCAAACCATATCATGCCTCAACTGTCATCTTTTTACCTGCATTAATTCTACCTTTAATAAAGATAATAGCATTTTACTGGTTAGGGCCCAAGGAGTTTGAATAACTGTTTCCCTCAATAGACCTTGGGAGGCCTCTCCCTCCATACATAATATCACAGAAGTACTAAAAGGAATACTTAATAGATCAAAGAGATTCATATTTACTTTAATAGCTGTGATCATGGGCCTTATAGCTGTCACAGCTACTGCTGCCGCTGCTGGTGTTGCTTTGCACTCTTCTATTCAAACAGTGGGCTTTGTGGATAGTTGGCAGAAAAATTCTTCTAAGCTTTGGAATTCCCAAAGCCAAATAGGTCTAAAATTGGCAAATCAAATTAATGATCTCTGTCAAACAGTAATTTGGATGGGAGATTGGATTATGAGCTTGGAGCATAGAATTCAAAAACAATGTGACTGGAATACTTCCGATTTTTGTTTTACTCCTAGCTCTTATAATGCCATTGAACACCAGTGAGAGACGATTAGATGTCACCTACAAGGAAAAGAAGATAATTTAACATTAGATATTGCTAAACTGAAAAAACAAGTTTTTGAGGCATCTCAGGCTCATCTCACCCTATTGCCTGGAGCTGATATTCTTGCTGGAGCCTCTGATGGCCTTTCTAATACCAATCCTTTAAAGTGGATTGAAACCATAGGTGGATCAACAATTGCAAATTTTATTTTGGTTTGTGTCTGTTTATGTTGCTTGTTTTTAGTCTACAGATGCAGATGGTGCCTTGGGAGAGAAACCAGACACCATGAATGAGCCATGATAGCAATGGCAGTTATTAATAAAAAAAAATCAATAGAGGCAAAAAAGGGGAACATGTGGGAAAGTGTTTCTGGGGTGCCAGTTGAGTTGGTCTCCCCTGTGTGAGACACCCATGGGAAGCCATGGGCAGCCTCTGGGGAGAAAAGTCTCCTTATTGCTTTCATGTCTTTATGCCCCAAGAGCATAACCACTCAGCAGCATTCCACAGGTTGCTCAGGGAGACAACACTCCCTTGAAGCAGTGGAGTATAATCAAACATCTTGGCTCCTCCTTAAACCTGCTCCCACCCATTTCAGTCCTGATAAGCTAAAGATCTTAAGTAGTTTAGACACACGCCTTTGCTCAAGGAAATTCACAGAAACCGCCACTGCTACACATCTTATCGAATGACTCACGAGTTCTCCTTCACTGATTAATCCTTTTCCTCATCCCTTCCTCCCGCTCCCATCTGCCCTAAGAACAAAGAGCTTGTAAACCAGTAAATTTGGCAGAGCTCAAGAGCTCTGGGCCGTGAGCAAGCCTCCGACATTCTGGTCCCCTGGACCCGCCTTTTAAATGCTTATTCTGTCTCTTTCTAACTCCTTTGTCTCCACCAGACTCAGGGTACCCACTGGGTGGTGTGGGGCTGGTTTCCCTAACATTCCCCACCAAATAAAGCAGCTCCAGCCTTCTAGATGGTTGCTCAGTTCAGAAGTCTTAGAGAAATTCTGATGCCTCTCCTCACATTTGCTCTGTCGGCAAATCCTGGTGTCACAAGAGGGCTCAGGAGGGTTTCTGGATGCCAGTGAGACCCCAGCCACAGCCGGTCCCCAGATTCTTGACATCGTCACAAGAAAGAATTCACAGGTGAGTCAGAATGAAGTGAAAAGCAAGAAACTTTTATTGGAAAGCAAAAGTCCGCACTTAAGAGAGAAGTGGGTGCATGCTCGTGAGAACGAGTCACGCAAACAGAGTTTGGGTTTCTAATTTTATTTGGTGTTTCTTTAATTAGGGGGTGGAATAATCATTAGGTTTTCTGGAAAAGGAGGGGACATCAGGGACCCCTGAAATTGCCCATGCTAGAGTGTTGTGGCACAATCCTAGCTCACTGCAACCTTGACCTCCTGGCCTTAAGTGATCCTCCTGCCTCAGCCTCCTGAGTAGCTGGGACTACAGACGTGCACCACTATGCCTGGCTAACTTCTAAAAATTTTTAGTGGAGACAGGGTCTCATTATGTTGCCTAGGCTGGTCTTGAACTCCTGGCCTCAAGTGATCCTCCCACCTTGGTGGGAGCCTGCAATTACAGGCATGAGCCACCACACCCGGCTTCTGCTTTATTATTTTCCAAAGCACTCATCCCTGCCTGACACATTATAGATGCATGTGTGTCTTGTCTCTACAATGTGGGCTCCCAGAGGGCAGGGACTTTGCTCTGTTCTGTTCTCTGTTGTTGAATCCCCAGTGCCTAGGATGGTGCCTGGCACAGAGTAGGTATTCAACATCTATTGAATGAATATGGTCCCTGGGGCTAAAAGTAAGAAAGGAGAAAAAAATAAAGCAACCCCCAAATTTGATGAGAACCCTATAGTCCCTGACTGATTGTTTCCTGGCCATCATCATCATCAGCTTCAACTTTGTCAACACACCCTTAATATGGGTGTACCTTGTTTTACAGTTTGTCAAGCACTTTCACACCCATTATTGGATATGACACACAACCCGGTGAGAGTGCTCTCAGTGGAGTTAAGATTCATACTTTTCCCAGACATGGTAGATTGCCCCTGTAATCCCAACAACTTGGGAGGCTGAAGTGAGAGGATTGCTTAAGGCCAGAAGTTTGAGACCAGCCTGGGCAACATACTGAGACCTCATCTCTAAAACAAATAAGTTAGCCAGGCATGGTGGCACATGCCTGTAGCCCCAGCAACTCAGATCACTTGAGCCCAGGAGTTAGAGGCTGCAGGGAGCTATGGTCACACGACTGCACTCCAGCCTATGCAATAGAGTGAGACCCTGTCTCTAAAACAAAACAAAAAAATTCATACTCTCCCCAGACTTCAGTTTTTTATCAAGAAATGGATAAAACCAGGGGACTTTCCCATGATCAGTTTACTCAGTGGTAAAGAACAGTGATTCAACCATGTGTTTTAATTCCAAGTCCAGTTGTCTTTATCTCGAGCAGAAAGTCTACATATGCAGCAGTTAAGACCTGCAAGCTGTGGAGTTTGGACAGAAAAGACTTTGAAACTTGCCTCCAGCATTTCCTGGCTGTGTGATGTTGGGAAAGTTGTCAGCCCTCTCTGTTGTCTCTATTTTTTTCACTCATCAAATGGGGCTAATAATAGTACCAGCTGTGTTTGGTGGCTCACACCTGTAATCCCAGCACTTTGGGAGCCTGAGGCCAGTGGATCACTTAAGTACAGGAGTTCAAGACCAGCCTGGGCAATATCATGTTGAGAGGTGGAGCCAGCTGGACTTGTGGGTCGAGTGGGGACTTGGAGAACTTTTCTGTCTAGCTAGAGGATTGTAAATGCACCAACCAGCACTCTGTAAAAATGCACCAATCAGCGCTCTGTGTCTAGCTAAAGGATTGTAAATGCACCAATAAGCACTCTATAAAAATGCACCAATCAGCACTCTGTGTCTAGTTAAAGGATTGTAAATGCACCAATCAGCACTCTGTAAAAATGCACCAATCAGCACTCTGTGTCTAACTAAAGGATTGTAAATGCACCAATAAGCACTCTGTGTCTAGTTAAAGGATTGTAAACGCACCAATCAGCACTCTGTAAAAACACACCGATCAGCGCTCTGTGTCTAGCTAAAGGATTGTAAATGCATCAATCAGCACTCTGTAAAATGAACCAATCAGCACTCTGTAAAATGGACCAATCAGCAAGACGTGGGTGCAGACAAATAAGGGAATAAAAGCTGGCTACCCCAGCCAGCAGCTGCAACCTGCTCGGGTCCCCTTCCACACTGTGGAAGCTTTGTTCTTTCACTCTTCACAATAAATCTTGCTGCTGCTCACTCTATGGGTCTGCACTATCTTTACAAGCTGTAACACTCACTGCGAGGGTCTGCAGCTTCATTCCTGAAGTCAATGAGACCACGAACCCACCGGGAGGAACAAACAACTCTGGACACGCCACCTTTAAGGGCTATAACACTCACTGTGAAGGTCTGCGGCTTCACTCCTGAAGTTAGCAAGACCACGAACCCACCGGAAGGAAGAAACTCTGGACACATCTGAACATCTGAAGGAACAAACTCTGGACACACCATCTTTGAGAGATGTAACACTCACTGCGAGGGTCCGCAGCTTCATTCTTGAAGTCAGAGAGACCAAGAACCCACTGGAAGGAATAAATTCCGGACACAGTGTGACCCCATTCCTACAAAAAATATAAAATTTAGCTGGGTGTGGTGGCATGCACCTGTGGTCCCAGCTACTCGGGAGGCTGAGATGAAAGGATTACTTGAGCCCTGGAGATCCAGGCTGCAGTGAGCTGAGATTGCACCACTGCACTCCAGTCAGGATGACAGAATGAGACCATGTCTCAAAATAATAATAATGACAGTACCTATCTCATAGGGTGGTTCTGAGCATTGAATGAGGTAAGACCTGGAACATAACAATAACTGATTTTTAAAAATAATTTTAAAAATCTAAGTGTTACCAAAATACCAGGGGTTCAGTCTTGGTCCTGCTGCTCACCACACAGAAAGCCAATGACTGGGACAATGACTACTGCCAAGGAAGAAGGCTTTAATCAGGTGCTGCAGCCAAGGAGATGGGAGCTCGGGCTCAAATCCATCTCCCTGACTGACTAAATCTAGGGGTTTACATAACAGGGAAGAAATGTAACAATGTATAAGAAAACAGGAAGGGGCAAGGAAGCAATCATGATAAATGAGGGGTCCCATACCTCATTGTTCTGATGTGGTGATCTGGTGAGTTTCAGTTCTTTGATAGTTTTTTTTAAAATTTATTTTTTATTTTTTGAGAGGCCTGAAGATGTTTTCTGAGGAAGGAACTCAGACAAAACAAATGTAAGTTTCAAGCTTTAAGACCAGAAGCGGCCAGACATGGTGGCTCATGCCTGTAATCCCAGCACTTTGGGAGGCTGAGGTGGGCAGGTCACTTGAAGTCAGGAGTTCGAGACCAGCCTGGCCAACATGGTGAAACCCCATCTCTACCTAAAATACAAAAATTAGCTGGGCGTGGTGGCGCACACCTATAATCCCAGCTACTTGGGAGGCTGAGACAGGAGAATGGCTTGAACCCAGGAGGTAGAGGTTGCAGTGAGCCGAGATTGTGCCCCCACACTCCAGCCTGGTCAACAGAATGAGACTTCATCAAAAACAAAAACAAAACGAAATAAAAACAACAACAACGAAACAACCAGAAGAGTCAATTTCCATGTTTAAAGAAAAAAAAGAAGTCTGTCTGTCGATCTATTGGGTCGGTTTCATAAGCATGTTACACTGTGTTCATGCAAGCATTTTTTGAGTGGCCCTTGATTCTGTCCAAATTTCTTCAGCTAACCTGATAGAGAAAACACTGGAAGTACGACATCATCTACTTTAAAGTTGGTAAAAACTAAAGCTCCTGGTCACAAAAGGGATTTCACTCAGTGCCTTTGGGAAGAGAAGGACGGAAAATTGCATAGCAACTAGAAGACAGGCTCCCCAGAGGGAGAATAGAGCTGTGGCCAACCCCTGGAGCACTCATAACTGAGATCATTTTATTGTGCCCTCGCCTGAGAGGATGGTGTTTGCACACAGCAGAGACATACAAAGGTGGCCCCTTAGCCTCCATGGGCAGGGACTGTGCTCTGCTTCCCGGCTGCAATCCCTTTGTACCTGCGCCCCCTTGTGGGAAGTCCCACAGTCTTTCCAGAAGTGGGATGCAGAAAAGGGTGTTAACCTAGACCAAAGAAACGGTGCTAACCAAAACTAAGAAAAGGGAGCCAACCTAGGGCAAAGTAAAGGTGCTAACCTGGACCACGGAAGGGAGCTAACCTGGACTAAGCACCTCAGGCTAGGAGTCAACTTTGCACCTGACATCATGCATGACCTCACTTAACATATCCATGAGGTGGCTCTGCAAATATGGAAACTGAGAGATACAGACAGACAAACAAAGAAAAACTTGCCTAAACTCATCTCATTAGGAAGCATCAGAACCAACATTCAAATCCAGATCAGTCTCCAATTCAGAGCTCACACCCTTTCTCCAATATTGCATTGTAGATGTGAAATGAAGTCAACCAGCCTATTTGTAGATCCAGCTGTATCACAATTCCATTATTCCATCCTATGTAATATCCCAAAATATGAAAACATCCCCCTACCCTCTAGAAAAAAAATATTTCACGATGGTCATGCCAGCAGGAGTGAGGTAGGGCTTGGGGCTATTATCTAAATGCCTTGTTATAACATGCATAATTTTCAAGATAAACTGTTCAACCAATTCTTAAATCACTGACCCATATAAACACAATAATCCCATGTATTTAATACCAGTACAGCATGTCTTTTAAGACAAAGTGGTCAGAAGAATATAAACTTAAAAGTGGTTACCTCTGGGAAGAGAAGCATGAGAGAGGTATGAAGAGGGATGCTACTTTTTATTCTGCTTGTTTCTGTGTTATTGAAAACAAGCATATGTTATACATATGTCTTTTTTCTTTTCTTTGAGACGGATTTTTGGTCTGTTGCCCAGGCTGGAGTACAGTGGCACGATCTCAGCTCACTGTAACCTCCACCTCCTGTGTTCAAGCGATTCTCCTGCCTCAGCCCCCCGAATAGCTGAGATTGCAGGCACGTGCCACCATGCCTGGGTAATTTTTGTATTTTTAGTAGAGATGGGGTTTTGCCCTGTTGCCCAGTTGGGTCTCAAACTCCTGACCTCAAGTGATCCCAAAGTGTTGGGATTATAAGCATGAGCCACAGTGCCTGGCCATGTTATACATATTTCTGTCAAGTTTTTCAACAAGCATTATTTTCATAAGTTCAAAACCATTTAAAATTGTTTTAAAAGACAACATTCAACTCAAAAATCCATAGGTGATTTTGAGATTGAAGATGGGCAAAAAAGGAAAAAAAAAAAGATAATTGCTGATTTTAATCTGTAACAGATAAAAACAAACAAACAAACGAAGACAGAAAGATTATTACCTTAAAAATGACAGTATCTGTAGTGAAACTGCTATGCTACGGGCCAATAATAACAAAAACTAACATTTATAAGCATTTACTGTATATAAGCTTTGGTCTAGGATTCTTTCCATATACTAACGCATTTAATCCCCATGGCAACCCTTTGAGTTAGATACTTGTGGTAGTCAGCCTTCAAAATGGCTCTCAATGATCCTCCCCTCCTGGTATTCACCTTCCTGTGTATGCCCTGTGAATAGGGCCAATATGTGCAATCAATAAGATATTGTAGAAATAATGGTATGTCAGCCTGAGCAATATAGTAAGACCCCACCTCTACAAAATATTAAAAATTAACTGGCATGGTGGCAATGGCACACATCTGTAGTCCCAGCTACTCAGGAGGCTAAGGCAGGAGGATCTCTTGAGCCCTCAGGAGGTTGAGGCTACAGTGAGCTGTGATTGTACCACTGCACTCCAGCCTGGGCTACAGAGTGAGACCTTGTCTCAAAAAAAGGAAAACAGAGAAATGACGGCATGTGACTTCCAAGACTAGGCTATAAAAGACACTGCTGCTGCTTCCTTCCTCTTTCTCTTTCTTGAGTTACCCATTCTGGGAGAAGCCAGCTGTCATTTTGTAAGGACCCACAGTTAGCCCTGTGGAGATGCCTGTGTGTAGAGGAACAGAGGAACAGCCATGTGTCTGGGCCACCTTGGAAGCAGGTCCTCCAGCCCCAGTCAAGCCTTCAGATGACTGCAGCTCCTGCAACATCTTAACTGCAAACTCATGAGAGACCCTGAGTTTCTGAGCCAGAAACTCCAAGCTAAGCTGCTCCTGAATTCCTGACCTATAGAAGCTGTGAGACACAATAAATTCTTATTTGTTGTTTTAGATTGCTATATTTTGGGTAAATTTGTTATGCAGCAGTAAATATTACTCAGTTGGGCATGGTGGCTTATGCCTATAATCCCAGCACTTTGGGAGGCCAAGGCAGGAGGATTGCTTGAGCCCAGGAATTTGAGAACAACCTGGGCAACATAGCGAGACCCTATCCTTATTTATTTTTTTAAAAATTACAGCACTTATTATCGCATCCATTTTACAGATAAGGACACTTAGGCACAAAGATGTCAAATAATTTGCCAACTACCAAGTAGTCAGAGCGGGGGCCAGGATCACAGCCTGAGTAAATCACTCCCAGAGGTGGTGCAATTAACCTCAGCACCAGCAGAAATGTGATAGAGGGCAGAGTGCAAGAAACCAGGTCTCCTATTCTCTGTGCCTCTCATCAGTTCCTTTGATCCCCTGACCTGCACCCCCACGCCACCAAAGCCTCCTTGGTGAGTTTCTAGCTTAGTTTCCAGGGAGCACATCATGTAAGTTTATGACCAGCATGTGACTTGGTAATTAATATCCATGACACTTGGCCTTTGAGCACAAGAAACAAGCCCAGTGTATTCATCTGTTCTCACACTGCTATAGAGACATACCTGAGACTGGCTAATTTATAAAGAAAAGAGGTTTAATTGGCTCACAGTTCCACAGTCTGTACAGGATGCATGGCTGGGGAGGCCTCAGGAAACTTACAATCATGGCAGAAGGCAAAGGGGAAGCAGGCACATCTGCATGGCAGGAGAAGGAGGAGGAGAGAGGCTTAGGGGAAGTGCTACACACTTTTAAACAAGAAGATCTCAGGAGAACTCTGTCACAAGACACCACTAGAAGGATGATGATAAACCATTAGAAACCACCCCCATGATCCAATCATCTCCCACCAGGCCCCACTTCCAACACTGGGGATTACAATTCAATATGAGATTTGGATGGGAACCCAGAGCCATCACCCAGGAACCACAAAGTGAAGCTACCTGGCATGGGCATTGACGCTGTGGTCTGAAGCATGCCATCTTATTCTTCAGTGATGAAGAAGGAACCCTGCTGTTTGTATAAGAAGGAAAATAATTTTTAAAGGTTACATTCTGTCCAATCAGCAAAGGATGCATTTAAATGTTCAAATCCTACTTCTGACTACATTGGGCTTGGCAGTAATACTCCAGCAATATTTGAAGATGCTAGACTTTTCCATGCTGTTTTGTTTCATTTTATTTTATTTTTATTATTGTTAGAGACAGGGTCTCACTCTGTCACCCAGGCTGGAGTGCAGTAGTGTGATCACAGCTCACTGCAACCTCCACCTCCTGGGTTCAAGAGATTCTCCTGCCTCAGCCTCCTGAGTAGCTTGGATTACAGTTGTGCGCCATCGCACCCAGATAATTTTCGCATGTTTAGTAGAGGCAGGGTTTTGCCATGTTGGCCAGGCTAGTCTCAAACTCCTGGCCTCAAACGATCCTCTTGCCTCAGCCTCCCAAAATGTTGATTACAGGCATGAGCCGCCATACCCGGCCTATACTGTAATGTTTTAAATGAGTATTTTTATTCCTTCCTCCATCTTTTATTCTGAAAATTTTCAAACCAACAAAAATTTGCAAGAACAGTACAATAGACAACCACATTCCTTTTATGTAAGTTCACTAATTGTTCACATTTTACCAGACTTGCTTCTTCCTACTTCTCTCTGAGCCGTATGAGAGTTAATTACAGACTTTTTGAAACTGCATTCCTGTATTCGTTTCTTGTGACTGCTGCAACAAATTATCATACATTTGTTGGCTAATTCTCAAAGCTCCACCATAAATCACATTGCTAAATTATCTGATGTCACCCAAGGCTCCAGGTAAATAAAGATGTCCTGTCATGCAGGCCATCTCAGGGGCTTAGAGATCACCCCCCAGGAGCTGGAGGCAAAGGGATAGACCTCTCTGTGAGTAAAGTAATTCTTCACTACATAGTAATGTTCACACTTTTTTTTTTTTTAGATTAGGGTCTGAAATCTTCGGGAGACATCTTTTAGCCTACCTCAATCCCAGCTACTTTTCTAGGTACCTCCTGAGAACAAAGACATCCTCCTAAATGGTCGTCTTCTATTCCTTCAAACAGGAGATTTAAGAGACTGTTGTTTCCTGAAGAACTATCCAATTTCTATTCCTGTAAAATTGTTCCTCTTCTGGGAGTGGGAAGTCTCCTTCAGGAACCTGGTTCATTCTTCTGCTCCTGGAAGAAAAAACTGAGGTCTCCCTGGCTCAGGTGCAGATCCAAGTCAGGGCCAGGTGCCAGGTGCCAGGTGCAGCCAGCAGGAAGTGCTGGGTCTTCTCTCTAAGGTCACTGCACAGTCACCACTCGCCTCCATCACATTCCATCTTCCATACGTGGAACAACTGGGTTCCACCCATCCCTTTCCAGACCTGCAGGCTGGGACTGGGGGCGGGGAGGTGGCCTCCAGTAAGGAAGGGAAGAGGGAGGAATTGTCTCACAATAGAAATAGCCATCATTTCCTGACACTTCCTCTGTGCCACAGACTTAAAGATCATTTTTTAAAATTTGAGCATGTATTAGTAATATGTCTATGGAGTAAAAAAAAGGGGTAATCAGTAAAATTTTCCCTGCCCTTGTCCTGAGATGTATGATGCATTTACAAACATATACACATATATTCTTGGTTTTTTAACCCCAAAGGTGGCTTACCTGGCATCTTGTTTTGTTTTGTTTTGTTTTTGAGACAGTGTCTCACTCTGTCACCCATGCTGGAGTGCAGTGTCATGAGCATGGCTCACTGTAACCTTGAACTCCTGGGCTTAGCAATCCTCCTTCCTTAGACTCCTGAGTAGCCAGGACTGCAAGCATGTGCCACCACCCCTGGCTAATTTTTACTTTTTTATTGTTTGTAGAGATGGGTGTCTTGCTATGTTGCCCAGGCTGGTCTTAAACTCCTGGACTCAGACGAACCTCCTGCCTCAGCCTCAAAAATTCTGGGGTTATAGGCATGAGCCACTATGTCTAGCTTCCACCTTGCTTTTTCACTTCATAATATACCTTCTATAGGCTGGGCGCAGTGGCTCACACCTGTAATCCCAGCACTTTGGGAGGCCGAGGCGGGCAGATCACGAGGTCAGGAGATCGAGACCATGCTGGCTAACATGGTGAAACCCCGTCTCTACCAAAAATACAAAAAATTAGCCGGTGTGGTGGCGGGCGCCTGTAGTCCCAGCTACTCGGGAGGCTGAGGCAGGAGAATGGCGTGAACTCCGTAGGTGGAGCTTGCAGAGAGCCAAGATTGCGCCACTGCACTCCAGCCTGTGCGACAGAGACTCCATCTCAAAATATTAATAATAATAATAAACCTTCTATAAATATAATTTTCTATATATCTACATATAGAGGTAATTGCTGCACAGATGTGTCAAAATTTATTTAATCCATCTCCTATCGATGGAAATATAGACTGCCTCTAGGCAATTGTTCTTGCCACAGCCCTGAGACCTAAGTTCTAGTCTTATATCCTCATTTTATGGATGAGAAAACAGGCTCAGAAAGGTTGTGGCATGTGGTCCAGCTCACACAGGAAATAATCAGAAACCAGGTTCCCATCCAGTGACCTTACCCTTAACCACAATGAAAATAGCTTTTATTTTGAGCCAGGAAATTACTTACCCACACACATAATTTTCTGTTTTAGAACAGTTTTAGATCTACAGAAAACCTTTGAGGATAAGATAGAGACTGCAGCCGGCAGTCCACCACGGTAGGGCCATGGGGAGCGCTCATAGGGAAGGTGTTCCTGGCATCCGAGGGTGCACGGAGGGACCCGGGTGCTATAAGCTGTGTCCGGTCACTGCCACCTCCCACCCTCAGCACCGGGTGCTCCCAGCTCTGGGGGATAGCAGGTGGTAAGGGTATCTTCCTTATTCCTGCTCCCTCCTCCAAAGTGTCCTCATCCAACCCAGACGGAGCCAGCCGACATCTCAGCTAGCCTCTCAGCCAGACTCTCAGCCAGCCAGCCTCTCACCCAGCCAGGAAGACTGCCCGCTAGCCTCTCGACCAGCTTCTCAGCCAGCCCACCAGCCTCTCAGCGGGCCAGCCAGCCTGCTGGCAAGCCTCCAAGACAGCCACTCGGCCAGCCTCCCAGCCTACCCCTCACCCAGCCTCCCAGTCAGCCACTTAGCCGGCCAGCCATTTAAGACTGAGCCCAATCTCTCTCCCATTGCAAAATTTCATTACTGTGTTCCCTATACCTATCATGATGGTCCTGAATAGTCTGCCTTACCGTATTTTAACATGTGTCATTGAATAATTTTTTCTTCTACAGAGGTAGATGCTATTATTAGAATCACTCCCAAGCAGCTGAGACTACAGGTGTGTGCCACCATGACCAGCTAAGCTAATTTTTGTATATATATATATATATATACATATTTTGGTAGAGATGTGGTTTCACCATGCTGCCCAGGCTGGTCTGGAACTCCTGGCCCTAATGCCTGCCTTGGCCTCCCAAAATGCTGGGATTACAAGCATGAGTCGCTGTGCCCAGCCTCATGTGCTCATTCTGAGGGAGATATTACAGGATTTGGTGATTGAATGAAGAAGGAGGAGGAGGGAAAGGAAAATATTTCTGATGACAGTGAAGATTTTAACATGTTATGGTTTCGGAAGACACCATCACCCAGGGAGGCTTGAATATATCACCTGACTCAGTTACTGATATGCATCTCTCCTTCCTTAGCAAATGTGAAAGCCTCAATTTTTTTTCTTGTTACCCTGCTCATTCAGGCTGCTCTCCGCCCCCAAATGTACTGCCAGCTGCTGTTTATTTAGGAAACGAAAGCTAATTTTAGTGTTAGCTTTAGCAAACCCTAATCTCAAAGCAAATCAGCTGCAAGTACAAGGGGCTTCAGAGTCAAACAGAAATACCTTTGGACTTACCTGCTGGACAAAGTTACCTCAATACTCCCCAGCACCGCTCTACTATGGAGCTAAAAATAATGATTTTCCCTGCTGAATTTTGAAAATATCATGTTCACTGTATTTGCTTTATCCTCCACCTGGGATGCTCTTCCTTCAGTTCTCTGCTCAAATGTCATCGTATCAGTGACAGATGCTGAACTCCTTATGTAAACTAGCACCCCACTCCACCTTCTTGGGTGGAAAATCAACCACTTTGATTTTCTTCATAGCACCGATTGCCATCTGACAAATGACATATTTACTTGGCAAGCAGTTTATTGTATCTCCTCACCCCTTTCATAGATTACAAGCCCCATGAGGGCAATGACTTGTGTATTTTGGTCACTGCTGTATCCCCAGAGGCCCCTGAAACAGTGGAATACCTCAATTTCTATTTGCATAATGTCATCCAGGGCTGGCCAAGGTGGCAGGCCTGGGATATGAAACCTTTAAACAAACTGCTGGTGGCAATGTTGCTTGAAATCAACTTTCTGAAAAGTAATTTGACTTGATACTCTCTTTAAAAAAAAAATTAAGGTCAGGTGCAGTGGCTCATGCCTGTAATCCTAGCACTTTGGGAGGCCAAGGCGGGAGGATTACTTGAGCCCAGGAGTTCAAGACCAGCCTGGGCAACATAGTGGTACCCTGTCTCTACAATTTTTTTTTTAAATTAGCCAAATGTGGTGGCATTTGCCTGTGATCCCAGCTACTTAGGAAGCTGAGGCAGGTGGATCATTTGAACCTGGCAGGTCAAGGCTGCAGTGAGCCATGTTTGCACTATTGCACTCCAGCCTGGATGACAGAGAAAGACCCTGTCTCGATTTTAAAAATTTAATATTTTTAAACTTTTATTATCTTAAAAAATTATATATATATATATATTTTGTGTGTGGAGACAGGGTCTCACTATGTTGCTCAGGCTGGCCTCAAACTCCTGGCCTCAAGTGATCCTCCCTCCTTGGCCTCCCAAAGTGCTGGGATTATAGGCATGAGCCACTGCACTTGGTCTTACTTTTAAATTTTTAATTAATTTATTTATTTTTAAGAGGTAGGGTTCTTGCTATGTTGCCCAGGCTGGATTTAGATTCCTGGGCTCAAGAGATCTTTCTGCCTCAGCTTCCAGGGTAGCTGGGACTATGGTGTGCAGCACTGCACCTGGCTGGTTCTATTTTTTTTTTTTTTTTTTTTTTTTTTTTGAGACAGAGTCTGGCTCTGTTGCCCAGGCTGGAGAGCAGTGGCACAATCTAGGCTCACTGCAACCTCCATATCCCAGGCTCAAGCCATACTACCACCTTGGCCTTCCAAGTAGCTGGGACTACAGGTGCATGCCAGCTAATTTTTGTAATTTTTTTTTTTTTTTTTTTTGTAGAGATGGGGTTTAGCCATGTTGCCCAGGATCCTGGGCTCAAGCGATCTGCCCACCTGGGCCTCCCAAAGTGCTGGGATTGCAAGTATGAGCCACCACTTGCGGCCTTGATTCTCTTTCTATATGTTTATCCTAAGGATGGACTCAGCATTGTAGATAAATATTTAGAACAGAGGTTGGCAAACCTTTTCTGTAAATAGTCAGATTGTAAGTATTTGAGGCTTTGTGGGACATAAGGTTTCTGTTGCAACTACTCCACTTTGCCTTGAAAGCAACAATAGACGCTATGGGAATAAATGCACGTGGCTGTGTTCCAACAAAACAGGCAGCAAAGTGAATCTGGCCCACAAGCTGCAGTTTGCTGACTGAGATTTAGAACAAAATGCTGATTATAATGGCAAAGATTGTGAATGTCCTAATTATTCAACAACTGGGAGTTACTTAAATTATACAGCATCCACAAGATAAAAAAGAAGTTACAGCCATTAAAAATGGTATTTTCAAAGAAATTGTAATGAACTGGTGATGGGCTCAGAGCATAATTATGTCAATGAGAGTCAGTTTAGCCATTAATTAAGACTCTGAACTCTGGAGTCAGAGAAATTGAAACTTCAAACTTGAGCACTTTCTAGCTGTTTGACCTTAAGCAAATTGTTTAACTTCTGGGAAACCTTTCCTTATTTAAAAAATGGAAACAGAAATATTGTCTATCTTGTAAGATTGTTGAAAGATAATGCATAGAGCATATTGCTTAGCATACAATAAGTGCTTAACAAATCATTGTTTCCAAGTGAGGAATTAAAAATGGAATTATTTTTATAGGTTCGTGGATTTCAAAGCTGGAAGGAAACCTTGTAAGTCCCTCAAAATAGGTGCTCAGTAAATATCTCCCAGTCTGTTTCTAAAAGGCAAGGGAAGGACTTTGATTGGTTCATTGAGTGTCACATGACCACACTCTGGCCCAATCATTGTGTCCGCAAGTTGAAGTACTATGGTTCCTCTCAGACTTGCTCTTCGACTTGTGCCTGCAACAAGCAGGGCAGCAGTACAAACTGACCATGGAGCACAAGATTTCTTTTTGAGACAGGGTTTTGCCCTGTCGCCCAGGTTGGTGTGTAGTGGCACAGATTACAGTTCACAGTAATCTTGAACTCCTGGGCTCAAGGGATCCTCCCACCTCAGCCTCCTGAGTAGCTGAGATTACAGGTGCCTGCGCCCATGCCCTGCTCAATGTGTCTTTTCTATAAGCACCCACGTGCTTATAGACAATGACGGTGATGGCAGGTGAGTCCCTGCCTTGGTTAGTTTACCAGTCCCTGTCTGGTGGTCTTTTGGGAAATTTCCAGACTTTGGCACATAGCATGGTAGAGCATTTCCAAAATATATATCCTGGATCGCACTTCTTATCACGCTTTGTGCTCTGGGGTGCTGAGTGTCTGTTTCTTTCTGTCTTTGTTCCTTTCTTTCTTTCGTTCATTCATATATATATATATATATATATATATATATATATATACACACACACACACACACACACACACACACACAGGGCCTTTCTCTGTCACCTAGGCTGCAGTGCAGTGGTGCAATCATAGCTCACTGCAGCCTTGACCTCCTGGGCTCAAGCGGTCCTCCCACCTCAGCCTCCTGAGCAGCTGGGAGGCCTCCTGAGTAGCGGGGACTACAGGGGCACACCACCATGCCTGACTAATTTTTGTATTTTTTGTAGAGATAGTGTTTCATCATGTTGCCTAGGCTGGTCTCAAACTCCTGGGCTCAAGTGATCCACCTTCCAAACTGTTGGCATTACAGGGGTGAGCAACCACACCGGGCCCTGAGTGTCATGCTTACTGTTTTGACTCTTTTGAGCCCTTATAGTACAGTCCTGAGTTGCTCAACGATGAAGATATGTTTCGAGACATGTGTCATTAGGCAAGGTTATCTTTGTGTGAACATCATAGCGTGTACTCACATAAACCTAGATGGTATAGCCTTCTACACACCTAGGCTATAGGTATAATGGTATAGCCTGTTGCTCCTGGGGTACAAACCTGTACAGCACGTTCCTGTACTGAAGATTTTAGGCAATTGTAAAACAACGGGAAGTATTTGTATATCTAAACATAGAGAAGTTACAGTAAAAATACAGCATTATAATCTTATGGGACCATCATTGTGTACGCAGCCTGCTGTTGGCGGAAACATTGTCGCAGTGCATGACTGTATATATGATGCAGTGATTACAGTGGTAGGGATTGAGTATCGTGGTATAAGGGGCTGTGCTTTTGAAAATGTTTTTTTCTCTCTTGCTTTCTTTTTTTCTTTTCTTTCTTTTTTTTTTTTTCTTTTGAGACAAGGTCTCACTCTGTTGCCCAGACTGGAGTGCAGTGGAGTGATCTCAGCTCAGTGCAACCTCTGCCTTTTAGGCTCAAGCCGTCCTCCCACATCAGCCTCCCAAACAGTTGGGACTACTGGCGCATGCTACCATGCCCAGCTAAATTTTTTTTTTTTGGTAGAGACTGGGTCTCACTACATTGCCCAGGCTTGTCTTGAACTCCTGAGCTCAAGAGATCCGCCCACCTCAGCCTCTCAAAGTGCTGGGATTACAGGCATGAGCCACCGTGCCTGGCCTCTCTTGCTTTTTTCTCTCCCTCTTCTTCCATAAAACCCAATTCCCTGCCTTATAATCAATCTCCCCGTTTACTTTTCTCTCTCCCTCTTCCCTCTACAACTTTCTCCAGTTCCAACTGCCTTGCTAACCTGATGATTTCCATTCACTGGTTCTTGGTGCTCTGATATCTTTGCTTTGTTTGTAATTTTATTGTCAGTGCATTTAAAGTCTAATTCAACGTTCAAAGTTCCCTGTAACCCACCCCAAACCGATCTACTACATCCTTATCTGTGCATCAACAATCTTGTTGGGTGCTGACAGAAAATACAGATTTCCTGGGCCCCACAGTAGGCCTATGGACACAGATCTCTGGGAGTGGGGTTTTTGGTAAAAATTATTCTAACAAAATTCTTATGGGGATCTGATGAACAGACAGCTTGGGGATCTCTTGTCACGGCTGAATTTATTACACTCGTAAATTTACAGTTATTATATGTGAATGGATGTCCATCTTCTCTACCAAATCCTGAGCTTTATGGACATAAGACTGTGTCCAACACATATTATTTGTTCAATATGTATTTATAGAAGAAATGAAAAATACCCCAAACAAGCATCACATGGTGATGAGGTTCCCATAATCCACCAGCAGGTGGCGGAAGAGGCTAGGCCACAGTCAATAACTGGACCTGTGTTCTCATTCCCCCTAAGATTGACAGCAGGTGTGGGTTTACATTTTTTTTAAAAGTCGTTTTTAATGAACAATCCCATAAGTTTATGGAATGATTTCTGTTTGCAGCACATGAAAAACCTTCTTGAAGTTCCTTTTAAAAGTCATTAAAAATGGAAACATTAAATGGATTTCCCCAGAAGAGGAATGACTTTTCCTCCAACAATTCTATCAATTAAGCATTTTCAAAGAGTACTTGATATTTTCCAAATAAATATATGGTGCTACTTACTGCACCTTCCTGGGCCTTGGTTCTTGCTAGTTCCCACAGGCTCCTTCCAGGTATGAAGGGGCTCCTGGGGGAGGGGTCATAGAGTTGTTTCTTGATCCAGATGCTGGTTTTACAGGTGATAAATTGTGAAAACTTAGCAAGCTGTTTGCTTATAGGTGCATTTTTCTGTGTGTATGTTATACGTCAAAAAGGTTGGGAAAAAAAAAAAAGGCTGAGCATGGTGGCTCATGCCTGTAATTCCAGCACTTCGGGAGGCCAAGGTGGGAAGAGGAGCTGAACCCAGGAGTTCAAGATCAGCCTGGGAAACAAAGTGAGACCCTGTTTCTACAAAAAAAAAAAGTAGAAAAAGTTAGCTGGGCATGATAGCATGCACCTGTAGGCCCAGCTACTCAGGTGGCTGAGCTGCGAGAATTGCTTGAGCCCAGGAGTTTGAGGCTGCAGTGAGCCATGATTGTGCCACTGCACTCCAGACTGGGCAACAGAGCAAGACTCTGTCTCAAAAAAAAGAAAACGTTAATAAAAAGAAGCAAAATCAATAAAGACCCAATATTAGTTTCCTATCACTACCACAACAAATTGTCACAAATTTAGTGGCTGCAAACAACATAAATTTATGATGTAGCCACTCTGGAAAACAGTACGGAGGTTCTTCAAAAAATTAAAAATAGAATTACCATATGCCCCAGCAATCCTCCTTCTGGGTATATACCTAAAATATTTGGAAAAGCATCTGTGCAGATATCTATACTCCCATGTTCATTGCAGCATTATTCACAATAACCAGAAGTAGAAGCACCTAAATATCTATCAGCAGATGAGTGGATAAACAAAATGTGGTATATACACATAATGGAATATTATTCAGCCTTAAAAAAGGAAATCTTATCATATGCTGCAACATGGATGAACTTTGAGGAAATATGCTAAATGAAATAAACCAGTCACAGAAGGACAAATACTGCATGACTCCATTTATATGAGGTATCCAAATTAATCAACCTTTTTTTTTTTTTTTTTTTAGATAGGGTCTCACGCTGTTGCCAGGCTGGAGTGCAGTGGTGTCGTCATAGCTCACTCCTGGGCTCAGTGGGCTCAAGTGATCCTTCTGCCTCAGCCTCCAGAGTAGTTGGGACTACAGGCACACAGCACTGCACCCAGCTAATTTTTTAATTTTTGTAGAGATGGGAGCTCACTATGTTGCCCAGGCTGGTATCAAATTCCTGGGCTCAAGTGATGCTCTTCTCTTGGCCTCCCAAAGTATTGGGATTACAAACATGAGCAACCATGCCTGGCTGTCAAACTCTTATAAACAGAAAGTAAAACAATAATTATCAGGAGGCGTGAAGGAGAGGAAAACAGGGCATTGTTGTGGATATAGTCTCGGTTTTGCAAGATGAAAAACTTCTAGAGGCTCATTGCAGAACAATGTGCCTATAGTTAACACAACTGTTCTGTACACTTAAAAATAGTTAAGACGGTATTTTTTTTACCAGAATAAAAAAACCTCATAAATGTATTATCTTATGTATCTATAGGTCAGAAGTGCAAAATTTGTCTCACTGGTCTAGAATCAAGGTGTGCAAAGGGTTGCATTTCTTTCTGGATGTTACAAGGGAGATTCCCTTTCCTGCTTATTTGAGTTGTGGGCAGAATTCTGCCCTTTGCAGCTATAGGGATGGAGCCCTGGTTTTCCATCCAGCCATCAGCCAAGGGCTGTTGTCATCTTCTAGAAACTTCCACATACTGTGTTCCCTTCCTCCATATTCTGAGCCAGCAGTGACTGGAGGCGTCTTTTGCTTATAGCATTTCTCTGACCCACTTTTCTGCCTCTCCTTTCTATCGATAAGGACTTGTGTTATTAGATTTGGTCCAATTGGGTAATCTAGGATAATCTCCCACTTTGAGATCCATAATTTTTTTTGAGACAGGGTCTCGCTCTGTTGCCCAGGCTGGAGTGCAGTGGCACGATCTCAGCTCTCTGCAACCTCTGCCTCCCTGGTTCAAGCAATTCTTGTGCCTCAGCCTCCCGAGAAGCTGGGATTACAGGCACCCACCACAACACCCAGCTAGTTTTCATATTTTTAGTAGAGATAGAGTTTCACCATGTTGGCCAGGCTGGTCTTGAACTCCTGGCCTCAAGTGATCTGCCCACCTCGGCCTCCCAAAGTGCTGGTATTACAGGTGTGAGCCATTGCACCTGGCCTGAGATCCATAACTTAATCAAATGGGCAAAGTCTCTTTTGCCATGTAAGGTAACGTATTCTTAGAAATTCGGGAGAATTAGAACGTGTCCATCTTTGGGATGTGTAGTTCTACCACACCTCCTCCCACCCTCACCTGATCATTTTCATTCAGCTCCACATGATGGCAGGAGAGAGGATTCAATCTGGCAAAAGATGCCAATATTGACTTTCATATGTGTATAAGGACTCACATTTATTGAGTATTTATTATGTGCCAGACACATTTTAAGCACGTCACAGGCCTCATCTTATATAATTCTCCTAGAAGTAAATGTTATTATTTTGTAGCCAAGTAATATGGTTTGGCTGTGTCCCCACCCAAATCTCATTTTGAATTGTAACTCTCACAATTCCCACATGTCGTGGGAAGAACCTGGTGGGAGGTAATTGAATCACGGGGGGCGAGTCTTTCCCATGCTGTTCTCACCATAGTGAATAAGTCTCACAAGATCTAATGGTTTTAAATGGCAGTTTCCCTGCACAAGCTCTCTCTTTTTGCCTGCTGCCATCCATGTAAGACGTGACTTGTTCCTCCTTGCGTCACACCATGATTGTGAGGCCTCCCTAGCCACGTGGAACTGTAAGTTCATTAAACCCTTTTTCCTGTATAAATTACCCAGTCTCAGGTATGTCTTTATTTGCACCATGAAAACAGACTAGTACACCAAGGAAACTGAAGCTTAGAGTGGTTAATAAATCTCTTTAATGTCACACTGCTACTATTAATAGATTTGTTGTAAACTTGGGATTTATATTCATACAGTCTCATCCTTAATCAATTAGCTATGCTGTCTCTTTAATAAATATAATAATATTGATGACAAAATGTTATTAGAAGGTTGCACTTGTATATTAAAAAAACTCAGTAAGCAGTAATTTCAAGAAATTGGAGATAGCTAGGGATGATGGCTCATGACTGCGATTCCCAGAACTTTGCGAGGCTAAGGCCAGAGGATCACTTGAAGCCAGAAGTTTGAGGCCAGCTTGAGCAACATAGCTGTCTCTACAACAACAACAACAAAAGTTAGCTGGGCGTAGTAATGCATGCCTGTAGTCCTAGCTAGCCGTGAGGCTGAGGTAGCAGGATTGCTTGAGCCCAGGAGGTTGAGGCTTCGGTAAGCCGAGATCATGCCACTGCACTCCACCTGGGCAACAGAGCAATATTCTGTCTCTAAAAAAATTAAAAATTGCAGAATTAGACATATTTCCATATTTATTTACAGTCAAATACATTGTAACTCAAAGAGAAAGTGGTTATATGTTGAAGGGCACAAAGCAATTTGACGTCCTAGATAGAAACTTAGTGTCTTCAGACTAGAAGGGTCTTGAAATGGTAATTTTTTTCTCTCTTTGCATTTGGGTAGGACCTCATATCACCCAACCTAGTGAGAAAATCTGGCTTTGGGGAAAGTGGTGTGTTTTGGTGACAGGAACATAGTTTCAACTTGGTTTTCCTTTTTAGAATTATTTTTACTTGTTTTAGAAGTAGTGATGGGGTCTCACTATGTTGCCCAGGCTTGTCTTGAACTCCTGAGCTGTAGGGATCCTCCTGCCTTGGCCTCCCAAAGCGTTGGGATTACAGATGTGAGCCACTGCACCTGGCTTCACCTTAGTTTTCTAATTACACATGAAAGGAGTTGTTCTTTCCATTTTCTCTTGTATTCACAAGACTGTGCTGAAGCAGCCAGCTGCCCTTATGCAGCCTGAATCCTGATTTTTACCCTGTGTCCAGCCCTCCCTGTGTGACTGCAGGGCAAATTCTGATTGGTCTCAGCCTGTTCTGGTGGTGCCTGGGCTTAGCAAGGGGTGTTAGGTTCTGGTCAATGAGGCAGAGTCTACTGGGCAGCTTCTGGAAATGTTTTTTTAGTCTTAAAAAAGAGACACACAAAGAAGAAACAGCTCCTACTCTCCATCCCTGCCTGCCCACAGTGCTTGGAAGTGCCCATATCAGGTCAATCAGAGGAGGAGACCCCAAAAATGGCCAAGTATGAAGATGGAAGGGCTTGACTTGGTTAAGCCACTCAACCAATTGGCCCTGGATTCTCTCTGCTGCCTGAATTCTTTTTTTTTTTTTTTTTTTCTTAATTTTAGACAAGGTCTCACTCTGTCACCCAGGCTGGAGTGCAGTGGTGTGATCTCAGCTCACTGCAGCCTTGAACTCCTGGGCTGAAGCAATCCTCCCACCTCAGACTCTCAAGTAGCTGGGACCCCAGGCATGTGCTACCACACCTGGCTAATTTTTGTATTTTTTTGTAGAGATGGGGTCTTGCCATGTTGCCCAGGCTGGTCTCCAGCTCCTGAGTTCAAGCAATCCACCCACCTCAGCTTCCCAAAGTGCTGGGATTACAGGCATGAGCCACTGAGTCAGACCTTTCCTTTCCTTTTCTTTTTCTTCTCTTCTTCTTCTTTTTTTTTTTTTTCTTGAGATGGAGTCTCACTCTGTTGCCGAGGCTGGAGTGTGGTGATGTAATCTTGGCTCACTGCAACCTCCGCCTCCTGGATTCAAGTGATTCTCCTGCCTCCGCTTTCCAAGTAGCTGGGATTACAGGTATGCACCACCACACCTGGCTAATTTTTTTGTATTTTTCATAGAGACGAGGTTTTACCATGTTGGCTGGGAGTTCAGACCTCCCAAAGTGCTAGGATTATTACAGGCGTGAGCCACTGAGCCCACAACCTTTCCTTTTCTTTTTTGAGACAGGGTCTCACTACATTCCCCTGGCTGGTCTCAAACTCCTGGGCTCAAATGATCCAATCCTCCTGACCCAGTCTCCTGAGTAGCTGGGATTTCAGGTGCGCACCACTGCAGCTGGCTCTGGATTCTTACACTTAGGTCATTTTTGGCTGGAGTTTCTCTTATTAATACTTGCAGATGGCAGCACCCCAACTGAATCACACAACACTAGTTTCTGTCTGTTTTATTCATGGGTTATACTTTGTCTCAAAACCAGAAATGGCATTAAGTCCTTAGTTTTCTGTAATGTCCTTTTTCTGATCCTGGATCCCATCCAGAAACATGACATTGTACTTAGTCCTAATATCTCCTTAGGCTCCTCTTCATGGTGACAGTCGCTCAGACTTCCCTTGTTCTTGGCTTTTTTGACAGTTTTGAGGAGTGCTGGATGGTTATTTTGTAGAATGTCCCTGAATTTGGTTTTATGTCTTTATCATCATTAGGCAGAGGTTATGGGGTTTTGGGAGGAAGACCTCAGAGGTAAAGTGCCTCTCTCATCGCATGTCGAGGGTGCCTACCATCGACGTGACGGGTCACTGTTAATGTTGACCTTCATCACCTGGCTGAGGCTGGGTTTACCAGGTTTCTCCACTGCACGCTCACTCTCCCTCCACCCCTTTCCATACTGCATGCACTCTTTGGAGGGAAGACACCGTGTGCTGCCTACACTTAAGGAATGAGGCATTATGTTCCCCCAACTCTTGAGGACAAAGTGTCTACATGAATTATTTGGAATATTCTTCCACATGGGTGATTCGCCTTCTGCCATGATTGGAAGCTTCCCGAGGCTCTCACCAGGAGCAGATGCCAGTGCCATGCTTCCTGTACAGCCTGCAGAACCATGAGCTAGTTTTCCTTATTTGTTTATGAAATCATTTATTTAAACCGAGCTTGGTGGCTCATGCCTCTAATCCCAGCACATCGGGAGGCTGAGGCGAGAGGACTGCTTGAGTCCAGGAGTTTCAGGCTGCAGTGAGCTGTGATTGCACCACTGCACTCCAGCCTGGGTGATAAAGCAAGACCCTGTGTCAAAAATAAAAGTAAAAATAAGATAAAAATAGATAAATCATTTATTTGTATCAGTATGGACTCATGAGTTCTTTTGAGTTCTAATCTAATGTAACTTTATGTTTTGGGGGCTTTTTGTCGCTCAGATTATTCTAGTTTTGGTTACTGAGACCCTTTTAGTCGGCATCTGTCTCCCTTTGGCATACTGTCTCCCATTGTGGGTTGTGTGTGTGTGTGTGTGTGTGTGCGCGCGTGCGCGTGCATTTCCTTCCTTTCTGGCACTACAAGATTCTCCAGGCTTGTCTTTATATTTCCTGGTGGATATACTTTGGATGTGTGTCCCCTTTACATCTTATGTTGAAATGTGACCTCCAGTGTTGGAGGTGGGGCCTGTTGGGGAGGTGGGAAGTGACTGGATCACAAGGGCGGATCCCTCGTAAATGGCTTAGTGCTATCCCCTTGGTGATGAGTGAGTTCTCACTCAGTTCACATGAGAGCTCGTTGTTTAAAAGATCCTGGCTCTTCCCTCTGTCTCTTGCTTCTGTTCTCACAATGTGATACATCAGCTCCCCCCTTTGCCTTCTGCCATGACTGGAAGCTTCCCGAGGTCCTCACCAGAAGCACATGCAGATGCCATGCTTCCTGTACAGCCTGCAGAATCATGAGCCAATTAAGCCTCTTTTCTTTATAAATCACCCAACCTCGGGTACTTTTTTACAGCAATGCAGAAATGGACTAACACACTGGCCCTGTCCTAGAATCAGCTGCCTCTCCAAAGAGCTCTGTGCTGGTTAATACTAAATGCTGACTTGATTGGACTGAAGGATGCAAAGTATTCATCCTGGGTATGTCTGTGAGAGTATTGCCAAAGGAGCTTAACATTTGAGTCGGTGGGCTGGGAAAGGCAGACCCACCCTTAATCTAGGTGGGTACCATCTAATCAGCTGCCAGCGTGGTCAGGACATAAAGCAGGCAAAAAAAACGTGAAAAGGCTAGACCGGTCTAGCCTTCCAGCCTACATCTCTCTTCCATGCTGGATGCTTCCTGCCCTCGAACATCGAACTCCAGGTTCTTCAGTTTTGGAACTTGGACTGGCTCTCCTTGCTCCTCAGCTTGCAGACAGCCTACTGTGGGACCTTGTGATTATGTGAGCAAATACTTAATAAACTCCATACATGTGTGTGTGTATATATATATATATATATATATATAGATATATATATATATACCATCTGAATGATAGTACACTAAACAGGACTTTGTACTAATGTCTCTAACTCAAATCCACTTCCACGTGGATCATTTTAGTCATCTCTACTTGCTTATCTGTAATCTCCCACCCCAACAATGAAAACATTAGCTTCCACCATTGCTAATCTAGGTGAGTACCATCTAATCAGCTGCCAGAGTGGCCAGGATGCTTTCACCATTGAATGTGTCCCCCAAAGTTCATGTGTTGGCAACTTGATCCTCAACATGGTGGTGTTGGGAGATGGGGCCTAATGGGAGGTGTTTGGGTCATGGGGGCCCTGCCCTCATGATAGAGTAATGATAGAATGGATTCCTTATAAAATAATAAGTTTGGCTCTCTTTTGGCTGTCTGTTACCTTCTCCTTGCTCATCCGCTATGAGATGGTGCACAAGAAGGCTCTCGCCAGATGCTGGTCTTGTGATCTTGGACTTCCCAGCCTCCAGAACTGTGAGCCAATATGTTTCTGTTCATTATAAATTACCCAGCCTGTGGTATTCTGTTATAGCAGCACAAAATGGACTAAGACACCTTGTCAAACTCTCTTTTTTCCTGTGCTACACTGTCCTGCACCTTCCAGATAATGGCTGCTCCATCAGCCTGGTTCTCGGAATGAGGATGACATAAGGTAGAGTCCCAGCTGACCAACAGTGGAGATGTATCATGAGCAAGAAATAAACCTTTCTTATTTTCAGCCACTAAGCTTTGAAATATTCATTACAGCAGCCTAACCTAGCTCATCCTGACTGACAGAATTTATAACAGTGAAAGATGGAAGTAATGCAATTATCTACCAAGAAGGGACTGATATAACTTGGATATTTGTCCCTGACAAGTCTCATGTTGAAATTTGATGCCCAATGTTGGAGGTGGGACCTAGTGGGAGGCATTTGGGTCATGGGGGTGGATCCTTTATAAATGGTTTGATGCCCTCCCTTTGATAATAAGTGAGTGGTCCCTCCATTAGTTTATGTGAGAGCTGGTTGTTTAAGAGAGCATGGCACCCCTCCTATTCTCTCTTGCTCCCTCTCTTGCCATGTGACATGCCTGCTCCTCCTTCACCTTCCACCATGAGTAAATGCATCCTGCAGTCCTGACCAGAAGCAGATGTTGGTGTCAAGCTTCGTGTTCAGCCTGTAGAACTGTGAGCCAAATAAACCTCTTTTCTCTATAAGTTACCTAGATTCAGGTATTCCTTTATAGCAATGCAAAATGGACTAATACAAGGACAAAGTTAATAAATTATGGTACATTTCAGCAATGGTTTACTTGTACAGCCCTTGCAAAAAAAAAAAAAAAAGTCAGTTTCTGTTACTGACATGAAAAACTGTCCGTACTGTCAAGTGAAGAAAAGAAGCAAGTTACGGAATAGTTTATTCAGTATGATCACATTGTTGTAAAACAAATAATGTATGTACATTTTTTAGTGTATGGATAGAAAAAAAGCACTGGAGGAATATACACCAAATTGTCTACAGAAATGATCTTTGCATTTTAGAGTTTTGAGTTGTTTGAATTTTTACAAGTTCTGAGTCAAGATTCTCTCTGCTCTGGGCTGGATCTGTTTCATTTGTCAGTTGGCAGCTAGACTAGATTATGCAAATTGGATTTCCCCTTGGATGGATTTGACAGTCTACAAGGTTAAGTCTGGAGGCAAACATGTGGACATGTTAAGTGGGGACAGGCTAATAAATAAGGCAATTTGAGCAACATTCCTGGAATTTTTTCCAAGCCTATCAAACGCCCAGAATGTAATCGGTACTTATCTTGATTCCCAGCATAAACAATGGTGATTACAAACCGATGAAGACCTTAGATGGTTTCCGAGCCTCTGTTTGTTCCTTATGACTCTCGAATAATTACTTTCAGAGAGCAGTTTCAGCAATGATGAGGATTGGGTTTGGGGTGGGGGCTTTGTCTCATTCATCTTTGAATTTTCAGTACCTGGCTCTGGCTTGGCACGGGGTAGGTGTTCAATTAATGTCATTCTGAAATGTCTGTTTTCAATAATGATTATTAGTTTCCAATATATTTATTTTATTTTTTTGAATGATCATACAGTAAGATTGACCTTTTGTGGTATGCAGAATTTTTTTTTTTTTTTTTTTTTTTTTGAGTACAGGGTCTCACTATGTCACCCAGGCTGGAGTGCAGTGGTGTGATCACAACTCACTGCAGCCTCAACACAACTGGCTCAAATGTTCCTCCACTTCAGCTTCCCAAGTACCTGGGACCACAGGTGTGCACCATCACACCTAGCTAATTTTTAAATTTTTACTTTTGTGGTGATGGGGTCTCCCTATGTTACCCAGGCTGGTCTTGAACTCCTGGGCTCAAGCAATCCTTGTGTCTCAGCCTCCCAAAGTGTTGGGATTACAGGCATGAGCCACCAGGCCCAGACTGGTGTGCAGATGTGTGAATTTTAAGACATGTATAGATTTCTGAAACCACCACCATCATCGGAATACAAAACAGTTGCGTCGTCCCCACAACTCCATCATGCTTTCTCTTTATCATTACATTCCCCCCACCCCTCACCCCTGGCAAACACTCACAGGCTCTGTGTCATGGCTTTGTCTTTTCAAGAATGTCCTATAGATATGATCATGTGGCAGATGAACTTTTGAGAGCAGCTTCTATTACTCAGTTAGTTTCTTTTTATTGCTGAGGAGTATTCCTCAACATTTTTTTTTCTTTCACCTTTCATTTCACATTCAATGAGTACATGTGTGAGTTTGTTACATGGGTAAATTTTATGTCATGGGAGTTTGGTGTACAGATTATTTCACCACCAAGGGAGTAAGCACAGTACCCGGAAGGTAGTTTTTCAGTCATGTCCCCCACCTTCCACCCTCAATAGGTCCCAGTGTGTACCGTTCCCTTCTTTGTGTCCATGCGAACTTTGATATTTAGCTCCCATTTATAAGTGAGAACATGTGGTATTTGGTTTTCTGTTCCTGTGTTAATTTGCTTAGGATAATGTCCTCCAGCTCCAACCACGCTGCTGCAAAGGATATGATCTCATTCCTTTTTATGACTGCATAGTCCACGGTCCTCAACAACATTTTTCGAGCACCTACTATGTGCCAGGCACCATGCTAGGTATTGGGGATATAACATATAAAGGGAAGACGTGGTCTCTATTGGCTTGGAGCTTTCACACATTGATGGGAGATTCATAAATCTTTGGGGTCCTAAGGGAGTCTGGTTCATCTCATCCTTAGCTTCTCAACATATGGACTATAGACCAAGAGCACCGGCATTCCTTGAGAGCTTGTTAGAAATGCAGAATCTCAGGCCCTAAACCCAGGCATATTGAATCACGGTCTGTACAAGATCTCTGTGCACATTCAAATTTGAGAAGTGTCGGTCTTACCATGCCCTCCACAGAGTGCAGAACTTCCTACTTCCCTGCCCAATACCCATTCAGTCTTATTATTTTTTTTCTTTTTTGAGACAGAGTCTTGCTCTGTCACCCAGGCTGGAGTGCAGTGGCACGAGCTCAGCTAATTGCAACCTCTGCCTCCTGGGCTCAAACGATCCTTTCACGTCAGCCTCCTGAGTAGCTGGGACTACAGGTGTGCACCACCATGCCCAGCTAATTTTTGTATTTTTTTTGTAGAGACGGAGTTTTGTTATGTTGCCCAGGCTGGTCTTGAACTCCTGGGCTCGAACAATCTGCTGGCCTCAGCCTCCCAAAGTCCTGGGATTACGGGTGTGACCCACCGTGCCCAGTCAAGTGTTTTACAATTTTTAATTAATTAATTTAGAGATAGGGTCTTGCTCTGTTGCCCAGGCTGGAGTATGGCGGCGTGATCACTACTCACTGCAGCCTCAAATTCCCAGGCTCAAGCGATCCTCCTACTTCAGCCTCCCGAGTAGCTAGGACCACACGTGTGCACCACCACTTCTGGTTAATTTTTTATTGATTTTTTTATTTTTTTGATACAGAGTCTTGCTCTGTCACCCAGGCTGGAGTGCAGTGGCATGATCTTGGCTCACTGCAACCCCCACCTCCCGTGTTCAAGCAATTCTCCTGCCTCAGCCTCCTGAGTAGCTGGGACTACAGGCGTGTGCCACCATGCCCAGCTAATTTTTTGTATTTTTAGTAGAGATGGGGTTTCATCGTGTTAGCCAGGACGTTCTCGATCTCCTGACCTCGTGATCCACCCACCTAGGCCTCTCAAAGTGCTGGGATTACAGGCATGAACCACCGTGCACAGTCTAATTTTTTTTTTTTTTTTTGTAGAGACAGGGTTTCACTGTGTTGCCCAGGCTTGGCCATTCAGTCTTTGCAAGAATGCCTTCGGTAATGGAGGTCTCATTCTTGGCAGCCAGCCCTTTCCAGCGATGGGCAGCTCTAATTGTTTGCAGTTTTTCTTAGTCTAAATGAAAATTTGCTTCTGTATAAATTCCACAGTACAGCTCTAGTTCTGACTTTTGGGTCAAGCCAAAATACACCTACTTCTTCTTTGCCCTAATACTTCTCTGGTTGTTTACAGACTTGCTGCCCTTTTCTCCAGGCTGCACATTCCCCTCACCGCCACTGATGCTATAATCATTCTTTATATTCATTTATTCACCCACTTTGTGTGTGTGTGTGTGTGTGTGTGTGTGTGTGTGTGTGTATTTTTTGAGACGAAGTATTGCTCTGTCACCCAGGCTGGAGTGCAATGGCACAATCCCAGCTCACTGCAACCTCTGCCTCCTGGATTCAAACAATTCTCCTGCCTCAGCCTCCCAAGTAGCTGGGATTACAGGCAACCGCCACCATGCCCAGCTTTTTTTTTTTTTTTTTTTTGTATTTTTAGTAGAGATGGGGTTTCACCATGTTGGCCAGGCTGGTCTTGAACTCCTGACCTCAAGTGATGCGCCTGCCTTGGCCTCCCAAAGTGCTGGTATTACAGGCGTGAGCCACCACATCTGGCCCCACTTAGTATATTTTTATTGGAACCTACTACATCCAGACATTGAACTTGACCAACGTCAAAAAAAATTGACATAGAGTTAAAATGGCTTAATTGGATGTTATAGTTCTGAGTATTTCTTATAAGATATTAATATAATTGATGGAAAGAAAACTTTTAGATGAAACATTTAATATGGATATTGAGGCATACTTAGAAAGATATATTTGGTCTTTGTCCCTGGTGTCTGGCACATTACTCCTAATACCTTTGGAATTTCTGGACTGATAAAGGTGTTTTTTTTCTTTGTTTTTTTTTTAGAGACAGGGTTTTGTTCTGTCTCCCAGGCTGCAGTGCAGTGGCATGATCATAGCTTACTGCAGCCTCAAGCTCCTGGGCTCAGGTAATCCTCCTGCCTCAGCCTCCAGAGTAGCTGGGACTACAGGTGCGGGCCACCACACCTGCCTATGGGTGTATTTTATATGCTAAAGAGATGACTGGTGACTGGGGGCCCCTACATCTCTTCAGATGAGGCTGGTCACTGGAAAGACCAAGGCAGGATTAGAGGGTTGGAACTTCTGGCTCCACCTCCAACATCCCAGGGTTCGAGATTGACTTCAGTCACCAATGGTCAATGATTTAACAAATCACGCCTATGAAATGAAACCTCCTAAACCACAGGGCTTGGAGAGCTTCTGGATTCATGAATACATCAAAATGCTGGGAGGGTGGTGCACCCAGAGAGCGCATGGAAGGTCTACATCAGCCAACACCCCCATACTTTGCCCTAGGCATCTCTTCTATTTTGCTGTTTCTGAGTTTTATCCTTTACAATAAACCAGTAATAGTACACAAAGAGCATTCCTGGCTGGGTATGGTGGCTCGTGCCTGTAATCCCAACACTTTGGGAGGCTGAGGAGGATTGCTTGAGGCCAGGAGTTCAAGACCAGCCTGGGCAACATAGTGAGACCCTGTCTCTACAAATAATGAAAAAATTCACTGGGCACGGTGGCTTATGCCTGTAATCCCAGCATTTTGGGAGGCCTAGGTGGGCAGATCACAACGTCAGGAGTTCGAGACCAGACTGGCCAACATGGTGAAACCCTGTCTCTACTAAAAATATAAAAATTAGCCAGGCGTGGTGGTGGGCACCTATAATCCCAGCTACTCGGGAGGCTGAGGCAGGAGAATCGCTTGAAACCAGAAGGCGGAGGTTGCAGTGAGCCGAGATCACGCCACTGCACTCTAGCCTGGGCAACAAGAGCAAAACTCCTTCTCAAAAAAAAAAAAAAAAATTCACTGGGCACAGTGGCACACGCCTGCAGTCCTAGCTACTTGGGAGGCTGAGGTGGGAGGATCACTTGCGTCTGGGAGGTTGAGGCTGCAGTGTGCTATGATCACACCACTGCACTCCAGTGTGGGCAAGAGTGAGACCCTGTTAAAAAAAAAAAGAAAAAAGAGCATTCCTGAGTTCTGTGAGCTATTCTGGCAAAACATCAAACCTGAAAGAGGAGGAGTTGTGGGAACCCTTGACTTTGTGGCCAAGTTGGACAGAAGTGTGGGTTCCCTGAGCACCCAGTACTTATGACCTGCATCTGAAGCGAGGCCATTCTTGTGGGACTGAGTCCTTAAGCCAGTGGAGTCTGATGCCAGCTCCAGGTTGTTAGTATCAGAATTGGATTGAATTGTAGGATACCCAGTTGAGAGAGCTGGAAAAGTGGTTGTTGGTGTGGAAGAAACTCACACATTGGGCGTCAGAAATATTGTGAGTAAAAACAGTTCATAGATAACTAGGACTGAAAGACATAAGCCCGAACAACATGTTCGTCACCAAAATATACCATTGAAAGGCAGGTGGTAGCTATTACTCAGTGTCCGCCTACTGTTTCTGCAAGGAAATTAAGGTCCAATCTTGCATAGTCTTCTGTTTTTTGTTTTTTGTTTTGTTTTGTTTTGTTTTTGAGATAGAGTCTCACTCTGTTGCCCAGGCTGGAGTGCAATGACACTGTCTTGGCTCACTGCAACCTCCACCTCCCAGGTTCAAGCAATTCTCCTGCCTCAGCCTCCCAAGTAGCTGGGACTGCAGGCGTGTGCCACCACACCCAGCTAATTTTTATATTTTTAGTAGAGACAGGGTTTCACCATGTTGGCCAATCTGGTCTCAAACTCTTAACCTCATGATCTGCCCAGCTTGGCCTCCCAAAGTGCTGGAATTACAGGCATGAGCCATCACATCTGGCCAGTCTTCTGATTTTTTAAGACAAGTAAAAAATATGGATTTCAATGTGAATGTTTTGATTTTTAGATATGAGCAGTTATATCAGTCAGGGTTAACAACTGCTAACAAAATCCTTTCTGACTTAAGCAGAAAAATAATTTACCAGGTAGCTCAAAAAATTGACCAACAAGGTGGAAAGCTGGACTGAAGAAGTAGGCAAGAGGCAGGTTATGATGGCTTATATCTGTAATCCCAGCACTTTGGGAGGCCAAGGAGGGAGGATTGCTTGAAGCCAGGAGCTCGAGACCAGCCTGGGCAACATAGTGAAAACTCATCTCTAACTAAAAAAAAAAAAGCTGGATGTGGTGGCACACACTTTTAAGTCCCAGCTCCTTGGGAGGCTGAGGTGGAAGGATAACTTGAGCATGGGAAGTTGAGGCTGCAGTGAGCTATGATCATGCCACTGTACTCCAGCCTGGGTGACAGAGTGAGACTCTTTCTGAACAACAACAACAAAACAAAACAACACACAAAAAAACAAATAGGCAAGAACCGGGAGAGGCCCAGCCTCTGGGGACATAGCAGGTGGTAAAAAGCTAACATTGGCCATATTGCCCAGGACACTGAACAATGACCTTCTAGACCACTGATATCACTGCCTTTGCTTTCTCCCAACTTCCCCCTGTATTCAAAATACTGGGTGTGTGCTTCTGTTGGCAGCACCTGGGTTGTGTGTCCCAGTACCCTGGCTTCCAGGGGACAAGGAGAGGGAGTATCTGTCCCTGTTGACTTCTGAAATGGGGAGAAGAACCTGTTTCAGGATTCTCTCAACACATGAAGTTTAGATGCTGCGAGGTTAAAAAAAAAAGTCAAGCACAGTGACCATATTAGGAATGCATTCAGCTGCAAAATAGTAAGAACTGTTTAAGGCCAGGCACTGTGGCTGACGCCTGTAATCCCAGCACTTTAGGAGGCCAAGGTGGGCGGATCACTTGAGGTCAGGAGTTCCAGACCAGCCTGGCCAACCTGGCGAAACCCCATCTCTTCTAACAAATACAAAAATTAGCCAGCATGTTGTCACCTGCCTGTCATCCCAGCTACTCGGGAGGCTGAGGCATGAGAATCGATTGAATCCAGGAGCATGAGGTTGCAGTGAGCTGAGATTGTGTCACTGCACTCCAGCCTGGGTGATAGAGTGAGACTCTGTCTCAAATAAAAGAGAACAGCTTAAAACACAAGGACACAAGAAAGTAGAGATGGGCAGTCACAGAGGTAGTCCAGTATTTCCACAATGTCATCAAGGACCAGGCACTTCCTCTCTGCACACTCATCCTTCACATATTGGCTTTTTCGGCTCTTAGTCTTGTTGCCTCATGGTCATAAAATGGCTACCACAGCTCCAGCATCACATCTGTATTCCACTTGTGAAGAGGAGGATGGGGTGGCACCCCTAAGCACCCCTCACAGGACTTTCCATTTTATCAGGGTAAACAAAAGCCCAGCATACCTTGTCTTATAGCTCATGAGCCAAACCTAGATCGCACGACCACATTTAGCTTCAAGGTAAGATAGGACAGTGAGTATCTGCCTTTATTCTCTTTTTCTTTAAAAAACTTTTCTCATTTTAATTATTTTTGGTAACTTTATTTTGAAATATAAGTTCAAATTACAACAACATTGCAAGAATAGTATCAAAAACTTCTATATATCTGTCATCACATTCTCCAATTAACATTTTGCTACATTTGCCTTATAGTTCTATTTTTCGTATTATTTTTCTGTTTATTTAAAAATAAGTTGTAAACAGAATGCTCTGTACTTCTGCACGTGTCAGAGTTTATTTGCCATGTACAAGTTCATTCTTATATATAACCACAGTGCAATGGTCAAAATCCAGAAATTACATATTATTACAAGTATCTGTAATATTTTATTTTTTTATCTATATTTTATTTTTTTCAGACCCTATAGTCATGCACAAGGGAGAAGAGGATAGGGAATAGCCATTGAGATAGCCAACCACAAAAGACTTTTTTTTAATTTTTACTTTTATTTTTTAGAGATGGGGTCTCATTCTGTTGCCCAGGCTGGGGTGCGGTGGCATGTCCATAGTTCTCTGCCTCCTCAAACTCCTGGGTTCAAATCATCCTCCTGCCTCGGCCTCCCAAGTAGCTGGGACTACATGCGCATGCCACCATGCCTGGCTAATTTTTAAAAATTATTTTTTTAGACAGGGTCTTCCTATGTTGCCCAGGCTGTGCAATTTTTTTTTTTTTTTTTGAGGCAGAGTCTCGCTCTGTTGCCCAGGCTGGAGTGCAGAGGCGCGATCTCAGCTCATTGTAACCTCCACCTCCCAGGTTCAAGCGATTCTCCTGCCTCAGCCTCCTGAGTAGCTGGGACTACAGGCATGTGCCACCTGTAGCCATGCCTGGTTACTTTTTGTATTTTTAGTAGAGACAAGGTTTCACCATGTTGGCCAGGCTGGTCTCAAGCTCCTGACCTCAAGTGAGCTGCTCGCCTAGGCCTCCGAAAGTGCTGGGATTACAGGCGTGAGCCACTGCACCCTGGCTGTGCAACTGATTTTTTAAAAAATCCCACCAGAGGCCGGGCGCGGTGGCTCAAGCCTGTAATCCCAGCACTTTGGGAGGCCGAGGCGGGCGGATCACGAGGTCAGGAGATCGAGACCATCCCGGCTAACATGGTGAAACCCCATCTCTGCTAAAAATACAAAAAATTAGCCGGGCGCTGTGGTGGGTGCCTGTAGTCCCAGCTTCTCGGAAGGCTGAGGCAGGAGAATGGCGTGAACCCGGGAGGCGGAGCTTGCAGTGAACCAAGATCCCGCCACTGCACTCCAGCCTGGGCGACAGAGCGAGACTCCGTCTGAAAAAAAAAAAAAAAAGTCCCACCAGATGGAGCAAACAACTGTGTCTACGGACCAGATTCTGCCTGAAAGCTATTAATTTGCCTTACCTGCTTTATACATTTTGCTGGACTCTCTTTTTTTGGATTAGAGTACTTAGAATATTTGTGTGGTATACATTTCTACTTTTCATGTTAATGTCATTTAGACTCCAAATAGCGTTGAAAAGACTGCCAGTTAACAGGTATGCATGGGTATAGAGTGCTATTCTATCCAAATATTCACTAAATAGATTTTAAAAATGAACAGGATTTTTTCTTCTTCAGTTCTCTTTTAATGTCAATTTCCTGAAAACCTTCCCTAAATGATATAATTATGTTGCTATAATTCTCACAATTTATAATAAAATCAGAGGATAAAAGAGGAATATTGAGAGTTCTTCCTCATCTCCTAGCAAAATTAAATTCAAGTCTCCGGGAAGATAGAAAACAGTATTCATGGAGTAATATCTTCATATTATCCTTTTTAATGAAATGGAGGATAGGAAATGTTTTTTAAAAAGTGAGTACAAGCCGGGCGAGGTGGCTCATGCCTGTAATCCCAGCACTTTGGGAGGCTGAGGCAGGTGGATCACGAGGTCAAGAGATCGAGACCATCCTGGCCAACATGGTGAAACCCTGTCTCTACTAAAAAATACAAAAAATTAGCTGGGCGTGGTGGTGTGTGCCTGTAATCCCAGCTACTCCGGAGGCTGATGCAGGAGAATCGCTTGAAACCGGGATGCATAGGTTGCAGTGAGCTGAGATCCTGCCACTGCACTTCAGCCTGGGCAACAAGAGCAAAACCCCGTCTCAAAAAAAAAAAAAAAAAAAAAAGAAGTGAGTACAATGGAGGCCTGGCCTCTGGTCTTTTGGGGGAGTGTGGGGTGGTTTTGTATATAACTAGCTAATAGGTGAGTCAGGGTAGGTGGGCAGTTATGAAGGACGAGAGGACCAGGTGTGGTGGCTCACACCTGTAATCCCAGTGCTTTGGGAGGCCAGGTGAAAGGATGACTGAAGGCCAGGAGTTTGAAACCAGCCTGGGCAGCATAGTGAGAACCCCAACTCTATTAAAAAAAAAATCATGAAGGACAGCCCCTGTCCTTCCCATTCCATTATTTCCACTTTCTGAGGCTGTTCTTATTTGTGACAACACAAGGGAATATTGTATAGGTTAATCTCTTAATAAGTCAATCTGAGTAATGGCATCTGGAATACCGATGGTTAAAAAAGGGAAAATATGTATAACTTAGAGGTTAAACAGTACGGGATTGGGGCTCAGACAGCCCTGAGGTCTATCCTGGCTCTGCCACTCACTAGCCGTGTAACCATAGACAAGTTACTTAACCTCTGTGTGCCTCAGTCCTCCTTTATAAAATGAGAATAGCAGTAAAGTCTACCTCGTTAGGTTGTAGTGAAAATTAGATAAGACTATTTACGTACAGTGCCTAGCACAGATTCTGGTGCATACATGGTGGCTGCTATGTTTCTGGGTGACCTTAGGGACGTCATTTAATCTCTTGGGACTTCTTGGGGTTGTTCATGTGGAGAAAATAATACAAAGGATGGGAAATTGCCTTGAAAAAAATAGAACTGTATTTATTAATAGAAGTTGTTTCTTTTTTAACCATTCAATAATATATTAATAAATAGCTGAAGGGTTTTTGCTGGTTGAGTTGAAAGCCCCAGAGGGGCTGGAGGCCACCCCAAGGCAGTACACATGAGTGCAGACAGAAGCTAAGATCTCATTCATAATCAGCTTGGAGTCCTGCAGTGGCTTGATTCTTGGAAATTGTGTGTGGGATAGCGTGGCAGATACCATTGCTTACCTGGTAGTCATTTTCTCTTTTTTACTCATCAGCCAAATTCTGGTTTCCTTCAGACATTCAGTGGCCGTGAGCTTTAAGGAACCCTAGCCCTCTCCCCAGGTCCATGAGATGGGAGAGTGGATCTTGAATATTTCAAACCAATCATGGAAAGTCCTCTTTTTTCTGCCAGTGATTGGTTCAGAAACAGGCATGTGACACCATTCTGGCCAATGCAGGAAAGCCTGAGGGGTGGGGCTCTGGGAACATTTTTCTCATTTTATGAATGAACCCAAGGAGGAAACATGTGTTCCTTTCTTGCTCTGGCTTTGGAAGTTACTTTGTGAAGATGTGATGTTCATAGCTGTGGCAGTCATCTTGCAACCATTAGGAACAACGCTATGTTTGGCAATATGAAAAGCTCAAAAGAACTTAAGCCTTTGATGATATCATTGACCCATTGGGACCCTCCCCAACTCTTCCACCCTCAGGCATTTTGCTATGTAATTATTTTGTATATGGACCCTGTATTCTGCAACCTTGTTAAATTCATTTATAAGTTCTAGTGGTTGTTTTGTAGATTCCTAAACCTTTTCTATGTAAGAATCAGGTTGACTGGGTGCGGTGGCTCACGCCTGTAATCCCAGCACTTTGGGAGGCCGAGGTGGGCGCATCACCTGAGGTCAGGAGTTCGAGACCAGCCTAGCCAACATGGTGAAGCCCTGTCTCTACTAAAAATACAAAAATTAGCCAGGCATGGTGGGAGGTGCCTGTAATCCCAGCTACTCAGGAGGCTGAGGCAGGACAATCGCTTGAACCTGGGAGGTGGAGGTTGCAGTGAGTCGAGATCACGCCATTGCACTCCAGCCTGTGGGACAAGAGCGAGACTTCATCTCAAAAAAAAAAAAACAAACAAAAAACAAAAAAACAAACAACAACAACAAAGAATTAGGTCACCTGCAAATAGAGACAGCTTTTCTTCTTCCTTTCTGATCTTTATGCTTTTTATTTATTTTTTCTTGCCTTATTGTAAGGGCTAGAACTACCAGTACAATGTTGAATAGAAGTGGTGAGAATATGCATTCTTGCCTTATTCATGATTTCATCTCAAGGTATTAGATTATGCATTTATCATTGCTTAAGTCAGTTGAATTGGGTTTTCTGCAAGCTTCAGTGCTTCCAGCTAAAAGCACTCCATCAGACACCATCAGTGAAGGAAAGAGTGATCTTAGAAGACTTAGTTATATCTAGGTTGGTGTTATCAGGGTTACAGTTAAAATAGTTAACATCTTAGGCCAGGTGCAGTGGCTCATGCCTGTAATCCTAACACTTTGGGAGGCTAAAGCAGGAGGACTGCTTGAGACCAGGAGTTCATGACCAGCCTAGAAAACATAGTGAGACCTTGTCTCTAAAAAAAGAAAAAAGAAAAAAAAAAATAGCCAGGCATGGCTGTGTGTGCTTGTAGTCCCAGCTACTCAGGAGGCTGAGGTGAGAGGATCACTTGAGGCCAGGAGTTTGAGGTTACGGTGAGCTATAATTGTGCCACTGCACTCCAGCCTGGGGAACAGAGCAAGACCTCACTAAAAAACAAACAAACAAACAAACAAAAACTAACATCTTGAATTACTTCTATCTGCACATCTCTTAGGTTCTACTTGAATCATAGTTTCTTTGCTCCTGGGAGACTCCTGCTATTCCCAGTGATGCTGCGAACTGGGGTTCAAAGTGGGGTGGTCTGGTGAGGCCTAAAATCCATGTCCCATGGAGAACTGGCTGCATCCCTTACAGAACCTGCCACATATTTCTGCAGCTTCCAAGAGGAAGGCTGGAATTTACTGAGCTTACTGAAGCCAATTATCCAAAGAGGATGTGATCCAGAAGCAAGATAAAGATCAAAAGGACTCAGCTGGGATTTGGCCTTCTCCAAGTGGAAGGAATAAAATCTGCAATTGGCTCCGAAAATAAAAACCAAACAAAATCTCAGGCAATCATAAACACGGCTCTTTGCTATTTATGAGCTTTTCTTTCTTTCTTTTTTTTTTTAATTTAAACAAATGTTAAAAGATTTTTGTGTGGACCTCAGATTCCAGCTTTCACACTGAAACTCAACATCAGTGTCGAAGCACTTGCAGGCCATATGTGCTCCAGCGAGGGTTTGGGAATGTTGGGTGGTGTTGGTGGGCACCCATAGTTGCCACTTGCTATCACGTGAATGCCTTAGGCATGACGGATTGCCAGTGCCCCTCTGAGCAGTCACTTGGAAGCTTTGCCAAAATATAAATATGTAACATGAACAGAGGGTGCGTGGCTTTTTAACTGCAGTAGCCACCTTTCAGACACCTGAGGCTTTGGTGTCCTCAGTTCCAAAAGCCACACAGCAGCTCTTAACCTGGAGAGAGGAAGGCACCTGGGGAAAAGTCACGTTCTTCCAAAGCCTTCACATCAATCTTTCATGGATATTGAGTTTTTAAATGTTGGTGATTGTCGTGTCTTTTGCAGCCTGACATTTGGGAGGAAGGGTGTCGAACTTTATTATTTAAAAAAATTTTTTTTAATTTTAATTTAATTTAATTTAATTATGGCAAGAACACTTAACATAAGATCTGGCCTCTTCACAAAATGTTAAGTGTACAATACATTATTGCTGACTATTAAATTTTTTATTTTTTATATATATATATGTATATATATATATATGTATATATATATATATATATATATGTGTATATATATATTTTGTGTGAGACAGAGTCTCTGTCACCCAGGCTGGAGTGCAGTTGTGGAATCATAGCTCACTGTAGGCTTAACCTCCTGGGCTCAAGCAATCCTCCACCTCAGCCTCTTGAGTAGCTGGGACTATAGGTGCACGCCACCAAGGCTGGCTAATTTTTTTTTTCCATTTTTAATAGAGAAAAGGTCTCTATAAAAGAGGGAATTTTTGCCTGGTGTGCTGGTTCACACCTGTAATCCCAGCACTTTAGGAGGCCGAGGCGGGCTGATCACAAGGTCAAGAGATCGAGACCATCCTGGCCAACGTGGTGAAACCCTGTCTCTACTAAAAACACAAAAATTAGCTGGGTGTGGTGGCGTGTGCCTGTAGTCCCAGCTACTTGGGAAACTGAGGTGGGAGGGTCACTTGAACCCAGGAGGTGGAGGTTGCAGTGAGCTGAGATCGCGCCACTGCACTGCAGCCTGGCAACAGAACAAGACTCCGTCTCAAAAAAAAAAAAAAAAAAAAAGAGAGAGAGATTTTTGCCCAGGCTGGTTGCCCAGGCTGGTCTCAAACTCCTGGCCTCAAGCAATCCTCCTGCCTTGGCCTCCCAAAGTGCTGGGATTACAGCACGAGCCACTGTGCCCAGGCTATGGTTAACTCTATAAATTATTATTTGTCGTGAACCACAGAGAAATCATTTAAAAAATGGATCCAAGGGGTTTCTAAAGGGCTGCTCCCGCGGCTGCCAACACAGGTCTTCCGTGGTGCTGGGATGGAGGCTGTAAATGGCCTCGCCCTTCACGACTGGCCCTGGATCTGAACAGAGCTGAGCTCTCACTGGCTGAGTCTTCTTATGGTTCTACTGTTGCACATTGACAATCCCGCAGGCTGTAGAAAATGCTCTCATAACAGAGGAAACAGTTCCGATCTAGTGAATATCACTATGTGATATTTTATTGAATAAAATAATAATAGTAAACTCCTGGATCACTCGGCATCTGTCCAAAATAGTCCAGACCTCTAGGATGAACAAGTGAATGAGTAAATTTTTTTTACTTGTGGTAAAATGTACATAACATAAAATTTAACATTTTATACTGAAGTGTTACACTAAAGTGACCACTAAGTTGTATATCTATGCTAAACATATACTCTATACAAAAGGCCACTAAATGCTACATTTTATTTTTATTTATTTATTTATTTTTGAGACAGAGTCTTGCTCTGTGGCCCAGGCTGGAGTGCAGTGGCGTGATCCCGGGTCACTGAACGTCTGCCTCCTGGGTTCAAGAGATTCTTGTGCCTCAGCCACCCAAATAGCTGGGATTACAGGTGTGTGCCACCACACTTAGCTAATTTTTGTATTTTTAGTAGAGACAGGGTTTTGCCGTGATGGTCAGGCTGGTCTTGAACTCCTGGCTTCAAGTGATCCACCTGCCTCGGCCTCCCAAAGTGTTGGAATTACAGGCGTGAGCCCGGCCACATTTTTCAATGGTTAATTTTATGTTTTGCGGATTTTGCCTTAATAAAAAGAAGGACCTTAAATATTCACAATTTTAACCATTTGAGAGTGTACAATTAAGTGGTACTAAGTCCACTCACAATGTTGTGCAAACATCACCTCTATCTTGTTCCAGATTATTTTCCTCACCCCATATGGAAATCCTGTACCCACTAAGCAGTTCCTGCCATTTCCCTCCTGCCTCCAATCCCTGGCAATCACAAATCTGCTTTCTATCTCTGTGGATTTTCTTACTCTAGATATTTTTTATAAATGGAATCACACAATATGTAGCCTTTTGAGTCTGCCTTCTTTCAGTCAGCGTAATGTTTTCAAGGTTCATCCATGTTGTAGCATGTATCAGTACTTCATTCCTTTTTAATAAGAAGGAATCTTATTATTATTATTGTTATTATTTCTGAGACAGAGCCTTGCTCTGTCACCCAGGCTGGAGTGCAGTGGTGCGATCTCGGCTCACAGCAACCCCTGCCTCCCGGGTTCAAGCGATTCTCCTGCCTCAGCCTCCCAAGTAGCTGGGACTACAGGCGTGTGCCACCACACCCAGCTAATTTTTGTATTCTTAGTAGAGATGGGGCTTCACCACGTTGGTCAGGCTGGTCTCGAACTGCTGACTTCAAGTGATCTGCTCGCCTTGACCTCCCAAAGTGCTGGCATTACAGGCGTGAGCCACGGCGCCTGGCCAAGAAGGAATATTATTGCATAATGATATTAACGCATATTGCACGGCACAGGTATCTCTCATTTTGATTATCCATTCATCAGTTTATGGATATTTGGGTTGTTTTCACCTTTTGGCTATGAACATTTGTGGATAAGTTTTTGTTTAAATTCATGTTTTCAATTTTTTTGGCATATATGGTAATTCTGTGCTTAACTTATTGAGGAACTGCCACACGGTGACAGTCCCACAGTGCCTGCATAATTTTGCATTCCTACCAGCAGCATATGGGGGCTCCAATTTCCACACCCTTGTCAATACTTGTTCTTGTCCTTTAAAAAAATTATAGCCATCCTAGTGGGTGAGTAAAAGACTTTCTGCTGGCTGGGCTCAGTGGCTCATGCCTATAATCCCAACAGTTTGGGTGGCTGAGGCAGGCAGATTGCTTGAGTTCAGGAGTTCAAGACCAGCCTGGGCAACATGGTGAAAACCTGTCTCTACTAAAAATACAAAAAATTAGCCAGGTGTGGTGGTGCATGCCTGTAGTCCCAGCTACTTGGGAGGCTGAGGTGGGAGGATTGCTTGAGCCCAGGAAGTTGAGGCTGCAGTGAGCTGTGATAGCACCATTGCACTCCAGCCTGAGCAACCGGAGTGAGACCCTGTCTCACAAAAACAAAAAACCTCAACTTTCTGTCTAAACTCTGTCTCCCCTGCTTTTCTCCCAATTTCTCAAAGAACTAATATAATTTTGCACAATAATTTTTTAAGCTATCTATCGTTTAGTCTATCAATTGTGATTCTTTTGGTTGCAAGTAACAGGAAACCAACTCAAACCAGGTCAAACAATAAAAGCCAGCTTCAGAGACACTTCTGGTGTGGTTTGATCAAGATTCCAGCTCTGTTTCACTGCAGTTCTTCTGGCACTGCCTTCTCCGTAAGTTGGATTCATCCACAAACTGGCTTTCTCCAGGGCTTTAAGGTAGCTATCAACAACAAACAAGGTTACAAGCTTCCTTATTCATATCTGAGGAGGGTGAGTCACTGCCCTTAATTGATGAATACAAATCCTAACTCCGTTGATTGGACCAGTCTTAAACCAATTCTCCTAATCGTGGATCACTGAGCTGATTCGCTTAGGCTAGGCCTGGGTTACTTGAACCAGTCAAGGGCAAGTCTGATGGAAATACCCTGAGAAGCTTGGACCCATCAAGTCCCACCCTTGGATTTGAGATTTAGGTCAATTCCATCCACCACGGCTTTTAGACAATGAGGGAAAAGGAAAAAGGAAATCGATGTCCGCTCTACTACTATTTGCTTTGTTAGAGGATTTGGTGAAAAGAAGTCCATTTGGTAGAATCTTTTTTCTTTTCTTTTCTTTCTTTCTTTTCTTTTTTTTTTTTTTCTTTTTTTTTTTCTTTTGAGATGGAGTCTCGCTCTGTTGCCTAGGCTGGAGTGCAGTGGCACGAATTCGGCTCACTGCAACCTCCACCTCCCAGGTTCAAGCAATTCTCCTGCCTCAGCCTCCTGAGTAGCTGGGACTACATGTGCCTGCCACCACACCTGGCTAATTTTTTGTATTTTAAGTTGAGACGGAGTTTCACCGTGTTAGCCAGGATGGTCTCCATCTCCTGACCTTGTGATCCATCCGCCTCGGCCTCCCAAAGTGCTGGGATTACAGGCGTGAGCCACCACGCCTGGCCCATTTGGTAGAATCTTAATGTCCATCTGCTAGAGTTATGGTCAAATTGAAGTGGACTGGCAGCCTTTCTGTTATAATGATTCTAAATAGCATTATTAATACTTAGTGTCTTAAACCTTTATATATCTTAAAACTTATTTGTGGGTATTATCAGTATTCCCACTTTACCGATGAGGTTTGTAAGGTTGACAAATCCGAAAGATTCTATCACCTTGAACCAAGACGGGATATATGTGTGTCCTTTCTAGGCATATTCTGACAGCTCAGCAGAGTCGGCTAAGATGTGTGGGCACCTGGACAGGCTAATGTTGAGGTATCCTATTGAGTCTGGCGGTCAGGGTTAAAAACCTGGCCCCATCACCTACCAGGTGGTGACCTTGAGCAAGTTACTAGCACTTTGTGCCTCAGCACTTTGGGCAATAACAAATAGTACCTACCTTGTAGAATTGTTAATGAAGATTACATCATTCATATACATGGTAAGAGCCCTGTTAATCTTTGTAAAAAGAAGTCTTTGTAAAAAATAATGACACTTTTCTCTATCTGGTTACATTTCCAGGGATGTTTTAGCACCATCCTTGAGGTTTGGCACCTGCTGTTCCATCCCTTAATCCAGTTCAGGCTGCAACCTGGACCTTCTCCAACCCCCAGCCACTTTGCTAATCAATATCTTATCACATCGCATCTCAGTCTGGGCTCTCCCAGACCAGGCAGGGAGCCCCTAGGTCCTGCCAGCCTGCTGCCACCGTCTGCATGGCTCTTAGCTGGGGAGACAGAAACCAAATCCTTCCCAAAGATGCTGGGAAATTAGTTTAGCACCGTCTGCCGGTGTGCGGTGACTCAGAGGCAGCCAGCCCAGCGGGGCTTATGGGCTCCAGGGTTTGAACAAGATTGATGTTGTCGTGAATGCAAAGCAGGCTGAGAGAGCCGGGGGGCTGGGAGGCAGGGCAGGCAAGAGCCCTCTGTTTACTCCTAGCTCCCCTTCTAGGTGAGCTGAGGTTTTGGGCAGCAGGGCCAGCTCAGCTGCTTACTATGATGTTAGGGAAGCCGGAGGACTCTGAGGAGGGGCAGTGGGGTGCCCAGATTTTAAGGGTTCATGTGATTAAGTCAGCAGCTGGCTCTGGGGTCATCAGGGGAGAGGGACAATGGCCAAGAGTGTAAGATCCTGAATATGCAGATGTTTGGGGCTCTGGATTGGTTAGTTTGCATATGAAGGCATGCTCACAGGCTCGCTATTTACTGTACCTAGGAATTGGCTAGCCCTGGGAGGGGTAGGGTCAGCCAGGCCCCGGATATCAAAGCGTCAGCAATACAGAAAGTAAAAAGGCATGATTAACTCAACCAGCACTTCTCAAAACTGTCACAGCCATAAAAAACAACGAAAAACTGAGAAACAGTCACAGACTGATAGAGATTTAAGAAGATATGATGACTGTATATAATCTGTGACCCTGGATGGGATTCTGGAACAGGAAAAAATACATTAATGGAAAAACTGGTAAAATCCAAATAAAGTCTATAACTTTGTTAATAGCATTGTACTAATATTAATGTCTTAGTTTTGATCATTATACTGTGGTTAAGTAAGATAGTGACTTTAGGGGAAGCTGGGTGAAGAGGATACAGAAATTCTCTGTACTAATTTTGCAACTCTTCTATAGCCTAAAATTATTTCAAAATTAAAAACTAAATAGCCCAGGTGCGGTGGCTCACGCCTGTAATCTCAGCACCGTGGGAGGCTGAGGTGGGCAGATCTCCTGAGGCCAGGAGTTCGAGACCAACCTGGCCAACATGGCAAAACCCTGTCTCTACAAAAATTAGCCGGGTGTGATGGCACACGCCTGTAGTCCCAGCTACTTGGGAGGCTGAGCCAGGAGAATCGCTTGAACCCAGGAGTCAAAGTGCAGTGAGCAGAGAACGTGCCATAGCACTCCAGCCTGGGCAACAGAGCAAGACCTTGTCTCAGACAAACAAGCGAACAAACAAGCAAACAAAAAAATTAAGAACTAAAAAAACCAGGGATCTTCGTTTATTTACTGTGTATTTTTTGCTTGAACTATGCTAGGCATTTTATATGCCAGTGAGGTAGGAGGCAGGACTTGACTCCAGACGAAGGGCTCAGACACTGGACCAAATTGAGGACTAGCTAAAATAGGGCCAGGGTGGAAGCTGCTTTCTAAAGCAGCTATGAAACAAATCACTACAAACTTAGCAGCTTAAGACATCACCCTGAAATATGTGAGTCACAAAAAGACAAACGCCATATGATTCCATTTATGTGAGGTATCTAAAATAGTCAAATTCGTAGAAACAGAAAGTGGGGTTATCAGGGGCTTGGGGGAGGGGGGAATAGGGAGTTGTTTAGTGGGTATAGGGTTTCACCTTTGCAAGACCCAACAGTTTTGAAGATCTGTTGCATAACAATAGAATGTACTTAACACCACTAAACTGTACACTTGAAAATGGTTAAGATGGTATGCTTAATGTTATATGTTTTCACTAAAATTTAAAAAAATACAAATTCTGTAGCCAAAATGTCCTGGACATTTAGTTGATCCTTTTAAGTTCAAATGTGAATGATTTGTCATGTATAATTATTTCTGTTGAATGTAAACAGTACCTTTTAGAGATGAATATTGGGTAGCCTTATTTGTTTCAATATCTTTGGCCCTAAATTACCAGGCACCAAAATTGTTACTCATTTTTTTTTCCAAATTGTACTTAGAGATACTGTGATAAACATGCACTACAATATAAACTTAAGAATGGTACCAAAGATAGCACAAAATCATTACCTATAAACTAAACAATTTCCACAAAACCACACACATTTATTCTCTCACCATTCTGTAGGTCAGAGAAATGTGGGCAAGCCTGGCTGGATTCACTGCTTAGGGTCTCACAAAGCTAAGATAAAAACGCCTGAGTCTTAATCTCCACACGTATACCCATTTTACAGGTGGGGATCCTGAGGCTGAAAGTAGTAAAGTGGCTCATTTATCAAACTGGTTGCCTGTGCAGGACGAGCAATAGGAGGTCTCCATTGTTAAATCTTTTAAAAATAAACATCAGAGTGTATGCCTTCTGTTTTCTGCTGGGACCCTGATGGAGATGTCAGGCAATCCAACCACAGAGTCTGAACACTCAGCCACTACTTTACATTGCCTCAATCCAGAGAGGAAGCCTTAGAATACTCCTTGAAGAGGGAAGTGAGAGAGCCTCTAGTCTAACCTGATTTTACAAATGGGAACACTTTAGGAGGCTCAGAGTGGGGAAATGTTGCCTCTGACTGTAACAGATGCTGTCCTGGAAAGCAGCCTCAAGCAATGACAGATGGGAGCTGATGGATAAATACCCCAACTCCCTCACCCCTTAAACAAGTTCTAAAAATCTCCCAGAATTCCCTGGCTGATTGGGTCCCAAATACCCTAAGCAGTGACCTGCTCATTAATGCACCCTGAATTGGTTCCTTCCCTTCACCGTCTCACTTTCTCATCTCCTGCTGGTGCTTTCTGAAATCACCTCCCAAATAAATTATTTTCACCAAATCCTTGTCTCAGGGGACTCCAAGGAAGGTAGTGACCATCTGTGGTTTCCTTCTGTCCAACATCTCCACTTTGTTTGCAGAGGCTGCCTTCCCACGCTTATCATCCTACGGCTTGAGTGGGTTAGATCCCATTCCCAGGTTCCAGGGGTAGGCAAGTCTCCTATATTATCCAAACAGAGTACCCCATCTTCCTGGCTACAGTGACTGGTTCAAGAATGGGCATGTCACTCAAACCAGGCTGACAGAAATCAAGTTTAGGATTATTGGTGGAAAGAGAACTCATCCTTCCATGATTACTTAGCTCCATGAAGATGTACAGTCAGGATGTCAGCAGACCTCTTCCACCTCCCAGGAAAGGCTTGTCTGGGAATGAAACCAGCACAGGAGATCATGGGGCTAGGAGATGGAGAGAAACTGCTCCCTGATACCATGCCTGAGTCCCTGTTTTAGTAGGTCTTATTATTAATTAGGTGTGGCAAGGCCAACCTGGAGATGACTGCCATTGATACATTAGCTTTGTTACACTCACAAGATCCCAAAAGGAGTACATGTCACCCCCCAGAAGGCCGCCTGGGGAAGCACCAGAGTCAGGCAGGAGGCAGAAAGGGAAGGGAGCTGTGGGCAAGAGCCTTTATTGTGGTTTCTGCAGGAAAGAGTAGACGAGAGAGGGTAGTGAATGGGCTTAGGATTGGCTAGTTTAAAATATTTCAGTCCAGGCACGGTGGCTTACGCCTGTAATCCCAGCACTTCGAAAGGCTGAGGTGGGTGAATTGCTTGAGCTGAGGAGTTCAACACCAGCCTGGACAACATGGTGAAACTCCATTTCTACAAAAAAATACAAGAATTAGCTGGGCGTGGTGGTGTGCACCCATAGTCCCAGCTAAGGTGAGAGGATGGCTTGAGCCCAGGAGGTGGAGGTTGCAGTGAGCTGAGATCATGCCACTGCACTCTAGCCTGAGTGACAGAGTCAGATCCTATTAAAAGAAAAAAGAGAAAGAAGGAAAGAAAGGAAGGAAGGAAGGAAGGAAGGAGAAATATTTCAGTGGACTCTGGCCTGGGGTATAGGGGAGGTTTCTGGCTGCCTGGCACCTGGCCCTGGGTGATTAGGGCAGTCTATAATGGCCCAGGGCATGAGAACTTAATAAGGGAGGTGCTTAGGGTCAGACCCTGGAATGGTTGGTTTGTTTTGAAAAGTACACTCCAGGACGAGGACTTCTCCCAGAAGAAGCGGGTTGGGGAGGTGCAAGGAAGGCTGAGGCAAGTCCTGACTCAGGACTCAGGCCTCTCATCAGGTTGTCTAGAAAAATCAGTGTCCAGCATATGGATGCCGGGAAGATGTTAAAGCTTCAAGTTTACAGAAGCTAGAAACATGGTTCATCCAGTCCCTGGATCCAACCATACCTTGATTTTGGACGTTGTCAGTTACGTGAGCTAATAAATTATTTCTCTTTTGCTAAATCCAATTTAAATATTGTCACTTGCAAACAAAAAGAATCCTACAGCTAATTAAAGGCAGATTTTGGAGTAAGAAACCTGATGTCTTAATATCTAGGTCAGTGTTGCTTCCACTGCACCTCTGAAAGTACTCAGCTGTGCCCCAAACCTGGAGAATGCCACATTTCTCCAGACTGCAAGAAACAGTGTGGATGACTCAGTGGAGATCATAATGACATCTGAGTGATCAACGACAGCCTCCAGTTGCCACTTGGTGAGAGAACAAAGGAACTGGGGCATGCTCAGCTATGGCTGCAAGCCCTTCAAGTGAAGCTGGGCACTTACCCCCTTCATTCCATTCTCCTCAGGATAACAGATTAAAATTCCAGAAGTGTGCACCTGTTGTGTATTCAGGAGATTGTTTTTGTGCATAAAGAGACCACTTGAGGCCCTGTAAGCAAAGACTAATGGGGCTGAGTCAAAATCTGGGAATTTGATGAACTAACACACTCAAATGAAACTGATTTCTGGGCAAGTACGAATAGAATAAATGCCCTGGGGTTGTGACGACATTGCAGTTAGTGCTTTCTTATCCTTCAGGGTCTGCTGCCAAAACAAAGCTTTTCCAGAGGGTATTTTTATGAGACTACAAGTTCTCGAATGCAGGTGAAAGAGGGAGATATCATCACATTGTCTTGGCACAGGGTTTGACTACTAAAAACAAGACTCATAATACTAATGGATTTAGCGAGATAAGAGTTTGTTTCTCTCTCACATGAGTTTTCCAGCTAGTGTGGCAACTCATTCTGTGAAGTCATCAGGGGTGCAGGCTTCTCTCACCTTGGTGCTCTGCCATTCCCAAGATGCTGCCCCCATCTGCAAGCACCAAGATGGCACCCCACTGTGTCCACATTCTAGACATCAGGATTGGGGAAAAGAGGAAGGGAGAGTATGCCTCTCTTAAGGGCACAGTACAGAAGTTGCTCACATCTCATTGGTCAAAACTTAGTCACCTGGCCACACAAACTCATATCTGGGCTTTATTCTAGGCAGCCCTGTGCCCAGCTAAAAATTGAGGCCCTGGCTCCTGTTGAATAGGGTTTCTCAACTTGAGCACTACTGGTATTTTGGGCCAGATAATTATTTATTGTAGGGGGCTGTCCAGTTCATTGCAGCATATTTAGGAGCATCTCTGGCCTTCACCTACAAGATGCCAGCAGCATCCCTCCATCGAGTTGTGACAACCAAATATCTCCAGACTTTGCCAAATGTCCCCTTGGAGACAAAATTGTCTCTGATGGAGAGCCACTGCTATTTAAGAAGGGGAGAGTAGAGACTAGGGGACAGTTGGCCATCCCTGCCAGATATAAGTTGATATTTTTTATTTCTTTCCTCCTCATGTACAGAACAGGGCGGTCATTAGGCCCACCACTTTAGAAGTATTACTGAACAATCAATGCACTCACAGCTTGATGCTCATGAAGCCAATACCATGGCAATGGCTTTGGGGAAAAGAAAAGCTTCCTTTGGGGATTTACAGTAGCAAAAACATGGAATCAACCTAAATGCCCATCAATGATAGACTGGACAAAGAAAATGTGGTACATATACCACATGGAATATCATGCAGCTATAAAAAATAATGAGATCATGTCCTTTGCAGGGACATGAATGGAGCTGGAGGCAATTATTCTTAGCAAACTAATGCAGGAACAGAAAACCAAATACCACATGTTCTCTTATAAGTGGGAGCTAAATGATGAGAACACATGGACACAGAGTGGACAGAAAGAAAGAGAGAGAAAAGCTTTCTTGCAAGTTGACTGGCAAGGAGAGAGGAGGAAATGGTCGAATCTGTCTTCCTGAGCTGGGCACTGGGTCAGGTTTTATAAGCATAGGGTAATGAGGCATAATCTGATTGGATCTTGCAATGAGGTGATGCTGGGAGGCATGATCTGATTGGATCCTGCCATGGGGTGACACCAGGGCTCAATCTGATTGGATCCTGAATCCTGCCATGTGGTGTTCACTTCTTAATTCAGTCCCCATTCCTTGGTCTGAGAACTTAAGTTCCATCTGTGGTTGTACAGTTGGTTCATCTGGGCAAGCTCAGGTTATGTGACCTTTAACCTGGGGGTTGATACCAGCTGAAAAACAACTCAACAACTTTGTTACATAAAAGTTGAACCAGATTGGTCTGGTGTGGTTACAGAGGCCAGGTGGACTTGAATTCAAATTCTACCTCTGCCACTTATGACTCTGTTTTTCTCATACAGAAAATCTGGTTGGGTTGCTGGGTGCATTCAAATGAGATAAGTAGAAAGTGCCCAGCACAATGCCTGGCACACAATATGCACTCAAAAAACACTAGATATTAACACTGAGATGGGTTTTGTTTGGGTGATGGTGGAGGAGTCTTGGAGAACTTTTCTGGAGGGAAAAGATGCTTGGGTCATGGGAAGTTGTGCAAGATGAGGGAGACTGATGGTGACCACTGCTTGGCTGGGGACCAAAAGAATTTTGGAGAGCCCAGCGATGCTTAGAAGGTGAACAGCAAGGACATAGGTTCTTTCTTATATAAAAGACAGAATTAGGACTAGAACCAGACCCATGAATTACATTTAGTGTTTTCTTCTCTATTATTATACCATGACTCTGAGTAACAATAGCCCAGACATTGGTTCTGGGCTGATTATTCTCTTACCTATGTAGCCCTGACTTTCTGTATCCATTGCATAAAACAGAAAACCTAATCAATGGTGTCTTTAAAAGATAGAGTTGTCTCTCATATAAAAAAATTCTGCAGGCAAGTGTCCAGGGTTGGTATGGCAGCAGGGATCCAGGTTCCCCTGCCTCACCATGGTTAACATGTGCCTTTCAACCTCAAGGTCACGGCAAAGTCACAAGTGGTCACTGCAGCTCCAGCTGTCCCCTCTGCATGCCAGGTAGCAGGAAGGAAGAAAGAGATGAGCAAAAGTGTGACTCTCATCTGAGACAGCCCCCTTTTAGGGAGTTTTAACAGAGTCTCTACCCAATAACTTCTACTTCCACCTCTTTGGCCAGAATGATCTCTGAATGGGTAATGTAGTTTTCTCGCCCAACATATTGCCTCTCCCAACATAATCAGAGTTCCTTTGGAAGGAATAAGGGGTAATAATGCATAGGCAACTAGAAGTTTCCATCTTACCTTCCAGGGTGGGGATCTGTGAGTGACTAGAAGAATGATGTGGAGAGAGAATGAGAGAAAGCAAGAGAGAGAAGACAAAAGGGGAAAGGGAAAATTATTGTTGAGTCCAATTCATTTTTGTTTTTGCTTTTGAGACAGAGTCTCGATCTGTTGGCCAGGCTGGAGTGCGGTGGTGTGATCGTGGCTCACTGAAACCTCGACTTTCTGGACTCAAGCAATCCTCCCACCTCAGCCTCCCAAGTAGCTGGAACTACAGGCATGCACCACCATGTCTGGCTAATTTTAAATTTTTAAAAAAATTTTTTTGTAGAGATGGGGTCTGGCCATGTTGCCCAGGCTGGTTGCAAACTCCTGGACTCCAACGTTCCACCCACCTCAGCCTCCCAAAGTGCCGGGAGTACAGGCATCAGCTCGTCCAGCCTTCTTGAGTCCAATTTTGAAGGGAGAGATGACTTCTAGCAGGTGTTTGAAATGGGTCTTGGAAATTAGGTAGGATTTGGACAAGAACCCATGTGAGTTAGGGTTCTTTGATTGTAGTGTTCAAGCTAATTTTAGAAAAGAAGGAATTTGTTGGAAAGATATAAGGAAGTTGCTTAAGAACAACACCCAAACTGACTTTTTCTCTCCTTTCACATCGCAGACATCAACACAGAAGACCTCTGTGACCAAATGCGTGGGGTTTTCCCCACGACCAGGCACTGGACACGTGCTGGGTGTCCTCTAATTCAATTCTGACACTACCTACTTGGAGATAGTGTCAGATCCCACAGCTTGAGGGCTCAGTCCCCAAAACTGTCCCCCTCCCCTAGACACCAGTTGCAAGTCCAGGCCTCCAGAACTTCTGACCGAACAGCTGTATGTTGGGGTTCCCATGATGCCTTCTTTGGGTTGGATTAATTTTCTGAAGTGGCTCACAGAACTCAGGGAAACACATTTACTGGTTTATTATAAAGAATAGAGATGAAGAGATGTGTAGGGCGAGGTATAGGGGAAGGAGCATGGAGCTTCCATGCCTTCCCTATGTGAGCCACCTTTCAGGAACCTCCATGTGTTCTGTTATCCAGAAGCTCTCCGAACCCAGTCCTCAGGTTTTTATGGAGGCTTGATTACATAGGCATGATTGACAACCATGTAGAAATGTGATTAGATGAAAGTGCATGATCTATACCCAGCAAGGCCTGTCTGCTCAGACTTCTTGGCCCCTCTGTGTAGCATTCCTTCCTCTAGGGTATGGGGCAGGACCCACTCTGGAATGAAGGTCTTTTGACCACAATCAGATTAGAGTCCTACCTCATCAGGTAAAAGGAGGACAGGAGGCCGGGCGCGGTGGCTCACACCTGTAATCCCAGCACTTTGGGAGGCCGAGGCAGGTGGATCATGAGGTCAGAAGATTCAGACCATCCTGGCTAACACGGTGAAACACCATCTCTACTAAAAATACAAAAAATTAGCCAGGCATGGTAGCACACACCTGTAGTCCCAGCTACTCGGGAGGCTAAGGCAGGAGAATCACTTGAACCTGGGAGGCAGAGTTTGTAGTGAGCTGAGATTGCACCACTGCACTCCAGTCTGGGGGACAGAGCAAGACAAAAAAAAAAAAAAAGAGGACAAGAGAAGATCAGAGAAAGATTCTGCCTCCTAAAACCTAAAGCACCCAACATTGTAACAAGGACTATGGGAGTTATGACCCAGGAGCTGTGGATGAAAACCAACATATATAAAACTGTAATATCACAGAAGACTAAGGAAGGCTAAGGAATTATTTTTTTTAAAGGTGAGGGCTGAGAGGAGGAGAGATCTGTGTATAGCCTTAGATGGAACTCATCAGGAGTCTTGTCAGTTCAAACCATTTTGTTGTTGGTAGTGGTGTGTCCTCTACTAAAGATTCCAAGTCCCAAGAGTGAGCAACCAACTGTCCTTACTTGGGCCATGTGACCAGGAAAAGACACCATGAAATCCATCTCTAGTTGGGTAAAGAGATTCCCCAGGTCAGGCGTGGTGGCTCACACCAGTAATCCCAGGCCAAGATGGGAGGATCACTTGAGCCCAGGAGTTTGAGCCCAGCCTGGGCAAACGAGCAAGACGCTGTCTTTACAAAAAAATTAAAAAATTAGTCAGTCACAGTGGCACATGCCTGTAGCCCCAGCTACTTGGGAGGCTAAGGCGGGAGGATCACTTGAGCCCAGGAGGTCGAAGCGGCAGTGAACCTTGATCACACCACTGCATTCCAGCCTGGGAAACAGAGTGAGACACTGTCCACAAAAGAAAAAAAGAGAGATTTCCCTAGAGGAAGTCAGAACACTGTACCAGATGAAGGGAGAATTAGAGGTTGTAGGGCCAGCACTACCCAAAGTCCACTAGGAGTAATGGGAAGAGAGCTATTCTAGACGAGGAAAGACAGGAAGAAAGTCACACAAGTTGGAGAGTGAAGGAACATCCAGTTGACCAAGCAAGAGAGGGAGATGAAGCTTGAAAGGTGGGTTGAAGCCAGATTCTAGAGATGTTTGACTACCAGCATGAGAAAATCCGTGTTTGTGTTTTTATCGGGTGGGCCATGGGGAGCTATTGATGATTTTTGCCTATTAGGGTAAAGTGATCAGGTCTGATCCAAATATAAAGATTGGTCCAGGCTAGGCATGGTGTCTCATCCTTATAATCCCAACACTTTGAGAGGCCAAAGCAGGAGGATTCTGTGAGGCCAGGAATTCAAGACCAGCCTGGGCAACAGAGCAAGACCCTGTCTCTACAAAAAAATATGCCAGGCATGGTGATGTGTGCCTGTGATTCCAGCTACTCAGGAGGCTGAGATGGGAGGATCATCTGAGCCTGGGAGGTCAAGGCTGCAGTAAGCTATGATTATGCCACTGCACTCCAGCCTGGGTGACAGGAACCCTGTAAAAAAAAAAAAAAAAAAAAAAAAAGATTGCTCCAAGTTGTGGCATAAGTGTGGGGAAGGCAAGTATCACTCTGGGTCTCAGGGACTCAGATGTCACCAGGCGACTCACTCTTTCTGTCTTCCCAGCCCCTGTCCCTCCTACTGGCTTCTTTTTTCCAGATCCTTATCTTCCTCATGGTATCTGAGCTACTCAGTGCAGCTCCTGTCACCTCCTCTCGAGCCACCTGTCTCAGCTTCATCCCCTGCTAAGCACTGAACATTGTTCCCTTGGATCCTAAATTGAAAAATGCAGGGAAGTCCCCTGATTGGCTTAGCTTAGGTCAGGTGACACCTCCAGGCCAATCAATGGGCGTCAAGGGAAAGGCTCTGAAAGAAGGGAGCAGGTCCCTTTTAAGCCATGTGGTTAGTGCAAAGCCAAGGATCATTTCCTGGAGGGAGCCTGCTTGCTGGTTTGTGGAGATAAAGCAGTAGAGGTCTAAGTGTCTACTATTCGCAGGGGCTCCTTGAACACCTACTATGTGCCAATCACTGGGCTAAATGGCTTATCCCATTTTGCCCCTTCAACAACATTTTGAGGTCTTATTATTATCCCCATTTTGCACATGGGCAAACTGAGTCTCAAATAACTTAGAATCACTTGTCTAGGTCAGGTAGCCAGTTTCAATGGCAGAGCAGGGATGCAACCTGAGTCTTTCTGGCACCAGAGCATGAGCTCTTAACCATATTATTCTGCCAAAGATCCATCTTGGGGCCTCATTTTCCCACCCAGGAAGTATTTGGCAGGGTCACCAGTAGCCCTTTTGGTGCCTTTTTTTAAATTAGTAAAACCTCCCCTTCTTCAAGACACTTTACTGCCATCTGCTGAAAATTGCCAAAGTAAGTACAGTACACAAATCTATAATGCAGTGATGTAAACAGTGCCCCTTTAGACTGAGACTCTGGGTCAGTCTAAGGGCCAGTTTTTCACAGTTGGGCAGGTTGTGTACTGTACCAGGGCTAACATGGTGCAGTGCACAACCTGCTCAACTGTGAGCCTTAGCTTTGATACAGGAAGTAGAAGCTGCAGCCAGGAGTTTATTGAATAGCAAAGACTAACACGAATTATCTGGAATCATGAATTCTGTGGCCTCTGGAATAGGGTGATGTTTTGGGATGTCTGGAGCTGATAGGTCTGGGCTGAAAAGGACCAGGTCGATGGAGATGCCAAGCATTTATTTGTTTTGTTTCTTCTCGCTCCTATGTCGGGTCTTTGCTTTTTGGTGCTTGGCCACTGGAGTGGGTGGCTCCATAAGATGACTCTTGGATGGTTTCAGGCTCTTCCTGGACACCCAGGACTGGTCCATGAGCTTGGGCTCAGCTGGGAAATCCTCAGGGAGATAGACATCTGTGGCTTCTGAGATTGGTAAGGGTAACTGGGGCTCTGGGGCCTGTAGCTACTCTGGTGGGAGGGGGCAGAGGTAGAGGCAGTAGAAAGATCTAGGCTCAAAAGTGCTGGGCCTAGCCTTCATGGGGGGCTTCTTGGCCAGATTCCTGAGGGGGTCTTTGGTCTTGTTTAAAGATATCTTGAGTTTTTTGGCCTTGGAAGTCTTGGAGTGCCTGAGAGACTTTTGCGGTTTCTGGGGAAGGCTGGAACACTTTGTCTGGAGTATTCATGCCATAGGTCTTTGGAACTCTCCAGCAGGATGGAGAGTAACAGGAAACTGTCTTGGATATCATGTCTGGGATGCCTGGGGGGAGCCTGTGACAAGCTTGATGGTCTGGGTCCAGGTAAGGGCAGCATTGAGCAGTGCCCAGAGGCAGTGGGCTCACTGGTGGCTGGAGCAGTACCAGAGGTCCTCTGCGAAGGAGGTCACCGCAGTGACCTCACAGGCTGTCCTGTTCCTACATAGCAAGGGCAATTCATGAGACTGGGGTGGGAATTCTAGAGAAAATATCTTAGAAAAAAGGTCTTCTATTATATAATCATATTTTTCATTTAATCATTCATCTACTCACTGATGTATTCACTTGTTTGTTTATTTCATTCATTCACCCAGCCATCTACCCACTCATCCATTGACTTATTACTTGCATGGTAACCCACACCATTCAGTCATTCATTCTACTTCACTCACGCACTCATACCTTCATTCATTAATTCAGCAAATACTTGCGCTGTTGGAGTTGGAGATACCAACACCAAAAATAACAGCAAACATCTACATAGTGTTAAGTGTGTGCCAGCTACTGCTCTAGGTGCTTTAGATTCGACTTAAGCTTTCTAAAAACCTCCTGAAGATGCTTGTTATGGAATTAATGTTTCTAGTCCCTTCTCAAATTCATATGTTGAAGCCCTAACCCCTAAGGTGATGATATTTGGAGGTGGATCCTTTTGGAGGTAATTAAGTTTAGATGAGGTCATGAGAGTAGGTCTCCTATAAGGGGATTAATGTCTTCATAAGAAGAGAATGAGAGACCAGAGCGTGTGATCATTTTCTCTCTCTCTCTCCCCCCTCCCTCTCTCTTTCTCTCTCTCTCTCCTCTCTGCCATAGGAGGTCACAGCAACAACATAGCCATCTTCAAGTCAGAAAGAAAGGCTTCATCAGGAACCCAATCTGCTGGCACCTTGATCTTGGACTTCCCAGCCTCCAGAACTGAGATAAATAAATGTCTGTTGCTATGGTATTTTGTTATAGCCTAGCCTAGGATATTTTGTTATAGAAATCCGAACTGACTAAGACAGAATTATTATTATTTAGAATTAAGTTCTCAGTGTGTTGCCCAGGCTTGAGTGCAATGGCAAAATCATGGCTCACTATAACCTCGAACTCCTGGGCTCACGTGATCCTCCTGCCTCAGCCTCCTGAGTAGCTGGGAATACCAGTGCATGCCACTACACCTGGCTAAAGACAAAAAAATTATTATTATTATTTTTCTATTTTTATAGATAAGCTGTTCTTCAAGGAGATGGAGTAGCTTGCCTAAGGCCACCTAGCTAGTCAATAGCACAGCCAGGCTTTGAACCCGGGCAGTTAGTTATCAGAGTCTGGCCTCTCAGCTGACATCAGACAAGAGTGCTGGTCCCATCTTATTGGCCAAGATACCATCACATCAGCCCCAGCTGGTAAGAGTGGCTGCCTTCTTCACAATCACCCCTCTACAGTCAGTGGTGTGATGGTCTCATAGTAGTTGCTATGGGCAGCAGCACATTTTTTTTTCCAATGATGCTGTCTGCTTCATAATTTCTAGAATCCTCCTGGAATTCAGACATTTGTCAATAAGAATAATAATAGCAAACATTAATCAAATGCTATCTCTATGACAAGAACATTACATGCATTTTGTTCCATCCTTTTTAGTTATTATTGTTTGAGACAGGGTCTAGCTCTGTTGTCCAGGCTGGAGTACAGTGGTGCGATCATGGCTAACTGCAGCCTTGACCTCCTGGGCTTGAGTGATCCTCCCACCTCAGCCTCCTGAGTAGCTGGGACTACAGGCTCACACCACTACACCCAACTAATTTTTTTATTTTTATTTTTTGTAGAGATAGGGTCTTGTTTTGTTGCCCAGGCTGGCCTCAAACTCTTGGCCTCAAGGGATCCTCCCACCTTGGTCTACCAAAACACTGGGATTACCAGTGTGAGCCACCACACTGGGCCTCATTCCATCTTTACAACATCATTATGTGGTAGGCACCATTTTACAGATGAAGAAGCCGAGGCCCAGACAACACAACTTATCCAAGATCAGATAGCTAGAAAGCGGCTGAATGGAGTGGTCTGTCTTTCTATATTTGCAAGAGTTTTGCTATTGTTAAAATGAGTCATTGCCTTATTTACTAAATCCCTACAATGTTCCCAGCCCCACAGGAAACCCAAAAGAATGATCAGAACCCAAAGAACTACCAGGTACAATCACTGTTTCTAGGGTGGGAGGAACCCAGATCCTCCCATGGTATAGGGTAGCAGCTAAGTCGTGGGCTTTGGTGTAAGGCAGATCTGAATTCAAATCCCTGCTCAGCCACTGAACGGTTGGGTGATGCTGGAAAAGTTCTTAGCCTCTCAAACTGTTTCCTCCACTGTGGAAAGGGGAGTTAATAATGTCTGCCAGTTTGTTAGGAGGAGTCCATGGAGGAAAGGGCTTTGCCATAGTGGGCATTAAGGAAGGGCACTTAAAGTAGCAAGAAGAGACACATGTTCACATTGCCTGCCATGTTTGTATTTGTTTCCATCTAGATTTTTTCTATTGCAAGTGACAGAAATCCAAAACAAGCCAGCAGTAAGTGAAGTTTATTGGTTCATGTAATTAGGAATCTCAGCAGTGGGCCCAGGGACTCAAACAACAATGTCAAGAATCTCTGTCTTTTGGCTGAGCTCCTCTCTGTGCTTTGGCCTCAATGAAGAAGGAGTCCTTAGGCCATACCAAGCTGCCATCAATCAGCTCAGCTAGGTATTCTAGAGGGAAGACAGCTTGGTATTAGAGGGAAGAAATATTACTCTCTCCTGGTAAAATCTCAGAGAACCATTTGATTGGACCAGGGGAGTCATGTGCCTCCCCTTGAAACAATCACAGTGGCCAGAAGAATGGGGCTTAGCTGAGATAACACAAATGAGGTGCCCAGCACACAGTGGGCTCTTGGTAAGGATTGGTTCCTGGTACTGTCCGTCCCTCACAGCACCCAACCTCAAGTCTGTTATTTTTATGTAAACATGTTTCTTCCCTACTGGATTGTGAGCCCCTCAAGGAAGGAGGCTGAATATAATCTAGTGTTTTTAGAGCTGTAACAGCCTGGCAGCCACAAGAGTAGGATCAGAGGCCGGGCACGGTGGCTCAGGCCTATAATCCCAGCACTTTGGGATGCTGAAGAGAGAAGATTGCTTAAGGCCAGGAGTTCAAGACCGGTCTGGGCAACACAGTGAAGCCCCATCTCAGTAAGAAAAAAAAAAAAAAGAGAGAGCAAGAAGGATCATCAAACAGGTTGCAAGCACATCTTTTCTTTCTTTCCTTCCTTCCTTCCTTCCTTTCTTCTTTCTTCTTTCCCCTTCCTCCCTTCCTTCCTTTCTTCTTTCTTCTTTCCCCTTCCTCCTTCCTTCATTCCTTCCTTCCTTCCTTTCTGTTTTTAAAGTGAAAGCAAGTTTATTAAGAAAGTAAAGGAATAAGAGAATGGCTGCTCCATAGGCAGAGCAGCCCTGAGGGCTGGTTACCCATGTTTATGATTATTTCTTGATTATATGCTAAATAAGGGGTAGATTATTAATGAGTTTTCTGGGAAAGGGGTGGGCAATTCCCAGAACTGAGGGTTCCTCCCCTTTTTAGACCATGTAGGGTAACTTCCTGATGTTGCCGTGACATTTGTCAACTGTCGTGACACTGGTGGGGGTGTAGCAGTGAGGATGACCAGAGGTCACTCTCGTCACTATCTTGGTTTTTGCCAGCTTCTTTACTGCAACCTGTTTTATCAGGAAGGTCTTTATGACCTGTATCTTGAAGCACATTTCTTTAGATCTGTCCCATACCCTATGGAGAACTACGCACAAGCTACTGATTCCTTCACAACTTGCCGTAAGAGTTCCAAGGCACGTGTGCCCAGAACACAGAGCTCTCAATTCTTAGATCAAGTCCTCTGTTTGTCTCTTTAGTGATAGGCTCTTGGAAGTAAAATTATTGGGTCAGAAACCATTGAACATGTCCAGACTCCCAACAAAAACTCCCAAATTGCTTCCAAAGTTTCTCAAATCAGCCTTCCCAATAACAGTATATGAAGGTGTCTATTTCACTACAACACCTCCAACACCAAATGTTTTCTGTCTTTTACATTTCTGAAGGAAGAATCATGGCATCCTGCTGATGTTTTGGTTCCCCGTATCTTATTATGGAGCTGGCCATGGTTACTGGCCATTTGGATTTTCTCTGAGCCACTTCTGAGCAGAGAGGGACACACAGCCCATATAATGACATTGGGGCCTCTGTATCACATTTTCAAATCTCCCCATGCTCCTAATGCCTATTGCAGGAAATGGAACAAGGTTGGTGCTCATTTGTATCTGTTGAAGGGCACTGAGTCTCTTTGCAGTCAGCAGTGGTCTTGCCAAGCTGTTCCTTGCGGTTGGAAGCACTCCAGCTTTAGAAATCACACAAAGCAAATTGCAAACAGTGAGTGGAATAAATATTTGAGCATTTCAGAGCCACGGTGGCTTTGATTGTTAAGCCAAGTGTCTTGCTGAGGGGCAAGAATCCGAGACTGACAGATCACAGGCTATGGAGGCCTTTGGTGGGTTGGACCCGCTGTGCTATTTGGCAAACCTGCCCCCAAAGACTCATTTGGAAGCTACAGAGCGAATAGTTCAAGGCTACTGCGGAAAGTGCTGCCTCATGGGGCATGTCTTGGAAGTGACTTGCCGTGTGACTCATAGGCTTTTTGGCCGCAAGGAACTCAGAGGGGCAGCATCAGCTTACCCTGACCACCAGTCAGACTGCATCAAATCATGCCCTCCAGGACAGCTAAAGTGCCCACCAGTCGCCCAGCCTGGCCCTGGAGACTGGTCCTGACCTGGTCTCTACCCTCCCTCCCAGCGCCATCTCCTATTGTTTCCGTTCCTGTGTATTGAGAACAATTGTTCCCACTTCTTTGGGTATGAGCATAAGTTTGAAATCAGAGAGCTCTGCGTTCAAGTTGTGGCTTCATTATTACATTCTGAGTGCCGAGTATGGTGCCTGTTATATAGGAATGAGTCAATAAATAGTTTTATTTTTATTTTCTTATTAAAAACTTTTTTTTTAAAGAGATGAGGTCTCTCTATGTTGCCTAGGCTCGACTCAAACTTCTGGGCCCAAGTGATGCTCCTGCTTCAGCCTCCTGAGTAGCTGGGACTACAGGTGAGTGTCACTGCACCTGGATTACAAAAACAAGTCTTAAAACATATGACTCCTAGTCACTCAAAATGTGTTCCCTAGACCAGCAGCATAGGGATCACCTGGGAACTTCTTAGAAATGCAGGCTCTCAGGCCCTGCTCCAGACCTGCTGAACAAGAATCTGCATTTTCACAAGATCCCCAGGTGACTCTTATGCACATAACAGTTTGAGGAACACTGACCTAATTCATAGAATTGTTCTGAAAACCAGTGACATCAGATGTGTAAGTGCCTGGCAAAGAGTTTGGTATATCATAGATGCCAAAATGACGAGTCATCTCTTTCTCTGTCTCTTCCACACTCCTGTCCTAGAATGCAAAATCTCTGAAGCCAGGGGCCCTGTCTCATTTCTCTTGAGACCATCAGCCAGATTTCACAGCTGACTCATAGTAGGTACTTAGAAAATTTTTAAGTGCTGACAATTTGGCATAGTTTAGTATAGTAATTTTTCAGGCTGCAGGTTGCAAACCGTTAGTGGGTTGGGAAATAAATTTAGTGGACTTAGTGGATTTAAAAATAATTAGAGGAGGATTCTGGGAAGATGGCAGAGCAGGAAGCATCAGGAATCCGTCTCCCTACCTAAATAACAATTGCACTGGCAGAATCTATTTGATGTAACTATTTTTGGCTGAGCACAATGGCTCACACCTGCAATGCCAGCACTTTTAGAGGCCGAGGTGGGTGAATCACTTGAGCTCAGGAGTTTGAGACCGGCCCACACTCTCTCTCTCTCCCTCCTGTCTCTCTCTCTGTCTCTCTCTCTCTCTCTCAATCTCTCTCTCTCTCTCTATATATATATATTATATATATATATATATTTGTATTTGATGTAACTATTTTATAACACTGGCATCTATTTCAAGGATTGCAACTTCCAAGAGAAGACTTGGATGGTAAATTGTGGTTAATTTCAGTCAATTTCAGCTGGTAGCAAGATAACAGTTACCTATCCTCGGCATGGTGGCAGGGAACTGTCCACATGTTCCTATAGCAGCTTGCAGGTTGCAAGGGAGCCAGGGTGAACAAAAGGAGCTTTGTCTTTAAAAAATTGGGGATCTGTGTTCTGATTGTGATTGCTGCTCCTGATTATGAAGGTGCGGACACATGGTGGGTAGCCATTGTTGCCCACCTCCCTATGCTACTGCAAGCTCCTCCCCCTCTGGCTGAAGCAACTTCCAGGGGATTTAAAGGGCCCTTTTTTTTTCTTTTCTTTTGCTCTCCTCAACCTGGGGGGGTCCCACAAGAAAAGAGAGAGAAAGGGGCAGGGAGATTTTTTTTTTGTTTTTTTTTTAGAAATAATGGCTGAAATTAGCCAGGTGTGGTGTCACGCACCTGTGGTCCCAGTTGCTTGGGGGGCTGAGGCCAGAGAGTCGCTTGGGCCTGGGGGGCGGAGGTTGCAGTGAGCCGAGATTGCAACACTGCCACTCCAGCCTGGGTGACAGAGCAAGAGATCCTGTCTCAAAAAAAAAAAAAAATTAAATAGGTAGTGATGTTAAGAGATATATATCAGCTTCTAGTAAAAGTTTTCTTTTTAAACCTGCTAGCTACATTTACATTATGTAAAAATAAAGGGAATAATCACCGAGAAAAAAAAAAAAAGAACTAATGGCTGAAAATTTCCCCAAATGATGAAAGACATAAACATCTAAGAAGTTCAATAAACTCCGATAGGATTAACTCAAAGAGACTCCTACCAAAACACATTATAATAAAACTGTTGAAAGCCAAAGATAAAGAAAAAAATCTTGAAAATATCAAGAGAGAAGCAACTTGTCACATATAAGGGATCCTCAATAAGATTATCAGCAGATTTCTCATTAGAAACTTTGAGGGCAAGAAGGCAGTGGACTGATATAGTCAAAGTACTGAAAAAAAAAACTGTGAACCAAGAATTCTGTATCTGGCAAAACTGTCCTCCCAAAGTAAAAGAGAAATTAAGACATCCCCAAATAAACAAAAATGAACTGAGGAAGTTCATTACCACTAGACCTGCCCTGCAAGAAATGCTAAAAGAAGTCCTGCAGGTTGAAATGGAAGAACACTAGACAGTAATTCAAAGCTGTATGAGGAAATAAATATTTTAATAAAAATAAATACATGGGTAATTATAAAAGATTGTATTATAGTAACTTTGGTTCGTATTAGTGTACATTTTGTTTCCTACACTATTTAAAAGATTAATGCATAAGAAATTATTAGTTTTTGGTTTTGGATACACAATGTATAAAGACACAACTTTGCAACATGAATAACTAAACAGGGGTGGGGACAGAGCTGACAGAAGCAGAATTTTTGTATGTTATTGAAGTCATGCTGGTTTAAATTCAGATCAGAGTGTTATAACATTAGGATGTTAAATGTAATCCCCATGGTAACTACAAGGAAAATAGTGGAATATACATTTATACATAAAAGGAAATGAGAAGGGAATTAAAACACGTCACTACAAAAATATCAAATAAACACAAAAGAAGACAGGAGCACAGGAAATGAGGGACAAAAAAGCATAAGGCATATAGAAAGCAAATAGCAAAATGACAAAAACTGAGTCCCTCAGTAATTACTTTAAATTTAAATGGATTAAATTATCCAATCTAAAAACAGAGATTGGCAGAATGAATCGCTTAAAAAAACACCATCCAACTATATGCTGTCAACAAGATACTTTAGATCTAGGGATACAAATAGGGTGAAAGTGAAAGGATGAAAAAGATATTCAAAGCAAATAGTAACCAGAAGACAGCAAGGTGGCTATGAACGAGCCAGTCACAAAAAGACAAATACTGTGTGATTCTGCTTATATAAGGTACCCAGAGTAGTCAAATTCATAGAGAGAAAGTAGAATGCTGGTTGGGTGGGGAGAAGGTTGAGGTGGGAGGGAATAGAGAGATATTGTTTAGTGAACAAAGAGCTTTAGTTTTGCAAGATGAAAAAATATCTGGAGGTTTAGTGTGGTGGCCCATGCCTGTAATTTGAGGTGGGAGAATTGCCTGAGGCCAGGAGTTCAAGACCAGCCTGGACAACACAGAAAGACCTCATCTCTCAATCTCTCTCTCTCTCTCTATATATATATATATGATGTATATGTATTTATATATATTTGATGTAACATTTTATAACTATTTTATAACAGAGAAAGAGGAGAGAGAGATCTGGTCTGGAGAAGGATTATGATAATAGTTGCAAAACAATATGAATGTGCTTAATACCACTGTAAACTTAAAAATGGTTAAGATGATAAACTTTATGTTATGTGCATTTCACCAATAACACATAAAAATGTGTTATTCAAAAAATAATAATTAGAATAGATATGGTAAGTGTTGTTTTGTGAAATTTTGTTTTTGTTGTGTGTGTGCATTGGTGCACATGTGGGTGTGTACTGGGTCACCGTGTAAAATGTATATCTTCCTGAGGGTCATTGTCTAAAAAGTGTGGAAGCCAAGGCTTAGTGGTTCTGTGCATAGTTTCTGGAGTCAGAGTTGGATCCAATTCCAGTGCTTCTATTTATTGACTGTTTGCCCTTGGGCAAGTTACTTAACCTCTCTGAACCTCAGTTTCCTCATTTGTAAATGGAGATAAGTGTAAGGCTCATTATATAGGATTGCTGTGAGAAGTAAATGAGAGGGTTAATGTAAATTGGGTGGCATCTTGCCTGGTACACTGTAAGAATTTCATGAATGGCACTGGCACCATTAGAATTAGGATTTTCTGTCTAGTAGGGAAATCAAGGAAACAATATGGCCAAATAGGAGGTATATTTTGACTGCAGGAAACGGGAGTAATTTCCTCCAGCCCTTTGCAGACTCCAGGCTTGGGCAGTGAGAGAGACGTCCTGGAGAAGGCAAAACTTGGGCTATCGTTTGAAGATAGGTAAGATGTACGTGGGTGGATGGGATTGTACAGGCCCTTTCTAGAAGCCAGCAGGGCTGCAAACGAAGGATGGCAGTGTAGAGGCTCAGAGGCTCATTCCTATTTCTGGCTTCCTGGAATTCATGGTAAGTATCACAATCAGTGGGGATCCCTCCCTATTTGGATGGGAAGAAACCTGCCTGGTTGAAAGGAAACCCTCTGGGCAAGGCTATTTTTATTTGGTGAATGTTCTGTTGGGACTGGGGTAAAAATGGCCCTCCATCTGTCCAGTTGGATTATTGGCACCTCCATGGAAGAGGCAGGGTTGAGAAATATAGCAGAGGCTCCCAGCAACTGATTCTTTTACCTCTGGGCAAATCCTCTGGATTTGGGCCCTGGAAGTTCTTTTAAATCAGACACCACAGGAGAGAATGGAGCTTTCCCAGGCACATAGTAGGTACCCACTCATTTATTTACTTTTTAATTGTGATCGAATATACACAACAAAATTTACCATTTTAGCTTTACCATTAACTTTAAATTTACCATTAAACCTAAAAGTCATTTATTGTAAACTGACAATTTATAATTGCATAAATGTGTGGGGTGCAAAGTGATGCTATGATTTATGAATACAATGTGGAATAATTAAATCAAGCTAGTTAACATATCCATCACTTCAAATATTTAACATGTTTTTGTGGTGAGAGCATTTGAAATTTCCTCTCTTGCAATTTTGAAATGTATAATACTCTATTATTAATTATATTCGCTTCACCGTGCAATAGAACTCCAAACAACATATACTCCTCCTGCCTGAGATTTTGTACCCTTTGACAATCTTCTCAGCATTCCTCCAAGCTTAGCCATTTTTTTCTTATTATTACATTTTTTAGAGGCCATGGTAATCTTCTCTATATCATTCCAATTTTAGTATATGTGCTGCTGAAGTGAGCACCTTAGCCATTTTTTAAGTGTACAATTCAGGGCATGAAGCACACTCACAATGTCGTGCAACCATCACCACTATCCATTTCCAGAAGTGTTACTTTTTTTGTTGTTTCTTGGTGTTTTTGTTTTTGTTTTGAGACAGAGTCTCACTTTGTCACTCAGGCTGGAGTGCAGTGGCTAAATCTCGGCTCACTACAACCTCCGTCTCCCGGTTCAAGCGATTCTCCTGCCTCAGCCTCCCAAGTAGCTGTGATCACAGGCGTATGCCACCATGCCGGGCTAATTTTTGTATTTTTAGTAGAAACAGGGTTTCGCCATGTTGGCCTGGCTGGTCTTGAGCTCCTGACCTCAGGTGATCCTCCAGCCTTGGCCTCCCAAAGTGCCGGGATTACAGGCGTGAGCCATCACTCCTGGACCATTTCCAGAACTCTTTCATCCATCCTAACAGAAACTCTTCACTGGTTAAACAATAGCTCCCCATTCCCGCCTCCCCCTAGCCCTCCCAGTCTGCTTTTGGTCTCTATGAATTTGCCTACTTTGGGTACCTCTTCTCAGTAGAATCGTGCTATATTTGTCCTTTTATGTTTGGCTTGCTTCACTTAGCATAATGTTTTCAAGCTTCATCTGTGTTGTAGCATGCATCAGAACTCCATTCCCTTTTATGGCTGAATAATATTCCTTATAATTATTATTATTATTTGAGACAGGATCTCATGCTGTTGCCCAGGCTGGAGTGCAGTGGTGCAATCTCAGCTAACTGCAACCTCTGCCACTTGGGTTCAAGTGATTCTCCTGCCTCAGCCTCCTGAGTAGCTGGGATTACAGGTGCGCACCACCACACCCAGCTAACTCTTGTATTTTTGGTAGAGACAGGGTTTTGCCATGTTGGCCCGGCTGGTCTCAAACTCCTGACCTTGAGCGATTCACCTGCCTTGGCCTCCCAAAGTGCTGGGATTACAGGCGTGAGCCACCAGGCCCGGCCTCTTAATTATTTTTAATAGAAGAAATGAAGAAACTGTAGGCCTTGGGTTTTCCAAAGTGCTTCAACAACTGCATGGGGAAAAACAAAAGTCACTTGTGTGTAATTTCATGATGGTAATATTATCACCTCCACTCTACAGAGAGCTGTCCATAACCAAGTGAATGGCAGACGCATCTGACAGCGAAAACTCAAGCAGACACTGAGAATGATCCTATGGTTTAGGAAGAATGTGTGTTTGGATTTCTGAGCTAAGGAATCTGGGAGTGGCCAATTTGAAGATTCACTCATTATCTATGAAGGGCGTCTTAATTTCTGGCTTATCCCTTGAAATGCAGGCTGTCTGGGGGATCGAGGCCCTTTGTGTTGGGTTAAATGGAGATTGCTAGGTGGAGGTTGCTAGGTGGAGGATGCTAAGTGAAAACTGGCATATAAACTGCATGCTTTTTACAAATGGCAGTGGTCCTCCTGTCCAGCCTGCCACTCCTGGACTGCTCGGTATTCGAATCCTCAATGAACCCTGTGTCTTATTCACTGGCTCTGGGTATCTCCTTTGGCCTGGTGGACATGGTGCCAAACCTATTAGAGTCAATAGGGGTCTGGCTTGACACCAAGCTATTTCATGGCCCCAATATGCTTCCAATTAAATGAGCTTTGCTGGAAAGAAGCTTTTTGGATTTTTCTCCCCTTTTATTGTCCTGGTAATTTGGATGTGACAAATTGTGATGGATTTGTATTGTGCCAACTTAGCGAAAATTGAACTTCATTTCTCAGAACTCACTTCCCTGCAGAGTTCCAGGTTGACATGAGCCACAGGGACATTCTGAGTAAGATTCAGAAGGTGGACGTGGGGCAGCAGCCATGTTGCTTTCTGTGCTGGGGGAGGCCGGAGCCTGCAGGGGGCGATGCAGCTCACACACATTGACTCTTATCTGCTCGTTCACCTGGTTGGTGGGGAAGCAGCCAGGCCCACAGTTCCTGGATCCTCTTTCCGTTCTCTCCACTCCTGGCTCAGATGCTCGTTAAACTGCACAATGAAGAGCATCAGCTACTGCTGCAGGATTCTCCCATCATTGATGCTGGAGACTTGGAGGCAGTGAGAGACCTACGTGAGTTCTGGCCTGTCCTCTTAGTTCCACCTCAGTCTCTCAGGTTCCCGTTTGTCCTCGCGATTCTCCACTTCATGTCCATCATCCTTTCCTGCCTATGTGTCCCGTGGATGTCAGGTTCTAGCACAAGACACAGAAACAGCGGCCTCATGTAGACTGTGCCCCCAGCTCCCACCATTGCGTAGAGTCAAATCACTATATAAATCCCTTAGGACATATATCTCCTGGTGATGTTGCCTCTCTTGACTGAAATGCAACCCTGACTGATATGTAGATTCTCAGACCTGTTAGCTCAGTTAGTGTGTACACTCTAGTCCATGTACAGGCAGAGGAGATGCTGTTATCCCCATTTTATTGAAGAATAGACACAGACTTGAGTAATGGACTCAACTCACAGCAATAGTAAGTGTTGGAACTCCTGCAAGAACTGGGGCTTTCTGATTCCTAGCCCTGCCCTCCTTTTGCTATGCTCCGAGGCTCTCTCTTTCCTTGACCAGTCAACAGCCCCAAAGATACGGCTAAAGAATCCCAGAACATCCACTTCCTCCTGCAATTCTGTGTCCTACTTTGCAATGGCCGTACAAGCTGTCACATTGGGAGGACAACATTGAGAAAGACCTCTGGGTCCATGGTGCCCTTGACATTGCTGGGTGGGTGGAAGAATCTGAAGGACAGTCTGAAGGGTCTTACCACCTGCGTTGGACCCTCTAAAGCCTTCTCCTTTAAGGGGGGTGGACACTCTGCCTGACTCTTTGCTTACCCCTTTCTATTTCTTCTTCTCACAGATGAGCTTCTACTTTGAGTGGCCAGATAACAAGTCACTGCTGAGGCCATGACGACTAATGGGCAGAGTTGCTCCTCATTGAAAAGCATGTTAGTCAGAGTCCTCCAGAGCAACAGAACCAACAGGATGTGCATTAAATCAATGAATAAATACATATCTAAACATTTTGATTTTAAGGAATTGGCACACACACAAGTAGGGAGGTTGGCAAGTCCAAAATGTGCAGGGTAGGAAGGCAGGAGACCCAGGGAAGAATTGATGCTGCAGTTCAAAGTCTGTTGGTGGAGTTCCTTTTTGCTTGGGGGAGATCAGTCTTTTTCTTAAGGTTTTCAATGGATTGGATAAGGCCCACCCACATTATGGAGATGTGTAAGGGTTCTTTGTAGAAACAAAACCAATAGGATGTGGGATACACATACCACACACACACACACACACACACACACACACAGAAGAGATATACTTACTATAAGGAATTGGCTCACATGATTATGGAGGTTGGGAAATCCTAAGATCCGCAGGGTGGATGGGCAAGCTGGAGACCCAGGAGAGCTGATGGTATATTTCCTGTCTGAATATGAAGGCCTGAGATCCAGGAGAGCTGCTGGTGTAGTTCCAGCCTGAAGGCTGGCAGGCTTGAGTCCCAGAAAGAACTGATGTTTCAGTTTGAGTCCAAAGGCAGGGAAAAAGCTGATGTTCCAGTTCAAAGGCTGTCAAGCAAGAATAATTCTCTCTTATTCAGGGGAGGGTCAGCCTTTTAGTTCTAGTTGGGCATTCGGCTGACCGGATGAGGCCACCCACATTAGAAAGGGCAATCTTTTTACTCAGTCTACCGATTCAAATGTGAATTTCATCTCAGAGACACACACCCTGAATGATATTTGGCCAAATATCCGGGCACCCTATGGTCCAGTCAAATTGACACATAAAATTTACCATCATAGGAAGGTAATTACTTTACTCAAAGTCTACCGATTTAAAGGTTAATCTCATGTAAAAACTACAGAGCAACAACCAGATGTGTTTGATCAAATATCCAAATACTGTGGCCTAGCCAAACTGACAAAAAATTAACCATCACCAAAGGTTTCACCCATAAATTTTCTGCTATTTTCTCTCTAGTTTACATGGGATTGATAAACTGAATCAGGACCTCTCTTTATTTATTTATTTAGAGATGGGGCTTTCACTCTGTCACCCAAGCTGAAGTACAAGTGGTGCAATCATAGCTCCATGCAGCCTCAAATTCCTGGGCTCAAGTGATCCTTCTGTCCTGACCTCCTGAGTAGCTAGGCCTACAGATGCATGCCACCATGCCCGGATAATTTTTTATTTTCATTTTTTGTAGAGATGGGGTCTTGCTATGTTGCCCAGGCTGGTCTTGAACTCCTAGACACAAGTGATCTGCCCACCTTGACCTCCCAAAGTGCTGAGATTACAGGCATGAGCCACTGCACCCAGCCAGGACCTCTGTTAGAACCCACTCATCTCTCCTTGTCCATGTTTATCCCATGTGACTGTTTTCAAACATGGCTCCCAAATTGTTTGCCACACTTTCCATTGAAAGAGATAGGGGTCTATGTTCCCTTCTTTAGAATCTGGGTTCTATGACCACCTGACTAGAAGAATATGGCAGAAGTGACTCCATGCCAGTTTCCAGGCCCAGACCTCAGGAAACTCACAGCTGTAGAATGCAGCAGCTCATGCTTATGGTCCCAGCACTTAGAGAAGCAGAGGTGGGAGGATTGCTTGAGCCCAGGAGTTCAAGGCCTGCCTGGGTAACATAGCGAGACCCTGTACAAAAGAAAGGTGGAAAGAAAGAACGAAAGAAAGAGAAAAAGTGAGAGAAAGAGACAGAGAAGAAAGAAAGAGAAAGAGAGAGAGAAGGAAGAAAGAAGGAAAGAAAAAAGAGAGAGAGAGAGAAGAGAGAGAAAAGAGAGAGAGAAGAAAAAGAAGGAAAGAGAGAAAGAAAGAGAAGGAAAGAAAGAAAGAAAGAAAGAAAGAAAGAAAGAAAGAAAGAAAGAAAGAAAGAAAAAGGAAGAAAGAGAAAGAAAGAAAGAAACTCATTCCCAGCATTTACTTCCTATCACTTGGAATCTAGCAACCATGCTGTGAGGAGGTCCAAGCAGCCTGTGGAGATGCTCCCACATAGAGAGCCCTGTACTCCCTAGCCATCACCTCCAACCCCCACCTCACCAGCCCTAGGGTAGGTGGGTTTTTATATTTAACTGTGGGTTACTCTGGATCTTAGGTTTATCAATACATCACAGAGTCATTGCCCACCCAGGGAGTTTCACAGTTTGTTCCCAGCAGGCTGGACCCACTGTCCAAGTGCTAATGTTGGGATTTCATCCCACTGGAATACTTATGCCAGTTCATATTTCTCCTGTTTCTATCCCCTGCCTCCCACCTCTTAGCCACATGTTTCTGAGATGGGGTCATGAGGGTGAAGTCACCATATGGTGCCATAGCACACCCCACCTTTGCTTCCCTTCTTTCCTATATCTTATCAATACAGAAACGTCTAAGGGGCATGGGGATATTTTGAATTTATGAGATAGACATGTTAGAATTTGACATTTCACATGTTCATAGAGGGATGGAAAGTTGCTATCATCTACTCAGAACCCCCAGACCAGCACTTAACAGGTACAATTTCCAGATACTCAGGAATTCCTGCTATCTGAGCTCACATTACCTAAAAGCAGAGTCTAAGACAAAGGTGTATGTGACTTATTGAGGGCGTGCTCACTGGATAAATTTGTATGGAAAGAAGAGAAGCAAAAAAGCGTGGAATAAATTAAGTAAGAAAGGGAAATCTACCCTCAACCTGATGCCATGGTGAGCTCTAGAGTCTAAATTGCACCCCAGAGTTTATTGTGATTTGAGGCAAGAGAACAGAGCTCTTGTACCTCCACACCAGTCAGCCACTGGCCCTAGCCACCTGTTGAGGGTGGCACCATGCATCAAGGCTCACAAATTTCAACCTTCAAGCCAGCTTCTTTCCGCGATCCCTCCTGTTTTCAACAGACCTGATTGTCCTCTGCTCTGTGAGAAGCCTCAACATTCTAATTTCCTAAAAGGGCTTTCAGAGCTTCAATTCAGAGAAGTCCCGTGGAGGAAGTGGCCTTCTAGATCACAAATTGTAGACCATCGAGTCTATATTACTGATCTTTTGGTTTCAAGTGTGAAGACCAATTATCTGAAAGTTTGGAATAAAGTAAAAAGATAGCTGCGTAACTTCCAAATCAAATTAGAAAACTGTCTGCCTAAGGGTTATCTGATTCTCTAGAGGATGTAATGTTGATTTTATTATTGATTAGGGCTCGGATTCTATAACATTAGATGTTAAATTGTAGAAAATTGAGGTTGCAAATGATTTTTGCCCTGTAGGGGTGCAACTGATTTCTGTCCAGTAGAGAAGATAATAACCTCAAAGATTATTGACATGTCATTATCCTAGAACAGAGGCCAGCACACTTTTTGAATAAGGAGACAGATAATATATATTTTAGGCTTCGTGGGCCATACAGGCTCTGTCGCTGTCAATTCTGCCATTACAATGTGAAAGCAGCCACAGAAAACACATAAATGAATGAGTGTAGCTGTATCTCAATAAGACTTTATTTATGAACACTGGAACTGGTATTTCATATTATTTTCTTTCCTTTTTCCTTTTTTTTTTTTTTTGAGACAACAGTCTCACTTTGTCACCCAGGCTGGAGTGCAGTGGCACAATCACAACTCACTGCAGCCCCTACCTCCTTGTCGAGGGCTCAAGCTATCCTCCCACCTCAGCCTCCAAGTAGCTGGAACTCCAGGTCCACGCCACCATGCTTGGCTAATTTTGTTTGTTTGTTTGTTTTTGTAGAGACATGTTTTTGCTATGTTGCCCAAGCTGGTCTTGAATTCCTGGGCTCAAGTGATCCTCCCACCTCTGCTTCCCAAAGTGCTGGGATTACAGGCGTAGTCACCACGCCTGGCCCCGTATCATTTTCATATGCCGCAAAATACTGTACTTTTGTCAACTGTTTAAAAAAATTCTTAGTTCATGGGCCATACAAGAACAGATGGTGGATTAGCCTAAAGGTTTTATTGTTCTGTAGATGACTAACTAGTTTTGTATTTAACTCAGACATTCATTCCATCTTTCTTGGTCCCACTAAATGCATGTGCATGGGTGTGTGTGTAAATTTGGTAGGGTGTGTGCACTGGTTTTCCTATCTCTGAACCAGTTTACCCTCCTGCTGTTTCCTTCATAAATGAGTTAAATAACTCTTTGATACATATTCACCATGTATTTGTATGACAGTTATTTTTTAACCTTCTGACAATTATACTTGTGTGCATGTCACAGAAATCCTTGTGAGCTAGCTTCTCCGTTCACTTCTTTCCCAAATTCCAATTCGTTTTGAATATGCATTTTGGCCACCTCTTTTGTTCCCTTGGCTCTTCTCCTCACATCAAGTGTAATATCAAGACGTTTTCCTGAATAAAGGCAGTTCTGTCCCCAAGAGAAATTGTGGTGCTTACCATTTTTCTCCTACCATTCTATTATTACTGTAATAAATTTAATAGATTCCTGGACCAGGCATGGTGGCTCACGCCTGTAATCCCAGCACTTTGGGAGGCTGAGGCAAGCGAATCATTTGAGGTCAGGAGTTTGAGACCAGCCTGGCCAACATGGTGAAACCCTGTCTCTACTAACAAAAAAAAAGATACAAAAATTAGCCAGGCATGGTGGTGGTCACCTGTAATCCCAGCTACTTGGGAGGCTGAGGCAGGAGAATCACTGGAACCTGGGAGGTGGAGGTTGCAGTGAGCCGAGATTGCGCCACTGCACTCCAGCCTGGGCGAAAGGGCGAGACTCTGTCTCAAAACAACAACAACAACAACAAAAAGATTCTTGGACTCCTAAAAAACATTTTTTTTAGGGCTGGGAATGGTGGCTTATGCCTGTAATCCTGGCATACAGGATTTTGAGAGGCCAAGGCAGGAGGATCACTTGAGACCAAGAGTTTGAGGTCAGACTGGGCAACACAAGAGACCCGGGCTCAAAAAAAAAAAAAGAAGAAGAAGAAAGAGAGAAAAAAAGAAAAGAAAGAAAGGAAGAAAAGAAAAGAAAGAAAAAATTGGATGTGGTGGTGCATGCCTATAGTCCCAGCTACTCAGGAGACTGAGGTTGGAGGACTGCTTGAGCCCAGGAGGTCGAGGCTGCAATGAGCTATGATCACGCCACTGCACTCCAGCCTGGGTGACAGAGTGAGATCCTGTCTCAACTAAAAACAAACTAACAAAACCCAAAGGCTTTTTTAGGAGTCCAAGAATCAGGAGAATGCTGGTATATCTACTCCAAAGTAAAAGACAAATTATTATGTCTTGTAATCTTACTGGGATACAACTAAAGTGCAGTTGTAACCCAATAAGGCTTTATTTACAGACATTGGAAATTGGAACTGGTATTTCATATTTTTTTCTTTTTTCTTTCTTTCTTTCTTTTTTTTTTTTTTTTTTGAGACAACAAGGTCTCACTTTGTCACCCAGGCTGGAGTGCAGTGGCACAATCATAACTCACTGCACCCTCCACCTCCTTGTCCAAGGCTCAAGCTATCCTCCCACCTCAGCCTCCAAGTGGCTGGGACTACAGAGCCACGCCACCATGCTTGGCTTTTTTTTTTTTTTTTTTTTTTTTTTTTTTTTTTAGAGACAGGGTTTTGGTAAAGAGAGAAGCACAATGACTGGCAGGGCTCTTTGGGTGCTGGATGCAGCAAATTCTACACCTAGGGATGCTCTTCCAGGAAGCATGAAGGGTTGTCAGCTTCGAGTGGAGCCCAGAGCAGGAAAGGACTCTCCCAACAGGACCAGGTTGTAGTGCAACCTTTTTTGCAACACCCTACTCCATGAAACAGCCCACGGAGGGTGAGGGTGCAGGCCAATGGCTGGGGCTGGCAGTGGGCTGGCCCGCATGGATGAAAGGTAATGAGTTAATAACACTAGTGGTGGATGAGGCACAGCGAGACTTGTTAAGGAGGTGCCAGCTCACATCAAGCTGCCAAGGCATACGTGGAAGAGAGCGGGGCATATGGAGTCTCTGAGGGCTCCTGCAGGGCTTCTCCCAATTTCTTCCTGGCATCCACGCTTACGGCGCAACTGGAGACTCGCCCTCATGGATCTATGGTATTATTAATGCAGACCAATGCTCCCCAGAAGTCTTGGCTTTGACAGGCCCATGTGACTAGTGGATTCTTTCTATCGTAAAGCAAATAGTGATGACTCCGGCGGGTGCCGGGTAAAGTATAGGTTTCTGCGGAGGTGGAGTTCACTGAACATCTGGTTGTTGTTTGGTTCTAGAGGGGGTGGGGCAGGCGTTAATTAAATGGTCCCTAGGCTGTGGGAGGTGGGCATTTCCCAGCCTAGGAGCAAGTGGAAAAATTGGCATCCTCTCCCTACCACATCCAGAAGATGGCCAAAATGCCATGGGAAAAAAATGCTCATCTTCAGTAGCAATCAAAGAATCATCAATTAAAACCAGAACCAGCAATGAATGTTATTATTTTTGTCATCTTTGCCTAGATTAGGGTGTACATTGGCATCACTTCTTGAAAGCGTTTTGGCAATAATTATGCTAGACATGTCAGTGTTTTGTCCCAATCCACTGCAGCTGGTCCTGGTTTGTGGCCAAGTCAAACCTAGCCCTAAAGGTTATAAGAGAGAATTGGGTTGAAATATGTTTCATTTTAAAAATAGCTCTGTATTTTTAGCTGCACAAGTAATACATGAATATATGATCATCGTTTTAAAAAAATCAAGCATTACAGACAAATCTAAAATTCTGCCTTGAGGCCATTTCCCCCAATCCCTGAAGTCCTCTCTGTTACCTGTTTCGCGTGTATCTTTCCAGGCCTTTTAATCTCTATTTACAGATATATGCGTTTATAGAAATACAGAGTGTAGTTCTGTGGGAGTTTATGAACATAAATGACATAATGTTCCCTATTATAGTCAGACTATGATGCAAGTGTGATGCCACGTGAAGGAGAGGGTGGAGGCGTCCTAGATCATCCTGCAGTCTAAGGCAAGTTCAGCAGGCCCATTGGGGCCTCCTTCAGCCAAGTTCACCACCAAAGGAAAATTGTGTCTCCCAGGAATATGCCTGCCTTAGTACTCCACGTCGCTCAGTCATTACCTGGGAATGCAAATGAAGTGAAGAGTTTCAAACACAAAACCTGGGGCCCTCAGTCAATCATGGCCCTGGTAGTAGGAGGTCTGCGTGGTGCATTCTCATGGCCATCACAGTATACATGGCTGGAAAACAGTCCACTACTGTGGTCAGTAGTAGTTATCTCTGGCTGGTGGGATTGTAGAAGACACACACACACACACACACAGCCTTCCCTTTTTTTGTAGTCCACATACATTTTTAAAAATCAGCTTTATCGAGGTATAATTGTATATTTTAAAAACTGCAAGTGTTTAAGGCATACAATTTGATGAGTTTGGACACATACATACACCTGTGATGCCATTACCACAATCACACTGATAAACATATTCACTGCCTCCAAAAGCCACCTGCATTATTTTGTATAATAAAAAGTAATTCTATCTTTAAAATGTGCATACATTTTGAACTACCAATGCCACTTCTAGGAATATATCCCCAAGAATATAATTAAACATGTGTACAGAGATGCCTATCGCTGTGTTATTTGTAACAGTGAAAAATTAGATGCAATCTAAATAGCTAACAAGAATAGTTAAATACTTTGATGCATCCACACAATATGGTCCTATGTTTTGTTAACAATGATTGTATAGGTGACATATATTTATAGTCATGAGCACCTGCCTATCCATCTATCTGTCTGTCTCTCTATCTTCCCTAAGGGAGAGACTATCTATTACCTTTCCATATATGACTATCCAAGGACTATCATATAGATATGATATATAGACAGATAGATAGATACATGGCTACCATATCATAGGCTATTATCTACCTATCATCTATCTCTAACAATATCTGTCATGTTCATTTATCCATCCATCCATCCATCATTTATCTGTTATTTATTATTAATCTGTCACCTATCATCTGTTTTTTCTCTCTACCCCCACTCCCCCTCCTCCCTTCCCTCCTTTCCCTCCTCCCCTTTCCCCTTTCCCTCCTCCTCCCCCTCCACCCACCCCCTCCTCCTTCCTCTCTCTTCTTCCCCCTCCTCCTCCTTCCCCTCTCCTCCTCCCCCTCCAATCATCTCCTCCTCCTTCCTCTCCCTTCTTCTCCCTCCTCCTCCTTCCCCTCTCCTCCTCCTTCTCTCTCTCTCTGCCTGGGGTTGTTCTCAGGCTTGGTTGCCTGGCTTCCCTGCCCACAGCATCCCAGAAGCAACAATCTAGGAAAGGCTGTGAGTCCTGCGGGCTGTCAGAGACTGGCACAGTGGCACCCAGATATGACAGAAGACAAAAATGCCTGAAGCAGATGCAGCGCATATTACCCTGAATCAAGAAAAGGTGAATCTCCTTGAGGATCTTCTGTTTAAGGAAGCAGGGAGATGCGTAACATGGTTTAGAAAGATTTCCATCCAAAATGGAAAAATAGAGATACTTGTGATGCTCAAGGAGTAAATTTTAGTTTTCTGAAAAAGTCACCTATGCAGAGTTCCTCAGGCCCCAAAGCTGCCAGATAAATCACAGTCAGGGCTGGAAGGGACTGTGTCTCCATTTTACAGAGGAAACCAAAACTCAGAGAGGTTAAGCCACTTCCATGAGCTCACACAATAAGTGTCAATGGGGGATTTGAATCCATGCCTTTTTGATTCCAGATGTGGTAACATGGAGATGCGCCACCCAGATCCCCCTTCAAGGATGGTGATAGTGTTTTTCCTGTTCAGTTTGACACTTCCAGACCGCCCTGTACATAAATCCCAATAAATGCTATGCCTCCTTCACTGGCTCTGGGTCTCTTCTTTGGCCTTTCAGACATGGTGCCGTCCCTGTTGGAGTCAACAGGAGTCTGGCACAACACAAACTCAGAACTCAGAGTGCTGAACTTCAAAGGCAGTTAACCTTCTAATTAAGGCAGTTTGTAATGCCAGCCCAAGACCGAGGTTGGCACTCCCGACACATGGTGAAGCAGAGGCACCCTGGCTATCTTTGAGATTTGCAGTGAGTCACAGAGCTGTCCAGCAAAGCCCAGCATAGGCCAGCTGACCCACAGACATGTGTATGTTATAATAAACAATGGTTGTTTTAAGCCACTGAGTTTTGGGGTGGCTTGTTCCATGGCATTTTTATAGCACTTGCCAACAAATACAGTAAGAATAATACCTAACTTACATAGCGCGATGTGCAGGCATTGTTCAAAGCCTCCGCATATATTATTTCATTGAATTCTGACCTTGATGAGGTACATACTTACTGTCCTCATTTTACAGAAGGGGCAGCTGAGGCACAGAGCAGCAACTCTAACCTCTGTGCTGCTTCTCGTGGAGCCAAGGGGTGCCACTAAAGTCCTTTTCTGAACCATCCAGGCTCATGTGTCCATCCTTTCCTTTCCAGGCCCACTTGCCACTGCCTCTTTCCCCTCTCTGCTTTGGGAAATTACAAGAAGCTTCCTAACTTGGGGTCCCAGTAGGCATCAGAATCTGTTCATGGATGCCCCTAAGAGGGATCAGAATATGATATCCCAAAATTCGCCACTTTGGCATCAGGACTGTTTTGAGTTAAAGACAATTAAGAAATACAAGGCCAGGTGCAGTGGCTCACACCTGTAATCCCAGCACTTCGTGAAGCCGAGGCAAGAGAATTGCTTGAGGCTGGAAGTTTGAGAACAGCCTGAGCAACATAGTGAGACCTTATCTCTATAAAAAATAAAAATAAATGGCAGACAAATGATGAGCTCTCTGTCCTCCCCCTGTTGCTGTCATGGGTGATCGGCAACTATCTGGGGCCAGTGGTGCAGAGATAAGAAGAATTTACCAAGAAGTTGTAGGTAAAGAAAGGCAGATTTATTAGAGAAACTATGAAAGTATGTTGCAAGGTTGCAACGGGCAGCACAGCAGAGAAGGGGCTGTCTGCAAGGAAACAAAGGCTTGCTGGGGATGTTATAGAATGGTGCTTATGCTGAAGAATGCTACGGGCAGCACTGATAATGCCAGGGTTGAAGTGAGCTAACTTGCAGGTGTCTGGTGAGTGCTGGGTGCATGAAGATTGTGAGCTTTTTGTGCAGGAAGGCTCTGTGTCCTGGACCATGAAGAAAGGCAGACTTATAGCTAATCAGCTTTCTCTTTTTGCTTTCCCTTGGTCCCAGCAGCCTGACTCATTTTCCCTAATTAGGACTCCACATTTGCCTAAAAGCAGAGCATAAATTTCCCTTTGTAAATGTAACATAAATTTCCATTGTAAAGGTGGTCCCCTCTCCTGTATCAGGAAGAGGTGAATGACCCTGGACATCACTTGAGTCTACATAACAAACCTTACTAAACAATCTTTATCTACCATCCATTGCCTAGTCACCTTCCCACAATTTGCTGCCTCTAGAAAGCCAACCCTCTTTTCCTTTGTCTAGTCACTTCTCCACAACTTATCCCCCTTTGTTAAAATGGTAGATAAGCCCCCAAGTCTAACCACCTCTTTGGGTTTTCACTTCTTTTCTATAAAGTCCCTCTCCACGTAAAAACATCTATACAACTCTTATACCTTTTCTTCTGTTAATCTGTCTTTTAACAGTTTGATTCACAGGCCTCCAGAAAGGAACATGAGAGGATAGAGGAAAAGTTTTCCTCCTTACCCTCCTAAATTCGCAGGATAAATGTTTAAAGCATCTTTTTTTTTTTTTTTTAATGAGATAGGATCTCACTCTGTCACCTGGGCTAGAATGCAGTGGCATGATCACAGCTCACTGTAGCCTCAACCTCCTGGGGTAAAGCAATCCTCCCACCTCAGCCTCTAGAGTAGCTGGGACTACAGGTGTATGCCATCACACCTCGCTAATTTTTATTTTCTTTTTAGAGGTGGGGTGTTACTATATTGCTTAGAATGATCTGGTACTCCTGGGTTCAAGTGATCCTCCTATGTTGGCCTCCCAAAGTGTTGGGAGTACAGGCACGAGCCACCATGTCTGGGTGCATTAAGCATTCTTGAGAAGTCTCTGACCCAGCTCCTCTCCAGTGTAGTACTGGGGAGGGCAGAATTTTTAACAGCATAGCCAGCATTCTGTTGGGAAGTGAGAAGCCAGTGCATCTTTCTTATGGGCACTCCAATCTCTACAAGCAATTTCCTAAAGCTCTGCTCATTTGACACTGTAGATGGAGAGAAAGCAACCCCTCCTACTTTCAAAGGAAGAAAAGGTAAAAACCCTTTCAACTGTGGGCGCTATGCTCCCCACAAGGCCAACGATCTCAGTGTTTGTCTTTCTCTACTCATGTGGTTGATTGTAGTAAGGCCAGGTCTGCAAACCATTATATAAGCTCTAAGGGTAGTTGAATGGTCCCATGTGTTCGTTGCTCTCTTCAGAATGAGAGGTAATTAGTACCTGTTGCTTTCAGTTGTAGGTCCCAGGACCAATTCTGAAGCAATAGGAAAGTCCCATTTTAACATCCTTTTCAGAAGAATATTCCTGCAAAAATCTGAGAAGCCGCACAATTTACCAAATGCCAATTGATTTTTTTGTGTGCATTTTAATCTCTCTGTGCTTCCTTGTTGGTACTGGAGGGCCCAGATTTTCAGGTTCCCCCCAACCCCAGTCCATACCAAAGCAGAAACAAGGCTCACAGAATTGGAAATGGAACTGAGGCCTCCTGCCTCTCTGTTCAATGTTCTTTCTGCTAATAAATATCTATTGCTTTTCCTGCCCGGCATGCATTCTTTCTTCTGGTAACATTTTTAAAAATTGAGGTAAACGTCATTTAATGGGCCAGGCATAGTGGCTCACGCCTGTAGTCCTAGCACTTTGGGAGGCTGAGGCAGGCAGATCACTTGAGCTCAGGAGTTTGACACCAGCTTGGGCAATGTGGGGAAACCCTGTCTCTACAAAAAAAAAAAAAAACCTAGCTGGGAGAGGTGGTGCGCTCTTGTAGTCCCAGCTACTTGGGAGGCTGAGGCAGGAGGATCACTTGAGCTTGAGAGGTCGAGGCTGCAGTGATAGGTGATTGCATCACTGCACTCTAGACTGGGCAACAGAGTGAGACCCTGTCTCCAAAAAATAAAAATAAAAAATTCATATAATGTAAAATTTATCATTTTAACTATTATTTTAAAATGTACAGTTCAGTGGCTTCTTGTACATTTACAATATTGTGCAGCCATTACCACTATCTAATTGCAGATAATTTTTGTCACCTGACAAAGTAATCCCATACCTATTAGCACTCACTTTCTATTCCCCCTCCACACATCCCCTGGCAACCACTAATCCACTTTCCATCTCTATAGACTTGCCTATTCTGGATATTTCATATATATGGAATCATACAACATGTGGCCTTTTGTGACTGGCAGCATAATGTTTTTCAGGTTCATTCAGGTTGTAGTATCTATCGTTACTTCATTTCTTTTTATGCTTGAATAATATTCCACCCTATGAATAGACCACATTTGTTTAGTCATTCATCTGTTGGTGAACACTTGGGTTGTCTTCATTTTTTTGTGTGGTTTTTATCAATAATGCTGCTGTGATCATATTTTTTTGTTTTTGTTTTTTGAGACAGGGTCTTCCTCTGTCACCCAGGCTGGAGTGCAGAAGCACAATCATGGTCCATTGCAGCCTTGATATCCTGGGCTCAAGTGATCTTCCCATCTCAGCCTCCCAAACAGCTGGGACTACAGATGTGCATCACCATGCTTGGCTAATTAAAAAAATTTTCTTATGGAGATGGGGTCTTACTATGTTGCCCAGGCTGATCTTCAACTCCTGGGCTCAAGTGATCCTCTCTCCTCAGCTTCCCAAAGTGCTGGGATTACAGGCATGAGCCACTACACCTGGCCGACCACTTATATTTAAATACCTGTTTCCGATTCTCTTAGGTCAAGATCTAGGAGTGGAATTGCTGGCTTAGATGTAATTCTATGTTTAACTTTTTGAGGAACTGCCAAACTTTTCCACAGTGGCTTCACTATTTTACATTCCCACCAGCAATTTATGAGTTTGGTAATCTTTTTGTTTTCCTTTGAAGAACCAGCCTCATCTTTGAGCCCATGTGTTGACGGGAATATTTAAGATGTATTCTTGGCTAGGCGCAGTGGCTCATGCCTGTAATCCCAGTACTTTGGGAGGCTGAGGTGGGTGGATCCCTTGAGCCCAGGAGTTCGAAACCAGCTTGGATGACATGATGAAACCTCATCTCTATTTAAAAAAAAAAAATACAAAAGTTAGCCAGATGTGGTGGCATGCGCCTGTAGCGTCCTGTAGTCCCACCTACTCTGGGGACTGGAGATGGGAGGATCACCTGAGCCCAGGAGGTTGAGGCTGCAGTGAGCTGTGATTGCATCACTGCACTTCAGCCTGGGCAACAGAGTGAGACTCTGTCTCAAAAAAAAAAATTACTCTCGTAGCAAATTTCAGGAATACAATACATTATTATTAACTATAGTCACCATGCTGTACATTAAGCCTCCCAAACTTATTAATCTTAATTCCAAAAGTTTGTATCCTTTGACCAACACCCCCCCCCCATTTTCCCCCACTCCCAGCCCCTCTGATAATGTGACTTCCATCCCATTTTGTCCAAAGATGTACAGCTAAGCAGGAGCTAGCCACTTAGCATATGCCAAAGTGATTGCTTCAGGGATGGGCATGTGACCCAAGCCAGGCCAGTGAGATTCAACTCTGAATCAGAACAACCCCTGGATTTTTGTTATTTGGGTCAATTAAAAAAAAAAACACTTTAAAAAATTAAGCCAATTTGAGCTGGCTTTCCTGACACTTGGCCAAGTGACCACCCTGTATAATTAAGATCTGCTTGTTTAAAATCTCTGTCCAAGAGATTTACTTCCTATGTATGTTTTACATGTATTCAATGTCAATTCTACACTGGGTACAGCTACAAGATGATACTAGAGTTGAGCTCACACCAGTAGGACAAGACAGGATCAATGAATGGTCAGAGATGGGATTTTGCAGACAAAGGGGAACTTCCGGCTGCAGGTGTTATCATTCCATGACCTCAGAGCTGTGATGGAAAGAAGCAGAGAATCTGGATGAAAATCCATCCGCCAAGATAAAAGTAACCCCACCACTCCTCTGAAGTAAAAGCCATCTCCAATAGGCCTTGTGTCTATGCTGGCAGCCCTTTCTTGCTGATACTTGACAAGCCTGCTGTCCAGCCTTACTCTTGCATAAAGCTGATCCTGGCTTGTCACCTTGGATGGGAGGATGAACTTCAGCCAGAGGCTTGGCCCAACTCTGGCTACCCAGGGCTCCAGGAGGGCTCCCAGGAAAATAAGCTGTTCTCTACCTCCCTCCCCTAATTCGGAAAAGAAAAAAGAGCAAAGAGGGAATAACAATTAAGTGTCTGGGTCTGGAGTTCTGTAGATCTAGATTTGAAACCCAGCTCCACTACTTAGCTTGCTGTGTGACCTTGAACAAGTTGCTGAACTTCTCTGAGCCTCGTTTTCCTCATCAGCAAAGTGGGAATATTGTTTCTATTTCTTAAGATTGGTGTGAAAGTGATGATTCATGATGATGCTGGTGATTGCTAATACTGAATACTGAGCATGGCAGCTATTCTATGAACACTATCTTCTTTTTTTATTCACATTAACCTGTGAGTTAAGTATCATTAGCCACATTTTGAAGACGAAGAATCTGAGGCACCAAGAGGTTAAGGCATTCTCTTTGGGCTACACATTAAGGATGGAGCGGGGGTTCACACAAGGGCAGTCAACTCCCGAGTCCATGCTCTTGCCACGGTGATATATCAACTGTGCCTCCTTTAATCCTCACAGCAGTCTTGTAGGTAGGACAAATTATTAAGCCCATTTTATAGAAGAAGAAACAGAATCTCAGAGAGGATAAGTAATTCTCTGCAATGACAAAGAACTAGAAAGAAACAGGGCCAGAATTTGAATTCAAGTCTATACTCTTCTCACTACCCACACCCTCATGCCACCACACATGTGGCTTGCTTCAGGAGCATGAGTCTGTGGAAGGGGCTTGCACTTTGATGTGTTGTTGAGCTGACATGGAAGCATCACCCCTTGACTACTCTCTATACAAGTCTTTATTCCCCCCATGCTTCTATTTATAACATCTTTTCATTCAAGTTGGAGTTTATGTGTCAACCAAACCCCATTTAATGTTGTTTAAAGCATATCCATTGTGGCGAATGGCCATGCCCCCAACACCCTAGTGACCTCCACCGCTCTCCAAGGTGCTGAACAATTTGCCAGTCTCAGGCCATCAGGTGCTCCTCTTCCCCCAAGGCCCTTCTCCGCCCTCCCCACCTGTGACACCTCCTGGGCGCTCCTGCAAGAGCCTTGGTTCCAGGGGTACCCACCACTGGTAGGCCTGTACCATATCTGCACGCAGTCCTCTTCTTCTGGGTCCGCGTGGACGCCATCATCTGGCTGGCTGCCATCCCAGTAGCTGTAGTCATAGGATGAGCCGTCAGTCCATTCAAACTGCCCTTCCTGGGAGGGTTCCACCCAAAGAGACAAAGAAGCAAGCCAAGGAGAAGAAGATCAGGCATTTGAGCCAGGCAGCTCCAGCTCAGACATCTTAGCAACTTAATTTCTAACACCTCTGCACAGATGTCCTCATTGAGGCTGCTGCTATCTGATACTACTGCTACCAATCTGACTGCTATTATTACTACTATTACTAGCTGCCATTTGTTGAGGGCTTATTATGTGCCATGCCAGGCACTTTACTCATTTCATCCTCACCATTCTGAAAAGCAGGCGTCATCAGCCCCATTTTACAGGTAAGAAAACCGAGACTCAGATTGGTCTACCCAAATTCATACAGCAAATAAAGCATTAGTGCTGGGAATCAAATCCAGGTCTATCTGAGTCAAGTACCCAAGACCCCTAACTACTACACTTTGCCAGTGGATGGGAGTCACTTTCCATCTGTTTTCTTTTTGTCTAAATAGTCCATGTTTTTCTCGCCTAGGGTGGAACTACTCTGTCCAATTGCAAGGAAAGTCCTGTTGGGAATTTGATTGGTGTTGCAATAAATGTGCAAATTAACTGTGGAAAAAACTACATCTTTACAACTTGTCCAGGAACAGGAGCCATTTCTCCATTTATTTAAGTTTTAAGAAAAGTACCCCCAAAGCACTGATAATTATGGAGCCCACGTCATGTAATGGGAATAGCATGCTACTTCTGAGAGAGAGACCAGAGCTTGAGGTCCCATGTTCACCCACTGCCTAGCTCTGCAACCTGGGCAAGTTACTTAACCTCTCTGAGCCCCAGTTTCCACAACTGTGTGGTGGAGTTAATGTGTCCTTTAGAGAGTTGTTGTGAGTGTTGAACAAATTAAAGCATGTGAAGGACTTAGTACAATGCCTGACACATGGTGCCCAGCTCTGAAAAGAAGAAGAAAAGGCATTTTCTTGTATTTATTATTATTATTATTATTAGGTCTTTCAATACAAGTTTCTTTAACTCTGATTTAATGTAATTATAATCCAATTTTAGAGTTGCTATTATAAATGGACATTTTAGTGTTTTTAAAATTATAACTTCTCTATGTGTTCTTGCCAGTTGAAGTCTATTGATTTAAAAAAATCACCAGGCATGGTGGCTCATGCCTGTAATCCCAGCGCTTTGTGAGGCTGAGGTGGGAGGATCACTTGGAGCCAGAAGTTGGAGACAATCCTGGGCAACATAGTGGGACCCTGTCTCTACCAAAAATTAAAAAACAATCCAGGTGTGGTGGTGCCTGCCTATAGTACTAGCTACTATGGAGCCTAGGTTGGGAGGATTGCTTGAGCCCAGGAGTTCAAGGTTGCGGTGAGCTGTGATTGCACCACTGCTCTCCAGCCTGAGCAACAGAGCAAGACCCTGTCTCAAGGAAAAAAAAAAAATAGGCCGGGCGCGGTGGCTCACGCCTGTAATCCCAAAACTTTGGGAGGCTGAGGCGGGTGGATCATGAGGTCAGGATATCGAGACCATCCTGGCTAACACGGTGAAACCCAGTCTCTACTAAAACTACAAAAAATTAGCTGGGCATGGTGGCGGCTTCCTGTAATTCCCAGCTACTTGGGAGGCTGAGGCGGGAGAATGGCAGGAACCCAGGAGGTGGAGGTTGCAGCGAGCCAAGATTGCGCCACTGCACTCCAGCCTGGGCGACAGAGCGAGATTCCATCTCAAAAAAACAAACACAAAAAAAAAAAACAGCAAAAAAAACAAAAAAACTCAGGTCTGACTACACTGTTACTTCTGCTACTTTAAGAGCAATTTTCATCATCCTTAATGAGTTCCTATAATATGCTAAGCACCACGCTAAGCTCTTTACATGCATTAGCTCACTTATTTTTCTTTTCACAAGGCACTGTTATTTTCATCCCCATTTTACAGACACAAAAACTGAGGCTCAGAGAGGTTTTTAAAATTTGCACAAAGTCACCTACCAGCCAGTAAGTGGCAGAGAAGGAGCTGGCACTGGAACCTTATTCCCTATAGTGCCCTGAGCAAGGCAAGAAGCATACATACAACATAGAGACTCAGTATGTGGTTTGCCCAGGAAAAATTTGAGGACAAAAATCTCCAGGTGGAGTTTGCTGTGACATTGCAGAGATCTGGTCCAAGCTATCCTCTTCAGCCTTATTATACACCCACCCCTACCCCACTCTGCGCTCTAATCACAATGGTCTTCCTTAATTAACTTCCTTGAATGTGCCAGGACCTCCTCTTCCTTAGGATGTTGACCCATGCTGTTCCCTCTACCTGGAATATGCTGTCTCTGGCTAACTCCTATTTACCCATTAGACACTAACTTAAATATCTCTTACTAAGGAGGGCTGTGGCAGCCACAGAAGTACATTACCCAGATCGCCTTCAGGAGGACCAGAAGAAAGCAGAGTTGATGGACAGCCCCAGGTCTCCTGCCGCCTTGGATTCACTGCCTTGCCTGTGATAAGGACATGCCTCTGCCTCTTTGGAGCTGCCATTGCATTCACAGTGAGACAATGCTTCCTCCAGGCTGTTCCTAGCCAGTGACTCAGCATGTCAGGGGTAATGGTGCTGGTGCTGGTGCAGGATTCTGCCCAGTGCAGGATTCCAGTCTTGGGCATCTTTCCTTGGGGACTCCCCATTGGCCTAGCCAAGACTTTCTCAGCACTGTGCTGTGATCTGAGGCTCTCCCTACCCAGTCCTTCCTCTCTGATCTTCTTTCACGTGTCTTAGACCCATGGTGTTGTCTGAAGTCCTTCCCTGCCTACTTATGCCTCCTTCCTCTTTTTCGTTCACAAATATTTCCCCTCCAACATCTCTTGCACATCTAATCATGTTTTAGTGTCTTCTTTTCTTTTTTAAAGTTGGAGTCTTGCTCTGTCACCCAGGCTGGAGTGCAGTGGCATGATCTCCGCTCACTGCAACCTCCGCCTCCCGGGTTCAAGCAATTCTCCTGCCTCAGCCTCCTGAGTAGCTAGGATTACAGGAGCCCACCACAGCGCCCAGCTAATTTTTGTATTTTTAGTAGAGACAAGGTTTCACCATGCTGGCCAGGCTGGTCTCGAACTCCTGACCTCGTGATCCACCAGCCTCAGCCTCCCAAAGTGCTGGGATTATAGGCATGAGCCACCACACCCGGCCTAGTGTCTTTTTTTTTTTTTTTTTTAAGAGAACCCAAGCCAAACAGGTTTTCTCTGACCATGCTATCTGTTCCCATCATTTAGTAGGACATCATTAAATGTCTTTCACAAATTGGTCATGCTCTAACTGTGACATCTTGGTGTCTGATTTCTCTCTATATGCTGTGTGCATAGCCGTGACCTGGCACTGATGTGAAAAGCTTATTAAATCAAAATAGAATCCTGGCTGGAGCTTCCAAGGGGGCCCAATGGCCATTGCTTTCTCACCTGTCTGTGATCATGAAGGCCTGTCCAGACGTCAGCTGGGATGCCGGGAACACAGCTGTTCACGAGGTCGTACACAAAGACATTCTCCTCCCAGCTGCGAATTTAAGAAACATAGTAGCTGATTCCTCATGGCCTCTTTTCGTAGGATGGAGTCAAAAATTGAAAGCAATCCATATTTACCTTCCTGGACCAAAGTAAATAGAGGATATGATCCAATTCGGCCTCCATTTTTCATTAAGTCACCCATATGTGGCCGGTCCTACATGGACATCTCTGGATTTGACCTATGCCAGTTCAAAGAAGGACTCAGTACTGCTACTCATCCCTAAAAATTTAAATCCATCTCAAAAACACTAGCAAATGAGGTGGATTATATTGAAGATATGATGAAGAGACAATGAAAGGAGTTTACATTGCATTGCATACATCACATAAATAAATGAAAATTTCCACTAGTCATTTCTGTTCTCTCTCAGAGGCCCTCCTTAAACTGCCCATTTATAATATATCCCCTTCTCTCCTAGTCTTTTTTCACATACCATCTCCAAAATCTCTGTTTTCCTGGGAAACTCAGCTCTAGGCTTCAACTTGCATTGCCCACTTAGCAAAACAAAGTCCCTCAGTTAACAGCCCACCATCCTTAGAAGTCATGGGTGTCTTTTGGGGGGATTCTTATCCTCTATTTCAAAGAGCTTATCAAATAATTCACCCAACAAAAGGAATCAGTGGAGGACCCTGGTGACAGTCCACTGCCAAAAACAACAAAGAAGTAGAGATGGATGGATAGATTGATGAATGAATGGATGGATGAGTGGATAGACAAATGGATGAATGGGTAGGTGGATAGGTGGTTGAATGGGTGGATGAATGAATACACGGATGGATAGATGAATAGATAGACTGATAAACAGAGAGGTAGAGAAATGAGCACAATTATTTTCATCCTATCATTAAAATGTTTCTTGAGCATTGACTTCATGCCAGGTACTGTGCTGAGTGTCTTAAGCGCATGAACTCATTTCATTCTTACAACAACCAGGCACTGGGGCAGATACTACTGGTTGTCTATCCCATAGCCATTCCTAATCCCTTACCCCATTGCCTTCATTATGACCCAGAAAAGCCAAATTTTATTTTCCCAGCTCCCTTTGCAGCTAACATTGGCCATATGACCAAGCATGGCCAGTTAGATTTAAGGCAATGTTTGTGGGGACATCTTGGAAATATTTTTCTCCATGATGAAAGGAGGGAGGTATGTGGAGAAGACCCAAGTTTCTAGCACTGCCCTTTCTCCTTAGGTTGTAGCCATGTCTGGACACAAAACTTGGAGCTGCTGCATTGAAGACGCTGAAGGAAAGCCAAAACAACTGCTCATCCAGGGCCCATATCAACGAGCCTGAAACAGGTTGTTGGTAGAGATTAGAAGAATGGGCAAGGGATGTGACAGCAAATGGACAAATGGTGGGTACACTTCACTCAAATCATTCACAGGCCCAGATGACAGATCCCACCAAAAATAATGATTCCCACTATTGGCTTCCACATGGCACTAAAAGGTGAACTTTAGTATGTCAAAGAAATCAATACAGAATGATAATAATCAGCCATAGACCTAATACTTCGCTTCAAAACATGGCCATGTCGATGTACCTTTTGTGTTGCAACAACGTGTATCTGCTCCCATCAGCTTCAATAATTCACTTCAAAACAGGGCTATGTTGAGGTACCCTTTATGTTGCAATAAGGTGTATCTGCTCCCATCAGCTTCTTCCAAATGACTGCTCTATGAAGGCTGCCAACTTATCTAAAATACCCACCATTAGAAGATTTCTTTTTTCTTGAGGCATTAGTAGTAAATCCAAGCACTCATATTTACTCTCCTTAGTTTTGTGTTAGTGAAGTGGAATTGATTGCCAATCAATTCCAGATTAGAAGCACTTAGAATTCTGGCACTCAGAATTTGTCTTAACACAGTGCTCCAGCCAGTCACTGCAGAGAGTTACTTAACATACACTCTTGGAGGAAAGGAAAGAGGAAAAAGAGGAAGGAAAGTGGAAGAGTGAGACAAGCCTTGCTCACTCTCAGAAACATGAACTGATATGGAATGTTAAAAAAAAAACTGGCCTCCTTGAGGCAGAATTATAGTTTATTATAACTAATAATAATAATAACTCCTACCGCTGGGCATGGAGTTATCCAAGTGCTGTATAAGAACTTTAGAGGCATGATCTCTTTTAATGCCTCACAAGTTTAAAAGATCAGTGTGAGGCCGGGCGCAGTGGCTCATGCCTATAATCCCAGCACTTTAGGAGGCCGAGGGAGGCAGATCACGAGGTCAAGAGATCGAGACCATCCTGGCCAATATGGTGAAACTCCGTCTCTGCTAAAAATACAAAAAAAAAAACCTGGGCATGGTGTCATGCGCCTGTAGTCCCAGCTACTCGGGAGGCTGAGGCAGGGGAATCACTTGAACCCAGGAGGCGGAGGTTGCAGTGAGCCGAGATCGCGCCACTGCACTCCAGCCTGGCAACAGGGCAAGACTCTGTCTAAATAAATAAATAAATAAAGATCAGTGTGATTATTGCTATTTTCAAGTTGAGAATTCTTGGCTTAGAGTTTAAGTGATTTGGTCAAGATTGTGCAGGTAGGAAGTGATGGAGCTGGGACTACAGTCTAGAACTGCCTGACTCTAATGCCCTTAATCAATGCTCACACTGTCCCCCACAGTTTTCTTCATTTTGAACATCTGCTGCCCTCATTCCCTACGCTTCCCAATCTTTCAAGATCCTGATCCAGGACCAGTACTTCCAGGAAAGCTTCCATGACTATTTTCTATCCAATCCTTGACAGCTTGTAGCCCAAAGTTCCTGTTCCCCCAGGGGCTGGCTGGTTAGTTTGGTTCTCCATGTTCAAGGTCCTTCTGATGCAATTGAGGTTGCAAGTACAATGAGGGCTGTCTAGAGAAAAGCCTTGATTTGGAATCACTTTTGCATTCGCTTTTTATTGAATATATCTCATTTTCCTCTACAGGCCAGGAATTCTTTGAGAATTGATGTCTTCTGTCTTTACAAGTGCCAATCCTGTACTGTGCTGTGCTCTCATAGCAGATTTGATCCCTGAAGAATGCCTTTCATAGGGCTCCATGTTAGCTGGCTTTCAGTTAATGGGAGGCACTTATGAGTCTTTGGTGGATGGGTAGGAGGGAGAAACCAGAGTATTTCTTTCCCCCTCGGCTTGGGAGTCTCTGGCAGGGGCTGCCTCTCCTCCATGGCTCCAACTCCCATAGGACTGGCCTGTCCTCCAACTCAGGCATGGAATTGGCTTTCTGCTCCTATGTATCTCTAGTTTGCCTCACTACTCCCTTTTCAGTTCTGAGCTTCCATCACTTGCCTATATTACCTGTTTTAGACACCTGTAGTGGTTCTTGTTTTCCTGGTTGGACCCTGACTGTCTCGATATATCTCTCAGCCCCACTGAAAATACACTGGTTGTTCAATACATCTGTTGGAGGAAGAGATGAGTGGATTCAAGATGCATTTGGAAACTAAGATAAAATACTCCTTCTCTATTTTTTTTTTTTTTTTTTTTTTTTTTTTTTGAGATAGGATCTCTCTCTGTCACCTAGACTGGAGTGCAGTGGCCTGAACATGGCTCACTGCAGCCTCAACCTCTCGGGCTCAAGTGATCCTCCCACCTTAGCCTACCGAGTAGCTGGGACTACAGGTGTGCATCACCACATCAGGCTAATTTTTTGTTTTTTGTAGCAATGGGGTCTTGCTGTGTTGCCTGTGCAGGTCTTGAACTTCTGGACTCAAGCAATCCTCCCATCTTAGCCTCCCATAGGGTTGGGATTACAGGCATGAGACACTGCACCCGACCCCTTTCTTTTTTTTTTTTTATTATTTATTTATTTGTTTTTTTGAGACAGAATCTCACTCTATCACCCAGGCTGGAGTATAGTGGCGTGATCTCAGCTCACTGCAACCTCTGCCTCCTGGGTTCAAGCGATTCTCCTACCCCAGCCTCCCGAGTAGCTGGGATTACAGGTGCCCTCCACTGCGCCTGGCTAATTTTTGTATTTTTAGTAGAGATGGGGTTTCGCCATGTTAGCCAGGCTGGTCTCGAACTCCTGACCTCAGGTGATCTGCCTGCCTCGGCCTCCCAAAGTGTTGGGATTACAGGCATGAGCCAACACACCTGGCCCCCTTTCCTTATTCTTAACAAAAGTCAGCGGCTCTACACATAAAAAACCAACCCCCTTTCTAAAGTAGTTTCTGAGATTCTTGAAGAACAGAGATAAGATTGTGATTGGTAGCTTGGGTGCCAATGGAACACATCACACCTGGCCTGAGAAAACTCACAAATCAGCAGGGAAGTCAGATGCAAAAAAGGTAGCAAAGCTGTGATAAAGGGAGTGTGCCAGGAGAGCTGGGTAATGAGTGTAATTAGGGGGTCAGAAGTAACTTCAGTGAAGAGATGTTGTCAGAGCTGTCTTGAAGATTGAGGAGGTATTTACCTGGAGGAGAAGATAGGGATGGAATTCCCAGCAGGGGGAATATAATGCCCAAGAGTATGGAGAAGTAAAAGAGCTGGACCAAATTGGAGAACTCTGAGATGGTCATTGTAGCTGGGGCTTTGGAGACAGAGGAATGTGGAAGGAGGCCTTGGAGGGTGGGCTATGGAATCTGAATCCACGCTTTCAAAACTGGTTTCTCCCACTTAAGAGCGGTGTCATGTGAGCAAGTTACTTACCTTTTCAGAGCCTCCCTTCCTAATCTGTAAAATGAAGATACCTATGTAATATGGTTTGAGGGAGTTTTAATGTCATGATGTACATGAAACGTGCAGCAAATAAGTGTCAGTTATGATTTCTCATATTCCTTACATCATATTCTTTATATATGTAGTGTATCAGTTGTATCACAGGATACAGAGCAGAGGACAGCACAAGACTGGCACTTATAAAGGTGGATCTTCTGGCATGCTATTTGCTACCCCTGCCGAATGCTTTGCCTTCTATAGCCAAGGATGGTTTCAATGAGAAATTGGGTTGGATAAAAAGTAGCTTCAATTGGCCAGGCACTTGGCTTATGCCTATAACCCCAGTACTTTGGGAGTCTAAGGGGGAGAATCACTTGAGCTCAGGAGTTCAAGAGTGGCCTGGGCAACATAGCAAGACTCCATCTCCATTTTTTTCAAATAGTTTCAATTACCAAAGAGAAATGCCAGTTGGAAATACCATTCTCCACCCCATTTCCCAAGGGGGTGCTTAGTTGAACTATGGGGGACTGGGGATCCCACTTACCTGTGGATGGAGGCCAGCTTGGCGGACTTCCTGCCTACAGAGAACTCAGAACAGTAGAGGTCGGCCTCAGCCCAGGTCTTATTGAGAGGGAAGAATCGATAGCAGTGACCTTTGAACTCCATCCAGAACAGGGGGCACAGGGAAGGCAGGGGCAGCTCTGGCAGGGCTGGGGGCAGAAAGGAAACAGACTGGGAGGAAGGTTGGCAGTGCTGACATTGTTTCCATAGCTTAGTACCTATTTTCTTTTCTTTACAATCTTTTAATTTTTTTTTAAGAGACAGGGTCTCGTTCTGTTGCCCAGGCTGAAGTGCAGTGGTTTGATCATAGCTCTTTGCAGCCTCCAGCTCTCAGCTCAAGTGATACTCCCACCTCAGCCTCCTGAGTAGCTGGGAGCACAGGTGTGCACCACCATGCTTGCCTACATTTTTTGATTTTTGTTTTGTTTTGTTTTTGTAGAGACGAGGTCTTACTATGTTGACCAGGCTGGTCTTGAACTCCAGGGCTCAAGTGATCCTCCTGCTTCAGCCTCCCAAAGTGCTGGGATTGCAGGCGTGAGCCACCGAGCCCTGCCTGTACATACTTTTTTTTTTTTTGAGATTGAGTTTTTGCTCATGTTGCCCAGGCTGGAGTGCAATGGTGCCATCTCGGCTCACTGCAACCTCCGCCTCCTGGGTTCAAGCGATTCTCCTGCCTCAGCCTGCCACGTAGCTGGGATAGCAGGCACGTGCCTGGTCAATTTTGTATTTTTAGTAGAGACGGGGTTTCTCCATGTTGGTCAGGCTGCTCTCAAAGTCTCGACCTCAGGTGATCCGCCCGCCTCGGCCTCCCAAAATGCTAGGATTACAGACGTGAGCCACCGCACCCGGCCACCTGTACATACTTTTAAGAATGAAAGTAAAATATGTCCCATTATGATCTGTGCAATTATATGCTTGAGGTCCAAAAAACATATACATACCTACGTTTTACTAAATTATAAAAATAATATGTGCACATCATAGAACACCTGGAAAATGTTAATGCTTTGATACATTTTTTTCTCATGTCACATTTGTATGCAGTGATGTTTTAATGTAATGTGATTATATGGTACTCTACATACCAGTCGATATTCTGATTTCTAAAAATTAAAGAGTATAAGCATTTCCCCCATGTCATTATACATTTTTGTAAACATTGTTTTAAATAGCTCTTGAATCCTCTACGGAGTGGCTCTCCTAGAGTTTATTTAATCATTCTCTTATTTTTAGACAATTAGATAGCTTCTCTGTTTTTTCAACTATTACAAATAATTCTGAGATGAGCAGTTTTGTGCATAAAGCTTTTTTGGCATTTCTGCTGATTTTCTGAGGAGAGATTTTTAAGGCTTTAATACAATTTGCTAAATTGTCTCCTGAAAGCAATTTACCCTCCCACGGTAATGTCTGAGAGTGCCCATCTCACTTTGCCCTTGCCAGAGCTCAGTGTTATCACTTTCATGGCAATCTGCAAATTTTATAAGCAAAAAAAGGGTATCTTGTTTCAATTTGCAATGCTGGACTATCTGGCAAGACTGCACATTTTCCCACATGTTTATTGCCAAGCTATAGCCAAGACTATTTATATCTTTGCCCATCGAACTCCTGGAGTTCAGGATTTGTTCTTAATTCTAAAAAGAAACAAATTTTTAAAAACCCCACGTTTGAGACAGTAAAGTTCTCTCAAGTCTCAGCCCCTCTGAAAGCTTCTTAAGAGATACTTTTTTTGGAAACCACGACTCAGGATGACTGGCGAGAGGAGACAGGCAGGCTGAGAACCTTTCTCATACTAGGTTGGATGGCTTATCCATGAAGACAGCCAGTGGGCAGGGGTGGAATCTGTTAGACTGGGGTTGAGAGCCTGGGTCCTACCCCCAGCTCTGTATCTGACCTGCCGTGAGATGCTGGCTCATTCTTTCCCATCTTGACCTTCAAACTAGATGATCATTGGGATCCCTTTTGTAGCCATCCACTCAAGGGTGGGTGAAGGTCACCCTTTAGTGGAATCTTTGCCTTCAAGCCACTATGGTGGTTGGCTGGGCTCATGAAGTAATAAAGTAGTGAACAGCATTCATTGAGCATTTGTTATAGTTTCCCTGTATGCCAAGCAAATATAGGGAAACTGAGGCTAAGGCAGGTTGAGTAACTCGCCCAAGATCATCCTGTAGGTAAGTGGCATAGTAAGGATTTGAACCTAGGCTTCCCAACTCCCAAGTTTTTGCTCATAAAGTTGGCATGATGCTTCATGATGGGAAATTAGCGGGTCTAAGAATAGTTCACGGTCTTTATAGCACCTACTTCATGGAGTTACTGGGTCAACTGATTGGGCCAAATAAAGTCACCAAGTACTTGGGATATATGGATTGTGTAATGTACGGCTATTAATGATTAGCTCAGGGTTTTATAACCAAAACTGATGGGCTGCAGGGATCCAGTGAATTTCCCAAAATCAAATGTAAAATCAAAAGTGTGTGTGCGCCTCTTTGCATTTCTCTGGGGAAAGAAAGGGACAGTTGCTTTTATCAAGATAGCTGTGCTAGGCAGGCAGGTTCCAGGCCATGCTTCCCAGGGCTGGTCAGTACCACTGGGCTTTCCCCTTTGACCAGAACAGCCTCTCCCTGACCCCAGCAGCTGTGCTGACCAGGGGTACCTCCCCACCCCTCCTGGTCAATCCTGGCCAACTCTCTTTCAATGCATGCCAGTATCCAAACTGGAGCCTGTTGGTTCAGAATTGGCTTTCTTAATCCTCCTCTATATGTCAAAAGGAAGGAGCTCTGCTGGGGGAGGTAAGTGGGCACAGCACCTTGGCTTGTCCCCACCCTTTTCTGGGACTCAGGTCCCTCCTTTCTTGATGGAGAGCATTGGTCTAGGAGGACATCATCTTGATGCGTTAAAGCGCCAATGGCCAAGAGAGTTGATAGACCCTTTGTAACGCTGGGTGTTGCTGAGCTCTTTGTAGGGACTTTGAGCACTGCCTACAACACAAAAAGGCTCCACTGAATCGCTGCCTGGGGCCACTTTTTCAGCAGTTTCTCCCTTAGCATGGATGAGAAGCAGCAAATCATTTCTACCAGCGAATCATTTCTACCTTCTTTCCACTCAGTAACCAAGGACACTCATCCGTGAGAACTTGGCTAAGTTTGTCCAGGAGTGACTGGGATGACTCAGTTTTTGCTGGTGATAAACCACTTTTCTCACTCCCACCTGTCCTAAAATTACTTGGCACCCTACATACTCATATTAGAGATGAAAGTAGGGTGACCAAGCCATCCCAGTGTGACCAGGACCATCCCAGTTTTAAAATCAAGAGTCCTGGCTGGGTGTGGTGGCTCACGCCTGTAATACCAACACCTTGGGAGGCTGAGGTGGGTGGACTGCTTGAGTCCAGGAGTTCGAGACTAGACTGGGCAACATGGTAAAACCCCATCTCTATAAAAAATACAAAAATTAGTCGAGAGTGGTGGAGTGTGCCTGTAGTCCTAGCTACTCTGAGGTGGGAGGATCGATTGAGTATGGAAGATCGAAATTGCAATGAGCCATGATCACGCCACTGCACTCCATCCAGCCTGGACGATAGAGCAAGACCCTGACTCAAAACAACAACAACAACAACAAAACCCTGAGAGTCCCACATCCTGGGCACTCCTACAGTTCCCAGCAAACTGAAATTTGTTGGTCTCTCTCAAGCAGTGAGGGAGAATTTTATCGCCGCCCCTTGCCAGGAGACATTGGACAATGTCTGGAGACATTTTTGGTTATCACCACTGGAAGTGGTGGTGCTACTGGCATCTAATGGGTAGAGGCCAGGAAGGCTGCTAAACATCCTATATTGAACAACTCCCCACAACAAAGAATCATCCGACCCGAAATGTCAGTAGTGCCAGGACTGAGAAACCCTGCCCCAGATGGAAGGCAGGTCTCCAAAAATGTAAAATAACCCCACAGCACAGCAACACAAAACATCACAGCAAACATTCACATTTCTTAGCCTGTTCCTATTTTCTTGAACAAAAATTAAGGCACAGCCCCCGCAACTAATGAGAAGTATAGTGTGGGCTATTTCTCTAATTTTAGAGTTAAAATGTATTACTAATCCTAGCCCATGGCTTAAAAGCACTGAAGACATTGCTTTAACATTGTGTTTAAATTTAACGACATGGACCTCACTAAAGAAGTCTGCAGAAGGGAAGTCTAGCACTTTCTCCCCTGAGTTTAGAATGAGGTAAACTTCTTTGTCATCTCTCTCTGACTGTAGGAGGATTTTTTTCCCCTGGTTTCCTTTCCACTGAAGATGAAACTCTTCATGAGTTTCTGCACTAAGAAAGGGTTCGAGTTTCAATTCCCTGCTTCAGATAGCTCTGACTTCACCTCCTACCCCACGTGGGTGTTAAAACCCCAGTCCAAGCATTACGAAGGCTGATGCCCTACTTAGGGCTCTGGAGCAATATGCTTGCTTTGCTCTCTATCTCTATCTTGGTTTCTGGCCCCTGGGCACCCCCCCCCTCACTTCCTTAGAAGTCCAGTCTAACTTTAGCAGGATGTTTGCAGATGTTCATGTGACGTTTCTGCACGGCGGTAGTGGGAAGAGCTTGTAGTCTCAAATTCACCATATTGTGTAATCTGGACGTCTCTGCTCTCTTTGTCTTCTACCTCTTTTTTTTTAAATAAACTTTTTATTTTGGAATAAATTTAGACTTACAGAAAAGTTGTCAGAGAGTACAACGATGGTTACCAGAAGCCAGGAAGGGTAGTTAGTGGGGAAGACAGGGGAAAAGTGGGGGTGGTTAATGGGTACAAAAATATGGTTAGACAGAATGAATAAGATCTAGTATTTGATACCACAACAGGGTGACTACAGTCAACAATACTTTATTGTACATTTAACAAAAACTAAAAGAATATAATTGGAGTGTTTGTAACGCAAAGAAATGATAAATGCTTGAGGTGATGGACACCTCATTTACCTTGATGTGATTATTACACACTGTATGCCTGTATCAAAATATCTCATGTACCCCATAAATATATACACCTACTATAGCCCATAAAAATTAAAAATTAGGCTGGTCGCAGTGGCTCACACCTGTAATCTCAACACTTTGGGAGGCCAAGGTGGGAAAATCGCTTGAGCCCAGGAGTTTGAGATCAGCGTGGGCAACATAGTGACACCCTGTCTCTTACCAAAAATTAGCCAGGAGTGGTGGCATGTGCTTGTAGTCCCAGCTACTTGGGAGGCTGAGGTGGGAAGATCGCTTGAAACCAAGAGGTCAAGACTTCAGTGAGCCAGGATTGCACCACTGCACTCCAGCCTGGGTGACAGAGCAAGACCCTGTCTCAAAAACAAAAAAAAAAAAATTAAAAAAATTAAAAAGTACCAAAGATAGTGTGTGGAGAGAGTTCCTGTATACCGTTCACCCAGTTTCCCCTGATGTTAACATATTAAAAAGCTAAGAAATGAACATGGCTACAACATGATTACCTAAACTCCAGACGTTACTCAGTGTTTTCCTTTTTTGTGCTCAGATCCAACTTAGGATGTCTGTTACATTGACTCTACCTGCATGTTTTATTTGACATAAACTACTCTCTCTAGTATTGGCTGGGATCAGATAAAATTGACAAGAATTGGCTGGAATTGCTCAGAATTTCTTAGCATTGTTGGATAATTTGCCAAAAATAATCTCTTTTTTCCCCTCTTTACAACCAATCAATTTTCAAGTCATGTCTATTCCATCTCCTAAACACGTCTCTAATTCAGTCTGTTCTTTCTTCCCCTTCTGCATTCTTTTTGACCTTCTCCCATGAAGACCTTCTCAACACCTTTTAGCTGTTCTTCCTGCTTTGTCTCACCTCCCAGGTCCAGAGGCATCCTTCCTCCTTGGAACAGCCTGACCTCATTTCCCTGAAACCTCGCAGGTGTTCCCTTTGCCTTTGGGAACTGCTTGCCCCTAGCTTATTCTCTGTCATTCACCCCCTCCTTACTCTGTGCTCCAGGTTTGCCCACACTTTTGCCATTTCTCAAAGACATGTTCTGACCTTTGCAGATAATTCCCTTGACCTGACTTCAGCCAATTCTCTTTCTCCTTTGAGTCTCTGCTGCAGTGACTTATTCAGGGAAGATGAGGTAGGAGCCTCTGATAAAGGCTTTTAGAGCCCCTTGCACCTCAACATTCACACATTCCTCCTCTATCCCCGTCAGCATCTGTTGTGATCATTCCTCTTCCTCTGGTACCTTGGCACGTAGTAGGTGCACAATGACTGGGCTCGAATGCATAAATACATGTAGGGAATCAAACACCACTTCTTGAGGGCAGCCTCTTGGGAAAATGGTGAGAAGGCTGTGTGCATAACTCATGCCTTTGAAAGCAGGAGTCCTGACACTGCGATGGCATTCCTGGAGTTTTTTTAACGAAGTCCTGAAAGCAGAGGTTGCCAGATCCTGGTTTTGCATATTGTTTAGGACAACGATTGCTACGAAGGCCAACCTCAGCATCCCCTGGGACCTTCAGACTCCCAGGCCCCACCCCAGGCCTTCCAAATCAGAGTCTGTATTTTCACAAGAGCCCCAGGTGATTCTTGTGAATGTGAAAATCTGGGAAGCCCTGGTCTACAGTGTGCCAGCCTGAAAGAGGGAGCCTGTAGAATTATTCATTCATTCATTCATTCATTCTCTCACTGAACAGAGCCTGGCAAAGAGGAATTAATAATTAATTAAATGAAAGGAGCTGAGTGGAGTGAGAAGGGGAAAAGGGTCCTTGGTCTTAAAGATTGTGGATATTTCAAAAAGAACCCCTGCCTCCAACCCTGTCTGCTCCTCCCAGAGTGGAAAACAAGTTCCTTGAGCCATTCACACCCCACCTCCCCATTCTGGTCCTTTAGGTTTTCTCCACTGAGTAATTTGGTGGTTATGGATGCCAGGGGTGAAACACACCAGAAAATGGGGCTGTGACAGGTCACTGCTCAATTACTCCCCTTTCCAACAGGGCAGGCAAAGGCCTTTAATTGGGAGGACCTGGGAGGTGGAAAAGAGCGCTGGCTTGCCCCGAGACGATCATTAACTCCAGCCTGCACGGCATTTCCCCCTCCTCCTTTACCTCTTGGGTTTAAGGAATTGGGAATAGAAGGCCTTTCATCAGCCTGACCCCAAGCCAGCCTCTGCTAATCTGTCTCTTGTGAAGGGATTTCTTTAGCTTTACAGCTTGACAGTCCGGTAACCATGGCAACACAACAATCAGCGCCAACTCTGACTCAGCATTCACTGTGTGCCAGGCATTGTGTTAAATGCTTGATACAGAAAAATACACTCAATCTTCACACATCCTACCAGGTAGGTGCCACTATCACCCCCACTTCACAGATGAAGAAACCAAAGCACAGAAAGGTTGGCCAACTTGCCCAAGATCGCACAGCTCCCAGCTGGGATTTGAAGCCAGCCTGTCTAGCTCCAAACCTAGAGAGTCCTACTGCATTTAAGCCCATTTCCTTTTGCTCCAATCTTGATGGTCTGGTCCTTCATTAATTCCTTTATCCATTCAACAAGTACTATTTGAGCACCTACTTGGTCTCAGGCAGTAGATTACAAGCTGAAGATACTGTGTGGTATACTACACAGATGCGCCTTCTGACCTCATGAGCCTTATGGTCTATGAAGACCAAACCTAAGAAAAATAAGCACAGGCCAGGTGCAGTGGCTCATGCCTGTAATCCCAGACTTTGGGAGGCAAAGGCAGGAGGATCGTTTGAGGCCAGGAGTTTGAGACCAGCCTGGGCAGTATAGCAAGATTCCACCTTTACAAAAACACTTTTTGTAAATTAGCCATATGTGGTGGCACATGCCTGTAGTCCCAGCTACTCAAGAGACTGAAGAGGGAGCATCACTTGAGCCCAGGAGTTCCAGGGTGCAGCAAGCTATGACCATACCACTGTACTCCAGCCTGGGCAACAGAGCAAGACCTTGTCTCTAAAAAAAAAGAAAGAAAGAAAAAGAAAAAGAAGTGCAAAAATAAAGATGTCATTAACATGTAATTTGTGGATGTGTATCATGCCAGCAAAAACTTCAGGGAGCAGCCCCCTCGATTATTTTAGAAACTGGCTGTTTGCCCCTTTCTCTCCCTAGTTGAATTGGTGGCTGCCCTGTCCCCATCTTCAAGGATCCCACAGGTGATTATGACAAGGCGTCATGAGTTCCCTTCCTGGATGGGGGAAAAGAGGGTGTTGCCACAGGAACACCTAAAAGTGGAACATAACCCAGACCTGGAGATCTGGGAGGCTTCTTAGAGGAGGTGCTGTCTCAACTGAGACCCGGAGGATGAACAAGAGTTAGAGAAAGAGTGTTCCGGGGGGAGGGCACAGTGTGTGCAGAGGTCTGGAGGTGTGAGAGAGAATGGAGCGTTGGAGAATTAGAAATGGTTTAGCATGGCCGGGAACTTGAGAAGGAGAAGAGGGAAGAGATGAGACTGGTGGTGGGGGAGGGGAAGTGGAGGGAGAGAGGCAGAGGGGAGGGGATGCACAAAGGGGCTGTTGCTCTGGAAACCAGGAGGCCAAACCACATGGTCTTTTCCTTCAATTAGCAACATCAGAGGCCCCCAAGGTCCCCCAGCTGGGGTGGGGGGTCAAAGCCTTTGGGAGTTCTGAGCTTGTTAGGAAAAGAAAACACATCAGTGGAACTCAGGGCTCCCCCCTACCCCCACTCTTTTTAAAGAAATAAATTGTCACCTTCCTACTGAATCTGGCTGCTGGCTCCCCTGGCCCCAATCCAGCCGCCCACAAATGCACTACCCTGCTGCCTCCTGCCCAGATCAGTCTTGGGACCCAGCCAGGAGGGGAGGCGGAGAGGCTCAGGGGCCACATTTGTCCACCCAGTCCCCATACTAGGCCCCAGACACTCCCAGGGGGCTGCAAGAAAGTGTCTCACAGACTCCAGGAAGGTGGCTGCTGCGTTCTGAGGACTCGGTCACCCTCACTGCCCTCCTGCTGTCCTACGGGTTCCACCGCCTCCTTCACAGTGAGCCCTGGCTCTGGGAAGTGGAACTGGTGGCCCCAGGTCTCTCCTGTCTAAGCTTTGCTGTCCCTTCTGTGAGCCACTCTTGAGGCCACATGAAACACAGAAAAAAGCATTAGACAATTTCTTATATTGCTAATAATAGCAGCCATTCATTGGGTGTTTAGTATGTGACTCCTTGAGATCAGCCTAGGAGGGAGTATCTGTATCATCCCCATTTTACAGATGAGGAGACTAAGGCTCAGAGAGGGTAAGTCACTTACTGTCTTGGCTCAAAAGTGGCAGAGCAATGATTGAGACTCTATTGAGACTTGAGTCTGACAGATTCAGAAACTCCTGAACAGACTAGCGCCTCTAAAAGATATCTTCTTTCTGGTCTTAGTTTTCTCATTTGTGAAATAAATCTATTAAACACCAAATGTAACAATTAATTAAGCAAATAAGTCGATGTTTCCTGGGTGCCTATTTGGCTTGAGGTCTGTGTCCTTAGGTTGCTCTCAGTCTGGAAGGAGGAACATGCACATGGCAGAGTCATCGCATGCTAAGTATTCTAGAAGTATGTACAAAGTGCTTGCTCTGTGACCATAGAGGAGGAGGGGGAACTGGATAGAATGTCCAAGGGACACTTTAGGATCCGGGCTGCTCTAGGAGGTAGGAACACCGTTGCCTATGTCTCTATGCTCCAACTTCAGAGCTTGGACTCTGGAGTCAGATGGTCCTAGTGGGAAACTCAGCTCTTTGTGCCTCAGTTTTCTAATCTGTACAATGGGCATGATCATAGTGCCTACTTCACAGAAAAGCCAGTTCCAGCTCAGAGGTAGAGATTCTAGTAAGTATTAGATATTATTACAGTAGAAACAGTCTGGGTCCCAGAGCTGAGAGTGCAATGCCAGGCTCTTGGATGGGTGAGGAAGAGGCTACATAACTTGACTCATTCCCCTTCTACGCTTCTGAAGCCCTGCAGAAGCAGATCCTGAGCTTCAAAACACTTTGCTATAAATTTCCTTTGCTATAGAGAGTTCTTGGGCTTAGGAGTCAGGGAAAGGAAACTTTTTGATGGTCAAAGAAGAATAATAAATGTTTACGTAGCTCTTACTGGGTGCCAGACACTGTTCTGAGGACTTTACATTCATTAATCCACTTAAACAATGAGATCAAAGGCAGGTTCAGAGAAAAGGTTTTGGGAAAAGGATTTAGTCTGTCTAAATCCTCCCAAGTCTGTAAGAGATGTCTAAAAAGTTTTTTTTCCTCCAAAACATAGGGGGTGGCTGAGTTGTGCTATTTGCGTATATTTGCATATGCAAGGGGTGGGTGATGAAAGGTCTGGAGTAGTGGGATGAATGACCCATGACCTGTGCCCTGTTATGCATTGTACCTAAAGGCTGGGGGTCCACAGAAGAAGATGAAAAACCAAGCCCATTCTCAATAAGGAGGACCTTGGAGGTACATGTATTCTCATGGTCTGCCGGGGCCCACAGAGAACCCTAAATCCTCCCTACAACATACCAACACACACGCTCCTGCCCACATGCACCCATAAACTCACACACATTCCCTCTGTGTTGAAATCACTTTCCTCTAGAGAATCTATCTGCATAGGCTGAAACTGGGCTTCCTGTAGGGCTGGGAGCCTGGAAAGCAGTTGAACTGCCACTTGGACAGTGATGACCATGGTTGGCTCAATTGGCCTCTGTAGCCTCAGTTTCCATAGCCGTAATATGGAAAGGTTGGGCTGAGTGGATCTTTAAGCCCATCCTTCCAATTCCAAACTCTGAGCTCTCCCAGGTAGCTGAGATTGACACAATCTCAGTCCCCTTATCTATAGAGTAGGGATGAGGCTTGGGGACTGATGTTCAGAAGTTCCTTTCAATGTTGAAGACTTTTGTCAGAATAGAAAACTGTCTCCTGGCCAATTCTAGTATAACATCAACAACCACAGTGGCAAACATAGTAATGGCAATAAGTCATTTTTTAAATGCTTACTATGTGCTAAGCACTTCACCTGCACGAGCTCATTGAAGATCTCCAAAACCCTTGATAAGGACCCTTGTTATCCCCACTTGGGGCTCAGAGAGGTGAGGAAACTTGAGTCTCAGAGAGGTCCCATGGGCACAAGCTAGTGAAGGACAGAAAATACCCCTAGTTACTCCCACTTTCAAACTCAGTCTTGGCCCCTTCCCACTTTTGCTGGGCAGAAAGGCAAGATCTTGGGATATACAAGACGCAGTCTGCAAGGATATTTTGTTTAACTTCTTTCCTACTTGCTTATTGTATTGGTGAGGAAACTGAGGTCCGAGAGTAAGGATGCAAGTCACTGTTATGAATGGAATGTTTGTGTCTCTCCTCTTCCCTGCCCCCAATTCATATGTTAAAGCTCTGACTCCCAATGTGATGGTATTGGGAGGGGGGACCTTTGGGAAGTGATTAGATTTAGATGGGATCCCATCCTTATGATGGGATTAGTGTGCTTATAAGAGGAAGAGACCAGAGCTTTCTCTTACTCTGCCATGTGAGGGTACAGTGAGAAGGCGGCCATCTGCAAGCCAGGAAGAGAGTCCTCACCAGGAATAAAATCTGCTGGCATCCTGATCTTGAACTTCCCAGCCTCCAGAACTGTGAGAAATAAATGTTTGTTGCTTAAGCTCCCCAGTCTGTGATATTTTGCTCTGGCAACCTGAGCTGATGAATACAATCAGAGAGTTTAGGACAGAACTGAAACCCCTTGCCCAAATGAGCTAAGACTATCCCTTATTGTTACCACTAGGGATGCTAGATTAAAAAAAAAAAAAAAAAAAAAAAAAAAAAGGATACCTAGTTAAATTTGATTTCAGGTAAACAAACAGATAATTTTTAGTATAAATATGTCCCATGTAATATTTGGGGCATGCTTACACTAAGAAATAATTTATTAATATTTATTTACTGGTATTTTATCTGACAACCCTATCAACCCACTGTTTAAATTCACTCTAACACTATCACAACCCAATAATTTGGCCTTATGAGAATCTCCATCTAGGTATTTCATTATTAGTTTTACTTGAATGGGGATTTAAAAATGATATCTCTGCCACTGCTATGATAAATAAATCCATATATGAACATAAACAAGCCTGGAAAGAACCTGGTAGAGGTGACAGTCAAGACTCTTGGCCACCAAATTATAGGATTCAGAACTCTTCTCATCCAGAGGAGGGTCCCCCAGAATCAGTAACCCAGCCCTCCTATTGCAAAGTGGAAGAAGTTGAGCTCATTTGAAGACCCTCAACCCTCCATATGGGACACTGGGAGGCCACATGCCCAAGGCTGACAGGTTCTCATCCCTGGGGATGCCCCACAAGGCTGGGAGTTGCTGGGCCAGGCCTCCAGGGAGGCCATTAGAGGGACAAGTCTCCCTCCCTGCGCACCTAACCTCTGGTGGCACAGCAGCAGCTCTGAAAGCTCCCTGGGAAGGCTGTCACAGCCAAGGTGGGGTTGGGGCCCAGATGCCAAATCCCTCACAAAACTACCATGTTCAGACCTTCCTATAGTGCCAGACACTGTGCAAAGCACTTTCCCCATGTTATCTTATCTGCCTTGCACAGTAGCCCAAAGAGAATGCCATTGTGACCCAACTTTCTAGAAGAAGTTGAGGCTCAGAGAGATCAAGAAACTTCCTCTATGTCACACAGCTTGTAAACTGCAAAACTGGGATTCAAACCCAGGACTTTTTGTGTCTGGGCCTAGAAGAGTGCCCATGACAAAGCTGGTAGGAGGAAAGCTGTCAGGAGACTCGGGTCAGGCCACCCCAACCCCCCAACAGAAGCTGCCAGGTCTCACCGATAGAATACGTTCCTGAGAGTGTACTCCTCTCCACCTGCTCCCAGCCCTGGTCCCTGCACTTACCTGGGCTGATATTGATGTCTGTTTGTGGAAACGCCTGTGCAGAGTGGAGGGTCAGGAAGGCTGCAGCCCACAGTGTCCACCTTTGCATCCTGAGCTCCTAGAAAGCAACTTCACAGCCTGAGTGGAGGAGAGAGGCTTTTTGGCTGGAGCTTGGGTCCAGGATTGCTCTCCTAGGGTCAGATGGAGCCTGGCATGAGCTGGGACAGACTGGATGGACTCCAGTCCCCTCCTCTTTTCTTCCTTTTCTCCTCCCTCCTCTTCACACTGCTGGAGACAGCTCAGGATGACAGCTGAAAGCAAAGCAGCCCTAGGCCAGCCCCCCTCAAAGAACCAAGAGACATTTTAGCTCCCAGGCTTGCCTCTGAACCAAGACAAAATTTATCTCTCAGTCTTGTCTCTGAGTCACGCTGTGGCCTTGGGTGTGCACTTCTCTGAGACTCAGTTTCCCCCTCTGTAAAATGGGATGGTAACGAAACTCACATTCCAGCCTGTCACAGGAGACAAAGCATCTCACCTCCCTCAGAGTAGATATGTACTGGAAGGTAAAAATACTGCAAGTAAGCATTGAGCGCAGAGGTCTCCTGGGTCATGGATGTCATTTGTTTGGTCTGCAGTGTTTTAAATTCTAAAAAACTTGTTAAGGTATAAAACCAAGAGATGTTAGGTATAAGTCCGGATTTCTGCCTTCTATTGGAAAATCGGAAGACCTAACGAAACATAGCCCTCATTTCTACAGGGCAACAATTGCATGGAGCTGAGAAAGAGCATCTCCTTCAGCCAGGCTCTTTGAGCTTCGGTTCACCAAGGTCTCAACCCCATGGGTCTGATCCTGACAGCATCCACCGCTGAGGAAGCACCAGGAAGCCTGTATGAGTCAGCCTCCTTTCCTCTCCCTTCACCTCTCAGGGTCTCTCAGGGTTCCTCCGGGGGTTAAAGGAGGCATCTGTAGAAGATTCAACAGAGTGTTGCACAGAATAAGTGCTCCACAAAGAGGTGCAAGTGTCATCACTAGTGCATAGCTCTACTGTGTGGCTTGCTCAGAATTCAATGTTTAAAAACCCCTAGTGTTTTCATTGGGATCTCATCGCTCTTTTGGAGAATCAATATTTCTAAAAACCAGAGTCTTTCTCCCCCACTTTCTGTGTCCTTAGGCAAGTCACTTTGCCTCTCTGAACCTCAGTTGCCTCCTCTGTAAAATGGGGGATAAGTAGAGTACCTACCTCACAAGGATTAAATGAAGTAATTTGTTTCTAAAACTTGGCATGGATGCTGGCAAGTAGTAGGTGCTCAATAAATGACAGCAACTTTTGCTATTGTTGTCATTGATCTAGTGCAAGGCTTTCCTTGGCATCACCCACATCCTCTGCCCCTGCACTCCCTCATTCCTCTCCAGAAATGCTCTGCCAGGTGCCCTGACACCTCATGTGGCTGGCACTCACAGGGAGGACTGGAATGTGTCTGTTTGGCTTCCAAGTCTTTCTGGAACACCTGCTGCTGTGCTTGTGAGAAATAACTTAACTTGTGCCCACACAGCTTGCCTTGCCTGCTGGCACTGGAGCTGAAAGTCTGCCAAGGTCTGACTCAGAATATGAGCACAGCTCAGGCTCAGCTTCAACCTACAGGATGCCTCCTCGGGTAGATCTGTTGCCTCAAAACTAGTGTACTGGTGCATATCCCAGAGCATGCACACTTACTTATTTATAAATGGGATATATTTATTACATGTTTATAAGTGATGTGCAGGTACGACTCACTGTACTAATATATTATTTCTGTTATAAAACACACACACCCACATTGGACATTATTAAAGGTTGATAAAAGATATAAATGTGGAAGAAAGTTTGGATATTTTCTCCCTACTCCCTATCATCTTGAAAGCTGAAATTTGGGGGCTCCTGCTGTCATGTTCCTGGGTGCTGCTTGGAATTTAAAAGTGTCTATCTTAGTCTGTTTTGTGCTGCTATACTAGAACAACTGAGACTGGTAATTTATAATGAACAGAATTTATTGGTTCACAGTTCTAGAGACAGGGAAGGCCAAGATCAAGGTGTTGGCATCTGGTGAGGGCTTTCTTGCTGAGTCATCATATGGTGGATGGTGAGAGGGTAAAAGAGAGACGAGACACAGAGAGAGAGAGAGAGCTTTTTAAAGAGGGGATGAACCCACTCCTGCCATACCTGAGCTACTCTTGTGATAACATCTTTGATCCATGTATGAGGGAAGAGCTCTTATAACCCAGACACCTCTTAAAAGTCCTGTAACCTCATCGGACCAGTCTAGTTCAACTTTTACATAACAAAGTTGTGAGTTGTTTTTCATTTGCCATGGACCCTCAGATTAAAGGTCACGTAACCTGAGCATGACCAGATGAACCCAGTGTGCAACCACAGGGGGAACCTAAGTGCTCAGACTGAGGAGCAGGGACTGAATTCAGAAGCAGACACTACATGGCAGGATCCAGAATCCAATCGGATTGAGCTCTGACGTTACCCCATGGCAGGATCCAATCAGGTCATGCCTCCCCACATCATCTCATTGCAAGATCCAATCAGATCATGCCTCATTACCCTATGCTTATAAAACCTGACCCAAACCCTAGCGTGGGGAGACAGATTTGAGCCTTTCCTCCTGTCTCCTTGCCAGCTGACTAGCAATAAAGCTTTTCTCTTCTTAAAAGCCAGTGCCATGATATTGGCCTCTGGGCACATTGGGTAGCAAGCCCATTGATTACTCAGTACCAGTCCCGCCTCCCAATATCATCACAATGACAATTAAATTTCAACTTGAGTTTTGGAGGGGACAGACATTCAAACCATAGCAATGTCTCTCTGGGTGTGGACACATTAAGTGGGAAGGAGAAGAGTGGTCCAAAGCAGGCCACTAGAAATCCTTCTAAAAAGTGGAGAATCCTTTGATTTGGCAAATAAACCTCCTAAATTATCTGTGTTGTATTTTGATGCCTGAAGGTTTTTATAAATCAGTTCATGTACCCTCTCTGAATGGAGACACACAAGATATTTGTTACTTGCTCAAACACAAGTATGGTCAATGGGCCAGCAGCACGGGGATCTCCTGGTAGCACATTAGAAATGCAGAATCTCAGGCCCCCCAAGACCTGCTGAATCAATTCTGCGTCCCAGGTGGATTGTGTGTATATTAAAGTTTATGAAACACTGCTCTGGACAGGGTAGGGAACTTTTTCTATAAAGAACCAGACAGGCCAGGCACAGTGGCTTATGCTTATATTCTAGCACTTTGGGATGCTGAGGTGGGAGGATTGCTTGAGGCCAGGAGTTTGAGGCCATCCTGGGCAACATGGTGAGACCCCATCTCTACTTAAAAAATAAAGTCTTAGCCAGGTGTGGTGGTGCACACCTGTAGTCCCAGCTACTTGGGAGGCTGAGGCAGGGGGTTCGCTTGGGCCCAGGAGTTTGAGGCTGCAGTGAGCCAGGATGGTGGCTGCACTTTAGTCTGGGTGACAGAGTGAGACTCTGTCAAAAAAAAAAGGTAGACAGTAAATATTTTAGGACTTGTGGGCCACACAGCCTCTGTCACAACTACTCAACTCTGCCAGAAATACAGGACTGGACCAGGCAGTGTGCCAATAAAACTTTATTTACAAAAATAGGCAAGGGGCCAGATTTGGCCCACGGGCTGTCACCTGCCAATCCCTGTTCTAGACCTCAAGCTTTCTGGCCAGAAAGTAAACAATTTCTTCACTTAACAAATATGATCTTTGCTGTCATTTGGAGGTTGTAGGCTTCTCTTTGTTACATCGTATATATTTTCTGGCTTCTTAAAGTTGTATTTATTGAGTGGTGGCCTATCTCTCCTCTCCCCCAATACATACACTGTGTTCATGGCATCTTGAAGTTCCATTAAGATTCTCCCTCTCTCTCTCTTTTATCTCTCTCCCTCTGTCTGTCTATCTATCTAATCTCTATCATCTATTTATCTGTCAATCATCTATCTCCCTTAATTTATTAGCTTTTAAAAAATGTTGTTTATCAATTAAACAAAGTCCCCTACCCCTTCACCACAATTATAAAAGAGGCAATAGATGCCAGTTCATTTCATGGCTTTCAATTCAGATGCATTGTTGTTCAGACTCCAGACCTGTTGCTGTGTGATTATATGCTGATTAGTTAACCCCTCTAATCCTCAGTTTTCTCAACTGCAAAATGGGAAGAAATCAATACTTCCCACATACAAGTGGTTAGAAAAATGTTTGTCACATGATAAGCATTCCATATATGTTAGCTACCTTTCGATCACTTTAGAACCTTCAAAAATACTGTATAGGAAAGTATCAAGTTGATGTGATGGTTGATTTTAGGTGTCAACTTGACTGGATTGAGGGATGCCTCAATCCAGGAGGTAGCATTCTTTCTGAATGTGTCTGGGAGGGCATTGCCAGAGGAGATTGACGTGGGAGTTCGTGGACTGAGAGAGGGAGACTTGCTCTCAGTGTGGGAGGACACCAAACAACTGGCAGGGAGCCAACTGGAAAAAATGGTCAGAAGGAGGGGGACTGGTCCTCTCTCTGCTCTCCCTCTTCCTTCCAGAGTAGGACACTTTTTCTCTTTTTGCCTTTGGACATTGGATTCCAGGTTCAGCTTTAGGATTCTAGGGATTGCACCAGTGGCCTCTGGGGGCTCTTGAGTCTGACTGGAGGCTGCTCTGCTGGCTTCCCTGGTTATGAGGCTTTGGACTTGGACTGAGCCACACTCCCAGCTTTGAGCCACACTCCAGCTTCTCTGGTTTTCCGCTTGTAGTTGGCCTATCCTGAGACTTCACCTCTGTGACTGTGTTTGCCAACTCCTCCTCAATAAATTCCCTTCCATCTATCCTACTGGCTGTCTCTCTGGAGAACCCTAATACAGATTTTGGTACCAGGAGGTAGTTCTAGAGAAACAATTTTTTTTTTTTTTTAGATGGAGTCTTGTTCTGTTGCCCAGGCTGGAGTGCAATGGCGCAATCTCGGCTCACTGCAACCTCTGCCTCCCAGGTTCAAGTGATTCTCCTGCTGCAGCCTCCCGAGTAGCTGGGACTACAGGCGCCCGCCACCATGCCCGGCTGATTTTTTTGTGTGTATTTTTAGTAGAGATGGGGGTCTCACCATGCTGGGCAGGCTGGTCTCAAACTCCCGACCTCATGATCTGCCCGCCTTGGCCTCCCAAAGTGCTGGGATTACAGGCCTATGCCACCGCACCCAACCATTTAGAGAAACAATTTTAAGAATGAATTTCCTTACTTGGTTTTGGGGTTTCTGGAATTGGCTCTGTAATCTGATTAAACCCCAAAACGCTAAAGATTCTACTTCTCATAGTACGGAGAGCATTGATAGTCCATGGCATGAACTGTTAATAGAGATACACAAAATAAATGCACTTGATACTCCTAGTACACTGCTAAGAAGAAGCAAGGAACTTAGTGACCCTGTGCATGAGACTTTTGAGCATCTGTAGAAAGCCAAGGCATAGAATGATGTGGGTTAGTTGCTCCTAACATCCGTAGACAAAGTGATGAAAGAAAAGAATGAGGACAGGGACTCAATTTCTCAGCTCTAGATGCACACAATTAGCCTGGAAGCTTCTAAGTGTGCCCTGAAGCAGAATCTTCTCTCCTGTATGGTCATAGGATTGAAAGTGCTGAAAATCAAACACAAGCCCTCATCCTCCAATTAGCTGACTTACAATGAAAGGTAAACTCAGCCCCTCAGGGTGTCTACCGTTAAGGTAAGGGTATTGATTGGGAAAGAATGGGCCCTGTAAGTTGGGAGGGATGTGTGGGAGGATTCTGAGGAGGCTGGGACACTGAACTTCTATTTTTTTTTTTTTTAAGAGACGGGGTCTTGGACGGGCATGGTGGTTCATGCCTGTAATCCCAGCACTTTGGGAGGCTGAGCGGGGTGGATCACTGAAGGTCAGGAGTTTGAGACCAGCCTGGCCAACATGGTGAAACCCCATCTCTACTAAAAAATACAAAAATTGGCCTGGCGAGGTGGCTCACACCTGTAATCCCAGCACTTTGCAAGGCCAAGGTGGGTGGATCACAAGGTCAGGAGATGGAGACCATCCTGGCTAACACAGTGAAACCCCATCTCTACGAAAAATACAAGAAATTAGCCATGTGTGGTGGCTAGTGCCTGTAATCCCAGCTACTCGGGAGGCTGAGTCAGGAGAATGGCATGAACCTGAAAGGCGGAGCTTGCAGTGAGCTGAGATCGCGCCACTGCACTCCAGGCTGGGTGACAGAGCCAGACTCCGTCTCAAAAAAATAAATAAATAAAATAACAAAAAAAACACACCAAAATTAGCCAGGCATGGTGGCCAGCGCCTGTAATCTCAGCAACTCGGGAGGCTGAGGCAGGAGAATTGCTTGAGCCTGGGAGGCGGAGGTTGCAGAAAGCTGAGATGGCACCACTGCACTCCAGCCTGGATGACCCAGCAAGACTCCGTCTCAAAAAGAGAGACAGGGTCTTGCTCTGTTGCTCAGGCTGGAATGCCATGGCACAATCATAGCTTACTGCACTGAGCTCTTAAATTCTGATGAGTCTTATTTCCCAAGTGAAGTGACCTCCCTGTCTGCAGTGGTATAGGTCTTATACCACTTATAGGTTTTATAAGTTAATCCCCCTTGTCTAGGGGGATTAAGCCCTGCATTGCTTGAGGAAACAGAAGTGGCCTCCTCCGAGGCAGTTGCCAGGCAAGACAATGCTGATTCTCCTCTGGACCTAGCTCCACCACCCCTTTTTACTTCTAGACCTATAACCTGTCTCTAATCCCAGCAGGCCCATAAAAGTGAGGCACAAAGTGTGACCCACGAGAACGTACACTACACACCAAAAGAACTACATGAGTTTTCTAATTTATACACACAGAAATCTGGAGAACATGTGTGGGAAAGGATATTCAGGGTGTGGGATAATGGTGGAAGGAACAGAAAGTTAGATCAGGCCAAATTTACTAACACAGGCTCACTAAGCAGAGAGTCTGCATTATTGTTGCAGCTTGGGGAGTTAGAAAAGATGTTAATAGTTTGATTCCTTGACTGGTTGGCTGAAACATGGATCAAAAGATGGCCCACCATGATGGAGCTGGAGATGCCTGATCTCCCCTGGTTTAATGCAAGAAGAGATTTAAAGGTTTAGGGAGATTGGGATGACAGAGTAGCTTTGTCACACACTCACACTGGGAGGGACCAGAAAATATGCCTTTGACTAATGCTTGAGAAATAGATTTGTGAGGAGAACACTAGCATCCTTGAAGAGCTCTGTGATTGTTCTTCTCTGTAGGCCAGACCTTACAGTGGGAACTGCAGTCACTCAACTGGAAAACTTAAATGCAATGGGAATAATTGATTCCGGGGTGGCAGCAGCCAAGTGGCAGCACTAACCATCAAAGGCAAGATGGGCATGGTTACCATAATGGATCACAAAGGCAAAGCAACAACCAGAATCGTTGGCCTCCTGTTGACCTATGGCACTGGCTAATTAATCATGGTGTTCCTGTTGGCATTGGTTAATTAATCATGGTGATCCCAGAAGTGAAATAGATGGGAAGCCTACCACATTCTTTTATTTAATTCTTTTTATTTTTAAATTTTAATTTTTTTAGCTATTAAAAAAATTTTTTTAAGAGACAGGATCTTGTTTTATCATCCACGCTGGGGTGCAGTGGTACAATCACAGTTCACTGCAGCCTTGATCTCCTGGGCTCAAGTGAGCCTCCCTCCTCAGCCTCCCAAGTAGCTAGTACTATAGATGTGTGTCACCTTGTCTGGCCCTGGAAGTCTACTACATTCTTACTTGATCTGTGTAAGCAGAAAACTTTCAGGTCTAGTGAACAAAAGTAATTTAAATCATAAAAACAGAGAATCATGGTCCCTCAATCATTTTCCAGACTCGAGTTAGCCTACAGACCCCAAAACCCCTTGAAAGAAGGGGAGGCTGAGTCTCCCTGAGGAAGGACCCTGGTACACTACTGAAGATTTATGCTGTTAATCTTTTCCCCATCCTTCCCCAAAGGGACCTATGGCCTTTTACCATAGGTAACTGTGCACTGGGGAAAGGGAAATAATCAGACCTTTGGGGACTACAATACTGGCTCTAACTGACATTGATTCCAGGAGACCCAAAAAGGGCACTGTGGCCCTCCAGTCAAAGTAAGGGCTTTTGGAGGTGTCAAAGAAAAATAAAATCTAAGGACCCCAAACTCACTATGCCAAAGAGAAAAGTTAAGCTTGGGAATTGAGTAATGCAAAAACTGCCTTTCTTTTGTTCCTAACCAGATAGCTATAACTTCACATGCTTATTTGATCTTACGTAAAATGTAGATCTACTGAGTGTGAGATGAATACATAATTGACTTTTCCCCTCACTCATTCCTTTTCACATGTAAAATGTGGATTCACTGAGCACTGGTCAGAGCCTCACAAGAATGTGACCACTCCCTTCACTGTGTATCTTCCCCCTCCTTGTTTCTTTCCTCCTTCCCCTCCTGCCCCCTCTTTTCCCTTTAAATATTGAAGTCCTCAAAATTGTCTTGGGAAAAAGCACAGGCTGTAGATTCCACTCTAACTTGTGTCTCTTTTTTCCAGACTCATCCTCAACCTTAGCAAAATAAACCTCTAAATTGATTGAGACCTGTCTCACACACTTTTTGGTTTACAGAGGTCAGGTGATTAGTGGAGCTTTAGCTCAGGTCCAACTGACAGTGGGTCCAGTGGGTCCTGGAACCCATCCCATGGTTATTAAACATTCCCTAGTTCCAGAATGCTTAATTGAAATAGACATACTTAGCAGCTGGCAGAATCCCCACATGGACCCCCTAACTTGTGGAGAGAGGACTATTATGGAAAGGCCAAATGGAAGCCATTGAGCTGCCTCTATACAGAAAAATAGTAAATCAAAAACAATATTGCATCCCTGGAGAGATTGCAGAGATTAGTGCCATCATCAAGGACTTGAAAGACACAGGGGTGGTGATTCTCCATTCTGTGTTCAGTTTGGATGGAGAACACATCTCCATTCAACTCTCTTCTTTGGCTGGTGCAGAAGACAGATGGATCTTGGAGAATGACAGTAGATTATCATAAGCTTAAGCAACTGGTGACTCCAATTGCAGCTGCTGTACCAGATGTGGCTTCATTGCTTGAGCAAATTAACACATCTCCTGGTACCTAGTATGCAACTATTGACCTGGCAAATGCATTTTTTACCATATCCGTCCATAGGATCCACCGTAGTTTGCTTTCAGCTGACAAGGCCGGCAATATAGCTTTACTGTCCTCCCTCAGGGATACATCAGTTCTCCAGCCCTATATCATAATTTTGTTTGCAGGTATTTTGACTGCCTTTCCCTTTTACAAAGTATCACATTGGTCCATTACATTGATGACATTATGCTGATTGGACATAGTGAGAAGTAGCGACCACTCTGAACTTATTGGTAAGATATTTGTATGACAGTGGGTGGAATATAAATTCAACTAAAATTCAAGGAACTTCTACATCAGTGAAATTTCTAGGAATCCTGTGGTGAGGGGCCTGTTGAGATACTTCTTCTAAGGTAAAGGATAAATTGTTGCATTTGGCCTTTTCTACAACCAAGAAATAGGCATGATGCCTTGTGGGCCTATTTGGATTTTGGAGGCAACACATTCCTCATTTGGTTGTGTTACTCTGGCCCATTCACTGAGTGACCCAAAAAGCCATTGGTTCTAAGTGGGGCTCAAAACAGGAGAAGGCTTGGTAACAGGTCCAGACTCCTGTTAAAGCTGCTCTGCCACTTGGGTCTTATGATCCAGCAGATCTAGTGGTGCCTAAGGTGTCAGTGGCAGATGGGGATGCTGTTTGGAGTTTGGAGCAAGGCCGTGCATCATCCACAGATAACTCCTCTCCTGTTGAGAGATGGCTCTTGGCGTGATACTTGGCCTTAGTAGAAACTGAACGCTTGACTATGGGTCACCAAGCTCTCATGCCACTAGAGCTGCCCATCATGAATTAGGTGTTATCTGATCCACCAAACCATAAAGTTGGACATGCACAGCAGCACTCCCTCATCAAATGGAAGTGGTATGTATGTGACCAGGCCTGAGCAGGTCCTGAAGGCACAAGTACCTTACAAGAAGAAGTGGACCAGAAGCCCATGCTCCCCACTCCTGCTACACTATCTTCTCTCTCCCAGCCTGCACCTTTGGGCTCATGGGGAGTACCCTATGATCAGATGACAAGAAAAGAGAAGATTAGGGTCTGGTTTACAGATATTTCTGCATAATATGCAGGCATCACCCAGAAGTGGACAGCTGCAGCAGTACAGTCAGTTTCTGGTACATTTCTGATGGATAATGGTGAAGGGACATCTTCTCAATTGGCACAACCTTGGGCAGTGCACCTGGTTGTGCACTTTGCTTGGAAGGAGAAGTGGCCAGACATGGGACTATATATTATTCATGGGCTATAGCCAATGGTTTGGCTGAATAGTCAGGAACTTGGAAGGAACATGACTAGAAAATTGGTAACAAATAAATTTAGGAATGAGGTATGTGAATAGACCTCTCCGAGTGGGCAAAAAATGTGAGAGTATTTGTGTCCCAGCTGAATACTTACCAAAGGGTGGCCTCAGCAGAGGAGGATTTTAATAATCATGTCAATAGGATGACCTGTTCTGTGAATACCAGGCAGCCTCTTTCCCCAGCCACCCCATCGTTGCCCAGTGGGCTCATGAACAAAGTGGCCATGGTGGCAGGGATGGAGGTTATACATGGATTCAGTAACATGGACTTCCACTCACCAAGGCTGACCTGGCTACAGTGGCCACTGCTGAGTCCTCAATCAGCCAGCAGCAGAACCCAGCACTGAGCACCCAATATGGCATCATTCCTTGGGGTGATCAGCTAACTACCTGGTGGCAGTTTGATTATATTGGACCACTTCCATCATCGAAGAGGCAGCATTTTGTCCTTATTGGAATAGACACTGACTCTGAATATGGATTTGCCTTCCTTCCACGCAATGCTTCTGACAAAACTACCATGCGTGGACTTACAGAATGCTTTGTCCACCATCATGGTATTCCACACAACATTGCTTCTGACCAAGGAACTCACTTTACACCCAAAGAAGTGTGGTGGGCTCATGCTCATGGAATTCACTGATCTTACCGTCTTCTCTACCATCCTGAAGCAGCTGGCTTGATGGAACAGTGGAATGGTCTTTTGAAATCACAGCCAGCTAGTTAACAATACTTTATAGGGGTGGGGCAAGGTTCTCCAGAAGGCTGTATGTACTCTGAATCAGATATGGTGTTGTTTCTCTGGTAGCTAGTATTCACGGGTCCAGGAATCAAGGAGTGAGCATAGGAATAGCTCCACTCACTATTACTCCTACTGACCCACTAGCAGTTTTTTGTGTGTGTGTGTTTTGCTTCCTGTTCCATGATATTATGTTCTGCTGCCCTAGAGATCTTAGTTGCAGAGGGAAGAATGCTTCTACCAGGAAACACAATAGTGATTCTATTGACCTGAAAGTTAAGACTGCCACCTGGCCACTTTGGGCTGCTCATGCCTCTGAGTCTACAGGCTAAGAAGGGAGTTATGGTGTTGGGTAGGGTGATTGATCTGGACTACCAAGGGGAAACTGGATACTACTCTACAATGGAGAAAAGGGAAAATATGTCTGGCACACAGGAGGATCCCATAGAGTGTCTTGTTAATGCCTTGGAATCAAGGATGATGGGAAACTACAATAACCCAATCTAGGCAGAACTATGAATGGCCCAGACCCTTCAGAAATGAAAGTTTGGGTCACCCTGCTCCATTAAAAACCATGAGCAGGCTGAGAGCAGTGGCTCACACCTATAACCCAGCACTTTGGGAGGCTGCGGTGGAAGGATTGCTTGAGTCTAGGAGTTCAAGACCAGCCTGGGCAACACAGGGAGACCCTGTCTCTATAAAAACAAAACAAAAACAAAAACAAAAAAATCATGACCAGCTGAGGTGTTTGCTGAAAGCAAAGGGAATACAGATTGGGTAGTAGAAGGTAGTTATGAACAATCAACTATGACCTGCACCAGTTACAGAAATGATGATTATAATTATATGAGCCTTTTTCTCCCTACTTGGTTAAGAAACCATTATATATACAGGGCATCTCTCAATCCCTTGTGCATATATATACATATATTAAGCAAATATCTTTGTTTTATCTTCTGCCTTATTCTTTTATCATGTAACATAAGATTTATCAACTTTATTTTTATTTATTTATTTTTGAGACAGAGTCTCGCTCTGTTGCCCAGGCTGGAGCACAGTGGCACCATCTCGGCTCATTGCAACCTCCACCTCCCGGGTTCAAGCAATTCTCCTGCCTCAGCCTCCCAAGTAGCTGGGACTACAGGGATGCGCCACCATGCCTGGCTAACTTTTGTATTTTTTAATAGAGACAGGGCTTCGCTATGTTGGCCGGGCTGGTCTCGAACTCCTGGCCTCAAGTGATCAGCCCACCTCAGCCTCCCAAAGTGCTGGGATCACAGACGTGAGCCACCACACCCAGCTAGATTTATTAACTTTATATCAGCATTTAAGCATTGTTAATTTTACATCCTGGTATTTCAGTTATGGAATATTAGGAGAAGAGTAAACATCACTCAAGAACTTTACCTCCTCTTCTGGGGACGGGGTTCACACATTTTTGGTTGTACTTTGGATAGCTGTATCATGTTATGTGGAATTATGACGTTGTAATTGTCTTTATGTGGAGATTAAGTATGGTTTAAGGAGACATGCAGGAGTACCAGGTTGACAAGGGGTAGGCTTATGATGGTTAATTTTAGGTGTCATCTTGACTGGATTGAGGATTCCTAGACAGCTGGGGAAGCCTTGTTTCTGGGCATGTCTTGCAGGGGTCGTTTACAGAGGAGATTGATGTGTGAGTCAGTGGTCTGAGAGAGGGAGACACCTTCAGTGTGGTAGATGCCATCCAGTTGGCTGGTGGTCTGGCTGGAACAAAAGGGCAGAAAGGGGATTGGCCCTTTCTGATCTCTCTCTCCTTTCCAGAGTGGGACACTTTCCCTCTTTTTGCCTTTAAAGGAACATCAGACTCCAGGTTCTTCGGTTTTTGGACTCCGGGACTTGCACCAGCATCCTTCAGGGGCCTCTTGGGTCTAACTGGGGACTGCACTCTTGGTTTCCCTGGTTATGAGGCTTTGGATTTGGACTGAGCCACACTCCCAGCTTTGAGCCACGCTCCCAGTTCTCCAGTTCTCCAGCTTGCAGTTGGCCTATCCTGAGATTTCTCTGCCTCTGTGATCATGTGAGCCAATCCCCCCTAATTAAATCCCCTTCCATATTTCCTACTGGTACTGTCTCTCCGACAGCCCTGACTAATACAGTTAGGTAGTAAAAGAATGACCCAAAGGACCGCTGCTGCCAACCTGTAGGGCATTGCCATCCAGTCTTTTTTCTAGGCCTAAGTTTTCAGTTTTTACCTACAAACATCCCAGAGTTATTTTTAAATGGTATTTTTGATCATAAAAAGGGCAGATATCCCACTGCCAGTGGATGACAGTCCACCCAGAAAGGAAAGGAAAGGAATTTTCTTGCAGTGATTCCCAGCTTTCTGGGAGCGAAATATCAGTACCCAGGAAATAGCTATTCCTGACGCCCTGGGACCCATCCTATGTGAGCAGAGCTGGGCAGGGGTCATTAGCTTCTGCCAAGTCCAAGGTGTGGGCTGGAATCCTGGGATGCCCTGGAGTCAGCCGTGAGCTCCGAGTCACTGCCAAGGAGGGAAAGGGGGATGTTGCTTCACCCAAGAAGATGAGCGGACTCTTGGATGGTCCTGGGAAAGTAGAAGTGGGTTTAAAAATCCCCAACCCAGCTTTTTTCCTTTGAACTCAAGTTCCCATTCCAAAGAGGGTGTTTAAGTGGTCTGTGTATCTCTTTTCCCACCTCCTACCTGAAGAGGAGGAGGATGCCAATTTAAACGAGTGGGCAGCCCACAACAGGGCACCTTGGGCACAGGTTTCTACAGAAACTCAGTCCTTCCTTCACCTTTCAACACATCCCTCTCGTCTCCTGACGAGCTCTGTTCCTGGAGATGTGAAAGGCTCTGATCTGTCCACCACTGTTACCTCTGATCATCCAGCAAACACTGCCTGATGTGTGCTAGCACTCATCACCATCACGCAGTGTGCCAAGGGTTATGGTAAAACTTTGCAGGCAAAACAACAACAACAAAACAACAACACAACTAAACAAACAAACTCTCTGCAGGCATTTTCCCAGCTAATTAACCCTAAGGGGTAACAACCGTCACCCTATTTCCGGACATGGTGGTGTGTGCCTGTAGTTCCAGCTACTTGGGGAGCTGAGGCAGGAGGATTGATTGAGCCCAGGAGTTCGAGACCAGATTGGGTAACATAGTGAGATCCTGTCTCAAAATTTAAAAAAAAAGAATTGTCATCCTATTTTTAGATGACACAGCCCAGTGGAGTGTTTAGCTACACTGGCTCTGACTTAGTTTGCTAGGGCTGCCTTAATAAAGTGCCACAGACTGGGGCTTAAACAACAGAAATTCATTGTCTCACAGTTCTGGAGGCTGGAAGTCTGAGATTGAGGTGTCAACAGGGTTGGTTCCTTCTGAGGGCTGTGAGAGATTTGTTCCAGTCCTCTCTCCTTGGCTTGTAGATGGCTTTCTTCTCCCTGTCTCTTCACATCTTCTTCCCTCTGTGTCTGTCTCTGCATTCAAATTTCCTCTTCTTTTTTCTTTCTTTTTTTGAGACGGAGTCTCACTCTGTTACCCAGGCTGTCACGATCTCAGCTCACTGCAACATTTGCCTCCTGGGTTCAAGTGATTCTCCTGCCTCAGCCTCCCAAATAGCTGGGATTACTAGCATGTGCCACCATGCCTGGATAATTTTTTGTATTTTTAGTAAAGTTGGGTTTCACCATGTTGGCCAGGCTGGTCTCGAACTCCTGACCTCAAGTGATCTTCCTGCCTTGGCCTCCCAAAATGCTGGGATTACAGGCATGAGCCATTGTGCCTGGCCAAATTTCCTCTTCTTATAAGGACTCCAGTCATATTAGATGAGGGCTCACCTCATGACCTCACTTCAACCTGATCACCTTTGTAAAGACCCTCTCTCCAAATAAGGCCACAGTCTGAGGTTAGGACTCCAGCAAATCACCAACCCATAACAGGGTAGGCAGCTGGGCCTGGGCTGGCTTTTTATCTCTATTGCAGTGACCTGACACTTAAACTTATTAAATCTTGACTTCCAGCTGGGTGCAGTGGCTCATGCCTGTAATTTCAGCACTTATGGGAGGCCGAGGCAGAAGGATCACTTGAGCCCAGCAATTCAAGGCCAGCCTGTACAATATAATGAGAGCTCATCGCTACAAAAAAATTAAGAAGTTAGCCAGGCCTATGATCCCAGCTCCTTGGGGGGCTGAGGTGGGAGGATTGCTTGAGCCCAGTGCTGTGAGCTGTGACCCCACCACTGCACTCCAACCTGGGAGACGGAGCAATTTTTTGCCTCAAAAAAAAAAAAAAATCTTGGCCTCCCCATTTGTAAAAGGAGATTAACATCTCTTCTACACCCCTGAAGGTTGCTGCATGAGGCTTAAATGTGATGTTTGGCACCTCGTGTGGTGCTAGTCAGCCCTCTTGTTATTACTAATGAAGGTGTCTAATGCTGGGGATGCCCTGCCTCACATCCCTCAGTCCACCTGGCTCCCCTGTGGCTGTAGGGAGCTGTGTTGTGCACATACACAGCTGACCTCATCAAGCACATGTGCCTCTTCCTCTGCCCAGAGATTTCTCTGGTGTTATGGGAGCTCATACAGACCACACTGGACAATTCTGAAGTGCCAAACATTTAATGCTTTCAGGGCAGCCCTCAAGCCATGAGGAGGGACAAGCGTCAGTAATTAAATACTCCAGCTTCTGCATAATGATAATTCTTTAGTGTTTTCTACAGGGGTCCTCAGTATGACTGAGCTCACAGTACTAATTCATGAAGACTTTTGCTTTTCTCCTTTCCCTTATTCTTCACTTATGCTTTCTGGGGTCGTCTGCACCCAAGTCCTCATGTCAAGGTCTGTTTTTGAGGGACCCTAAGACAACGAGGAAATTGAGGCTTAGAAGACTTACGTGGTTTGTGCCCCAGTACACAGTTAAGGAGTGGTGGGCCTGGGATTTGAACTATGGTTTCTCGGGCCCAAAGCCCTTGGGCCTCATCACCAATGACTCCACCTCTAGTTCTAAGTGCTTATTATGTACCTGTCTTCACTCATTTTGTTTGTTCTTTTATGCTTTTATCTTCTACTGTAAACCACAGTAATGAAGCCATTTCATACAGAAGGAAAACACTTCTCCTTTTCTTTTCTGAGAACTTAACTGATATGGTTTGGATGTTGTTTCCCCTCCAAATCTCATGTTGAAATGTGATCTCCAATGTTGGAGGTGGGGCCTGGTGGAAGGTATTTGGGTAATGGGGGTGGATCCCTCATGAACGGCTTGGTGATGAGTGAGTTCTCACTCTATTAGAGCTGGTTGTTTAAATGAGCCTGGCACCTCCTTCTCTTCCTCTCTCACTTCCTCTCTTGCCATGTGACACGCCTGTTCACCCTTTGCCCTCTACCATGATTGTAAGCTTCCTGAGGCCTCAACAGAAGCCACACAGATGCCAGCACTATGCTTCCTGTATAGCCTGCAGAACCATGAGCCAAATAAACCTCTTTATAAGTTACCCAGTCTCAGGTACTCCTTTACAGCAATGCAAAATGGATGAATACATCAACCTAACCCAGCCTTCCTGTTTCTCCCCCTTGACCTCCACAACACTTCCACTCCAGAATGGGAGACACCATGAGGTTCTCTCTGCAATACCCAATGTAGCCTGAGGGGTGAAGCCATTTTAGCCCATGGAGCAGTTACCTGGGTCATGCCCTTAGCAGGGCTTGGCCAATAAAATGCTAAATAAGCCATGAATCTTGCCCTGAGGAAGTGAAAAGTTTTATATAGAAGAGCAAAACTGGAATAATTGGCATTAGTACACTGCTCAAGTCAGACAGACATATTGCAAATACTCAACATTCTTGACCCCCAAAATCTACCAGTATAATAAATATCATTGTTTTGAGGCTGGGTGCAGTGGCGCATGCCTGTAATTCCAGCACTTTGGGAGGCTGAGGCTGAGGCAGGTGGATCACTTGAGGCCAGGAGTTCAATTCCAGACTGGCCAACATGGTGAAACTCTGTCTCTACTAAAAATACAAAAATTAGCCAGGCGTGGTGGTGCACACCTGTAATCCCAGCCACTCGGGAGGCTGAGGCAGGAGAATTGCTTGAATGCAGGAGGCAGAGGTTGCAGTGAGCAGAGACTGCACCACTACCCTCCAGCCTGGACAACAGAGTGAGACTTTGTCTCAAAAAAAAAAAAAATCATTGTTTTGACTTGTTCAGTATGGTTTGTTACACAGCAGTACTAGCTGCAATGCCCTCCCACCTTCTATGTCCTGTGTTCATGAAGAAAAAGATAACTCGAATGCATGGCACAAATAAATAATCTTTAATTTCAATAAATAGCTCCCCATCACACCAGACATTATGCTGTGGAAAAAGATATAGAAGCATCCAACAGAGAGAGAGGAAAGGGAGAGAGAGAAAGAGAGAGAGAGAGAGATCTATTCTAACTACACTAATTCCTTACCACGAGAGACGTGACATTCGTTCACAGACAAACACAGAAAGATCCTCAGAGTATGATTAAGGAAGAAGATCATCATGGATGGGGTGTGATGGCCATTTTAATCCATGTATCAGGTCTTTGTATGTCTTTCGTGGGTCACAATCACCATGATTCGGTCAAAAAATGTTACTTTTGCTCTATCATATCCTATTTACTTTACACACACACACACACACACACACACTACTGTTATCCAAAGTGGGATCTCTGACAGACAGGAGGACACTGGTTGGACTCTCACTGGACAGGAGAGGCAGAGAGAAGGCAGTGCTCAGGGCTGAGGTCCTGGCCCATCGCCATGCTCTCCAAGAGGACACATAAGCACACACGTGTTCGCCTGTGAGGGCACATGCACGAGGACATACACATAAATACCCACAGGGAGTTCCCTGGGATGAGCTAACACAAGGACAATTCCGTTAAGCCAGGAGAGGCTTCTGACACTGGAATAGTTTTGGTTGCCATTTGGTTTCTCCAAATGGTCCATAATCTAGTTATCACATTTACTAAGGAGAAGACAAAGATACTTACACCTTTGGAGAAAGGTATCAGGTTTGAAGAACCCCAGGGAACAGCAGCCTGTTCAGAAGTTACCCAGTGGGTGTGTGTTTTGGGAGTGGGGGGTGTTCAAGTCTCCCACACACTGGCCAAATTCTTGGTAAATTTAGTCTTGATGGAGGTTGGCACCCTTTGGGAGGTCCTTTCTCTGGCCTGAGGGTTGAAAGTGCATTTTGGGGCAGGAGTATTGACAAGAGCAGGCACTGCCAATAAGTCCCACGGCAGAGCCCACTGAGCTTGTGATCTATGGATGGGGCTTCCGGAAAGTTCCTAGGCCTCACTCACTGAGGGTGGCCATTTTGTGATCAATAGTCAGCTTCCTCTCAGTTCTGAGAGGATTTGGGGTGTCTGTGTGTCTGTGTGTGTGGACGTGTGTAGACATGTTGCGAGTGTGTATGCAGGTGTGGATGTAATAGTATGTGACACATTTTTTTCCGTCTTTTTTTTTTTTTTTAAACAAATGAAAGCTGCCTTCCCTGCAGCCCTCAGGTCACCTCCAGGGAGGCAGGAGACACGCGGTCACACTCAGCTCGGGACCTCAGGCTATGCCACTGCTCCACGGCTGTGCGGTGCGTGTTGAGCATGCGCCTCCAGTGGTTGGTCTCAGAGGGGCCTGAAGAGTACTGGCCAATGACGATCCTCCCGATGAAGTCGTTGCTGCTCTTCATGTTGTGGCCGAAAACTAGGGAGCCAGAGAGTCGAGGGCAGGAGGGAGGCAAGAGGAAGGAGGGGAACAGAACAGGAAGGCAGGGAGAAGACAAGAGGCCATTAATCTACACATTTGTCAACTGCAAACATGGGGGTCATCGTTTAGGGCACGCTGTCTTTTTCCTTTTCTTGGTGAGAACTCCAACTCCCTCATCTCATCCTCCTGTGAGTCTCTGCAACAGCTGCACCTGGTTTCCTGCCATCCCATGCCAGCCAGATTCTTACCTCTCAGCCTTGGCATTGGCTGTTCCTTCTGCCAGATAGCTGCACCGCCTGCAATATGCAGCCTTAAACGTATGTCCCACGGCATCACCACACTGCATATAGAGCTCCGTAAGTGGACAGTTCTAGTGGAACAGTGAGCCTGTCAATGTAGTCCAGTTGAGCGATTAAACAAGGGTTTCTCAATCATGGAACTGTTGACATTATGGGCGGGATAATCCTTTGCCGTAACTGTCCTGTGGATTGTAGGATGTTTAGCAGCATCCCTGGTACCTACGTACTAGAAGCTGGTAGCAGCTCTCTCTACAGCTGTGACAACCCAAAATGTCTTCGGACATGGCCAAATGTCCCCTGCGGAGGCCAATGCATCCCAAATGGGAACCACTAGGTTAAGCCATGGGCCATGGGACCAAATATCCTGGCGGTGAATCCTGGCTCTATCATTTGACCAAGCTCTGTGACTCCGAGGCAGGCGAAGTAACCTCTCTGAGCCTCAGTTTCTTTATTAGTTAAACAGGAATTTTAGTAGTGCTTCTCTCATAGGTCAATGTGCAATTTCTATGAAATAATGTGTGTAAAGCCCTCAGCACACAGTGCCAAGCAAGTGGTAAGAGCTCAACAAATGTTATACTGCTATTTTGATCCTAAATTTCTGTCTGTTGACCTTTTATAAAAGAGACTTCATGTTTCCTCTGTTCCATCAAATGGTGGAAATTTTCTGAGCGTAATGGCTACGGCAACTTCTTCCACCCCTTGTTGTGCTGCATGTCTCTTTGAAAGGCTTCTCTGTTAATCCCAACTTCAGCTTAATTTGTGTCTTTCAAGCCTAATGAGATGGTTAACTTGATTTATCTTCCCGGCCAAGTTCCGCCTAATTCTTGATCTGTGTGTGGGTAGTCCAGGCATGCCATCTCACTAATGGGAAAGCAGGCTATGCCTGTGTTATAAATGAAGGGCTACAGAATGGGAAATATCACAGATTCACCCAGCGTGAGCTGAGCAAAGGCAGGCTAGATCCCAGGAGGGATGCTGAATATCATATAAACCAACTAAAATATGCTGCCAAAAACAGAGCTTGAATGCTAATGAGCCTCTGTTCTCCCCTGTGGGTTTCACACCACGAATTCCAAATGATGAAAATGAGGGAGAAAAAAGAAAAATGGAAAAATAAAAACAAAAACTCCATCCATCGTCCAAAAGCCAAAAAGACTTAGGGAAAACTAGGCTACGTGAAATACTATGTCATCTTCAGCAAGAGGGATGGGTACCTGTCAGCTCTGTGGAGAAAAATTGGACCATGTATATTTTTTGTACATTTGGTAACATGCTCAGTATGCATAGGTGGACCTCATTTACATGCAAATTACTTACAAAGAGAAATAATAGGAATGGAAGCTTTGCTTAATAAATGAAATTGCTAAGGAGCTCTCTGCATTTGAAAAAATAATTGAACAGGTAACACTCAAGGCTTTTAGGAATGACAATTAGTGGGCAGTGTAAGGTTTGATCTCACCAAATGAGGACAAGTTACCAGAGTCCCCTTCCCTGTGAGCCTCAAATCTAAAATAAGATACTATTATGAGACCACTTCAGGCCCCGTTTAGTTTTCTTCTTTGGGGGCAAAATGTTCTATCTTCTTCTTCCTCTCCAAAGCTCAAGAATGACAATGCAGAAACTTCCCTTCTAAATGGGTATGGGTTCTACTTCTTTGTGAAAGGGCTTTAAGAAAGGAAATTCTGACTGGGCACGGTGGCTCGCATCTGTAATCCCAGCACTTTGGGAGGCTGAGGCAGGTGGATCGCTTGAGCCCAGGAGTCTGAGACTAGTCTGGGCAACATGGAAAAACCCCGCCTTTACTAAAAAATACAAAAAATCAGCCAGACATAGTGGTGTGTGCCTGTAGTCCCAGCTACTCAGGAGGCTGAGGTGGGAGGATCACCTGAGTCCAGGGAAGTCAAGGCTGCAGCGATGGTGCCACTGCACTGGCTCTAGCCTGGGTAGCAAAGTGACCTTGCTTGTCTCAAAAAAAAAAAAAAAAAAAGGTGGGGGAAATCTCAGTCTCACGTACTCTCATGTGCCACTGGTGGAAAAGCAAGTTGGTTCAAATTTTGGGGTGGTTCACAGCATCTGTTCAAAATAAATATGTCATAACTCATGACTCAGCAATTTCACTTCTAGGAATTGATCCCATAGAATTTTCTGCACAAATGGACAAAAATACACATACAAGGATATTTTATATAGCAGGAATGGGCAAACTAGAGCCTCCCAGTCAAATATGGACTACTACCTGTTTTTGTAAATAAAGTTTTATTGGAACACAGTCAAACCCATTTGTTTACATAATGCTGCTTTTGTGCAAAAAGGGCAGAGTTGATGTCTTAGTCCATTCAGGCTGCTGTAACAAAATGCCATAAACTGGGTGGCTTATAAACAACAAAAACTTATTGCTCACAGTTCTGGAGGCTGGGAAGTTCAAGATCAAGCCACTGGCAAATTCGGTGTCTGGTGAGAAGCTGCTTCCTCATAGGTGGTATCTTCTCACTGAGTCCCCACATGGTGGAGGGGACAGGCTAGTTCTCTGGGGCCTCTTCTATAAGGGCACTAATCCCAATTATGAGGGCTCCAACCTTCATGACCTAATCATCTCCCAAAGGTCCTGCCTCCTAATGCCATCACTTTGTGGGTTAGGAATTCAACATATAAATTTGGCAGGGTGGGGGACAACTATTCAGACCACAGCAGCTGAATAATTTGGAGGCCATGTGGCTCTCAAAGCCTCACATATCTGCTATCTGTCTGGTTCATCCATATTGTAGTGTTACTTTTTATGGCCAGTAACGTTCCATTGTATGGATATGCCATGTTTTGCTTATCTGTTCATCAGATGATGGACATTTGGGTTGTTTCCACATTTTGAGTATTATTATGGATAATGCTACTGTAAACATTTATGTCCAAGTTTTTTTTTTTCTTTTCTATTCTTTTTTTTTTTTTTTTTTTTTGAGTTGTAATTTCACTGTTGTCACCCAGGCTGGGATGCAGTGGTGCGATCTCGGCTCACTGCAACCTCTGCCTCCCGGGCTCAAGTGATTCTCCTGCCTCAGACTCCCAAGTAGCTGGGTACAGGTGCCCACCACCATGCCTGGCTAATTTTTGTATTTTTAGTAGAGACAGGGTTTTGCCACATTGGGCAGGCTGGTCTTGAACTCCTGACCTCAGGTGATCCGCCCACCTCGGCCTTCCAAAATGCTGGGATTACAGGCATAAGCCACCATGGCTGGCCTATGTACCAAGTTTTTAAGGTCATATATTATGATCCATTTTTATGAAATGTCCAGAATAGGCAGATCTTTAGAGACAGAAATTACCATTAGTGGTTATCAAGGATAGAGGAAAGAGGGAATGGGGTGTGATAGCTAATTGGCACAGGGCTCCTTTTTGGGGTGATAAAAATGTTCTGGAATTAGATAGTGGTGTTGGTTGCACAACCTTGAAAATATACTAAAAAGCACTGAATCATATACACCAAAAGGGTGAGTTTTAAGTTATGTGAATTTTATCTCAATTAAACAAATTGCCAAAAGGGAATACAAAAAAAAAAAAAAAGATTATCTGACTCCTTATAGAAAAGTTTGCTGACCCCTGCACCAGGGCATTGTTTATAAGAATGAAAAACTGGAAATGGCAAGACTGTCCCTGAGGGAGTGTAGCTGGGGCTGTGGGTGCCCTGCCTACCCCTCAGCCCACCTTGGAGGCTACTCATGGTTTCTATAGATAGTGTCCTGCCTCAAGCACCTGCAGCTTCCTGCCTGAGCCATGCCAGCTTGTCTGTGCTAACTGTGATTTATGGTGAGGACCTTGGGCCACTCAACATTAGCTTGACCTCTGCAAGCTACCTCTGCAAGGAGGCTCAGCTACCCAGATGGTCAGCCATGACCATCTAACTACGTCCTCTAACTACGCTGGACACCAAGGCTCAGGTGAGTCTTCTTGGGTGGCAATACCCTAAGTGTGTTGTCACACATCCTTGCAAGGAGAATTAGGCACTGCTCGTATAACTCCAGTTGAGGAGAACAACTGGAAGCTTGCATCTGGTCTCTCTTGGACTTTTTCCTGTGACAAAGAGGACTCTTTCCCCTTTCTTAGTCTGCTGGGCTGCTATAACAAATTACCATAAACAGGGAGGCTTATAAACAACAGGAATTTATTTCCTAATGGTTCCAGAAGCTAGGAAGTCCCAGATCAAGGTACCAGCAGATTCGGTGTCTGGTGAGGGCTTGCTCTCCTTCATAGGTGGTGCCTTCTCATGCAATAGAAGCAGCAAGGCAGTTCTCTTGGGTTTCTGTTATAAGGGCACCAACCCCATTCATGAGGACAGAGCCTTCATGGTCTAATCACCTCCCACATGGGGATTAGGATTCAACATAAGAATTTTGGGGGAACAAAACATTCAGACCATAGCAGCAATCTTTCACTTTGCTGATTTTGGTCTGTATGCTTTTTCTGTAATAAACTGTAACCATGAGAATAACAGTTTTTCCAAGTTCTGTGGTGAATCATTGGACCTGAGGGGGATTTTGAAGACCCCCTATACTGCAGATACTCGCCAAACATCCTTGATTTGTTTTCCTCCTTTTCCTGTCTCATTTGCCATTCCCTTATTCAAGCTTCCTGAGGTCACCTCCTAGTAGCCTACTTGAGCTCATGTCACTAAGTTTGTCTTTGGGAGGTACCTAGAATAAGACTGGAGGAAATGAATTAAATAACTTCTGAGATAATAATACCACGGAAATCCATGTTGCCATTAAAAATGAGACAGACTTATCTATATGAAATGGAAAAATCTCCAACACATATTGCTAGGAGACAAAAGCACATTACAAAACAGTATATGTAAGCACAATCTTTTTGTTAAAAAGAATGTTAATATACCTGAAGAAAACAATATGGATGTTCACCACACTGTTCAGAGTGGCTCTCTCTGGGAAGGGGGAAACAGAGGAAGATGTCCACTTTCTGTATCAATATGTACAGTTTGAACTTCTTACAGCAAGTACATATTATTTTAGAAAGAAAACAAAGGAAAAATAAGTCACTGTTAGAGAATCCACAACTAAATCACCAGAAAGGATGAAAACTAAAAGGAAGTCTAATATCCTATGCTCGTCATCCCAATTTGTAAAGTAACTTGGCTGGTGAATCACTTGGCCCTTGAAAGGTGGGAGCGCTTGAGTGATTCAGCCTTTCTGATGGGAGGCAGTTCCTGCCATGGCCATCTGAATTAATTAGCAGGCACTGTAACTTGCAAATCACTTGGTAAAGTTATGGCAATCTTAACAGTCTTAAAAAAATTTAAAATGCAAATTATAATAAAATGAAGCTGAAGATAAGTAATAACTTCTATTAGAAAAGTTGCCTGGGATATCAAGATTGCCATCACTGTAAATTCTAAGTGTGTTGAAGAAAATAGAGAATTAAAACTAGACATGTCAGGGGCCAGGTGCAGTGGCTCACACCTGTAATCCCAGCACTTCAGGAGGTCAAGGTGGGAGGATCTCTTGAGCCCAGGAGTTCGAGACCAGCTTGGGCAACATAGTAAGACTCTCTTTCTACAATTTTTTTTTAAAGACTAGACATGTGGAATCCAGAAAGGGGCTTAGGGACAGTGGGTCAGATAACCCAGCCCTCTCCATGTTATAGGTAAGGAAACCAAGTCACATAGCTAATTGGTGATAAAATCTACAGTATTTGAGTAATCTGTGAATGAAGCCAATTCCTTATAACCACATTCCTAAATTCCTTCTCTTTAGAAACATCCATAACTAAAAATTTTGTTGTAAAGTACCTCCACCAAATATTTCTACTGATGGTTATGGGGGACTCTTTTAAATGTAGTCACTAATATATTTCTGGATATTGTAAGCCAAAAATACAATTCTAAGCCCCCTAACCATCTGAATGGGCCCCTCCTCTTGGTCAAGGGCATTCCAAAGGTGACCTGAAAAGCTAGTTCAGGCTGTGGTGGGAAGGGGAAGTCAGACATGCCAACATTAACATCAAGACAGATCTTAAGACTGATAGAACTAATTCTTTTTTTTTTCTTTCCTTTTTTTTTTTTTTTTGAGGCAAGGTCTCTCTCTGTTACCCAGGTGCAGTGGCATGATCTCAGGTCACTGCAACCTCTGCCTCCCAGGCTCAAGTGATCCTTCTACCTCAGCTTCCCAACTAGCTGGGACCACAGGTGCACACCACTATGCCTGGCTTTTTTTTTTTTTTTTTTGGTATTTTCTGTAGAGATGGGGTTTCACCATGTTGCTCAGGCTGGTCTCTAACTCCTGAGCTCAAGTGATCTTCCCGCCTTGGCCTCTCAAAGTGTCGGGATTACAGGTGTGAGCCATTGCGCCCAGGCAGAAGAGACTCTTTAAGTCTGGTAAGAAACATTTACCATCTATTCTCTCTGAAGCCTGCTATCTAGAGGCTTTATCTGCATGATAAAACCTTGGTGTCCACAAACCTTTAATGTAATTTAGACATTGATTTCAGGTCTTTAGATAATAACCAATTGCCAGTCTTTGAATCCACCTAAGACCTGGAAGTCACCCCACACACTCCCCAGTCCCTGTTTCCAGCTGTCCCATCTTTCTGGACTGAACCAATGTACCTCTTACATGTATGGATTGATGTCTTATGTCTCCCTAAAATGTATAAAACCAAGTTGTAGCCTGACCACCTTGGGCGCATGTCCTCTGGACCTCCTGAGGCTGTTTCATGCACAGGTCCGTAACCTTGGAAAATAAACTTCTAAACTGATTGCAACTTGTCTCAGACACTTTTTGGTTTACAAAATGTACACACTCTAAGTGTACCCTAGTCATCTGGAAGCAATTTCTCAACAACCTGTATAATCTGGAGTGTGGCAAGAAAAAAAAAATCAAAACATTCAGAATTGATGTCACAAGTCTATGTACAAAATCCATGAAGAGGGCTTTCTCTAAGAACCTATTTAATGCTCATGGATTTAGACATAATTCAAATAAACTCAGTCATCTGGTTTTCCCATCTGGAGTAACTTAATATAGTGGATTGTGAGTACCAGACAGATACAAGAACTCAAAAAACTACAATAGAATGGAACCATTTGGTGAAGAGGCAAATAACATTTTCCTCCTTCACAGGGCTGGCGGCTATTTGCAGTGTGATCATTTATTTTTATAATTATGATCATGAATCCATTAGAATGCCTGCTGAATGGATCAAAGGAAGTATGGGAATTTTGGTAGCAAACACAGTTAAAAAATGTTAAGCCTTGTTTAAAGCTTATGGGGAAAGGGATCAGTAAGTGGAAACTTTACTCTCACAAAATGCTCTTAGTTCTCCTCCTCCAATGACTATAGAGTAACACCTTGCACAGTAGCTTGCTCTAATGTTTTCTCTTCCGATTTCGCTTAATCTCCAGCACCCTAAGACTACCCTCTGGGGACAGGCAAGTACCCGGAAGTCCAGTTCCCTTCTTCAGACAATGCATGGACACACCCTGCCTATTCCACTTTTAGGAATTTGAGACCCGACTTACCTGTAGAGTTATTAACATTTCTGTCTATTTCCACCGTATCATAGCAATTCAAGTTGGGGAAACACAACCAGGAAACAAAAGTGTGGTAGGAGGCATCCACCAGGGCTCAAAGATCAGGCTTTGAAGGAGCCTGGGATAAAGATCAGTTTATTAAGCACCTACTGTGTATTAGGGCCAGGGCTAAGGACGTCAGTGGATTGACTCATTTAATCATCACATCAAGCCTCCAGAGCAGGGTTTCTCACCCTTGATACTGCTGACATTATGGGCCAGATCATTCTGTGTTTTGCGGTGCTGTCCTAGGCACTCTAAAATGTTTGGTAGCTCCTATCATCTCACACTAATATCAGTAGCAATTCCTCCATCTCCCCTGTTTCTGTTATTTTATTTTATTTTATTTTATTTTTGAGATGGAGTCTTGCTCTGTCGCCCAGGCTGGAGTGCAGTGGTATGATCTCAGCTCACTGCAACCTCTGCCTCCCGGGTTGAAGTGATTCTCCTGCCTCAGCCTCCTGAGTAGCTGGGACTACAGGTATGCACCGCCTGGCTAATTTTTGTGTTTTTTAGTAGAGACGGGGTTTCACCATGTTGGCCAGGCTGGTCTCGAACACCTGACATCAGGTGATTCACCTGCCTCAGCCTCCTGATGTGCTGGGGTTACAGACGTGAGCCACCGTGCCTGGCCTCCTCTATCTCCCTTGTGACTGCCAAAAGTATCTCTAGACATTGCCAGATGTACCCTGGGGACACAATTGCCACCCTTCCTGCCCCCCACCTCCCACATTTGAGAAGTGCTTTAAGGCAGTTGCTTTCACTGGCTCATTTTACAGCTGAGAAGAGTGAGTTCTAGAGGGTGAAGGGAGATCACTCACTGCTCCAGTCAAAACCTGAGTACCCTGAATGAGTCAGGGTCAAACTGAGGCTTTCACCTGTTGATATCTGCTGTAAAAACGAATTTGCTCCTCACCATAGGAGCTAAATTCTTTGGTCGCTAATTTAGTTTGCCAAGGCAGACGGTTCTGGAAGGGAAGCTGGATGACTTAGAATGTGGGTGTAATAAACACTGCAAATTAAAAGGAAAAAAAAAAACATCTTTACCAATGGGAGCAGACTCAACAGCTTCTCATTTTGCATATTTGGTTCACAAGGTAATGAAGGACTCTCATTTGTGCCCTAGGCTCTCACTGCTCCCATATGCAACTCTGAGTCTGACAGCACAGTGCAGGGACACCCCCAAATTATGGCTAGCACCCCGAAACCTCATCACTGTACCCGGCGATCTACCTCTTTGATGCTGGGTTAAGATGTTCCCCTATTCCTGAAAAGAAAAAATGCACAAAGCCAGCAAGACCACCCTGGGCTGTTTCATAGTCCTGCCTACTTCCTCATGGCCGAGAGGTCCCCACAGCCCATCATCAGGGTGTTCATGAGTTAGCTTAACTGTTGGAGGAGACATAACGCAGTCTACACAGGCCTGCTTCTTCCCCTTTTCTTTCTTCCTACAGGGCAGCTCTGACACACTGCAACACAGGTGGCCCTCACTGTCTTTCCAACTTTTGCAAAACCTCTTCTCACTGGAGCACTCTCTTTTTTTTCTTCTTTCAGAAACCTAGAAGCTTTTTCAGGTTTTTGTTTTGTTTGTTTTTTTTTCAAAACAAGGTACATCATATCCCTTCCCTGGGCCTCAGTTTCCCCCTTTATACAATGAGCAGTTATATGTAGATTTTGAGTTCTTTTTTAGCTATGACATTTCTTTGGTTCTAAGAAGTTTCATCCATGACTTAAGGGTGATGTTTTTCAAGCTTTTCTGGCTCACTTCGTGATTCACAGCAGCTGCTGGGACAGAACTTTTTTTTCATGTTTTTCCTTCCAACAGTCATAATGACGATTCAGTTAACTTTATTATAATAATTAAAAATCAGTAACAGCAAATCTTGAGGTCTGTGTACTACGAACTGAGAAAAGCACTTTATATATGTCGTTGTTTTTCTTTTTTAAACTTAAATCCATATCACAGCCCTATTTTTATTGCCATTTTGCAGATGGGTAATTTGAGGCTCGGAGAAGTTAAGAAGTTGAGTGCTCAAAGCCACCCAGCCAGCACGAGGCATAGTAGAAATTGAAACTCAAAGTCCAGCCTAATTTCTTCCTTTATCTCAAAAAGAAGAGGCCAAGCACAGTGGCTTAGGCCTGTAATCCCAGCACTTCGAGAGGCCAAGGTGGGAGGATTGCTTGAGCCCAGGAATTCAAGACCAGCCTGGGTTACATAATGAGACTGTCTCTATAAAAAAATTTAAAAAGTAGCTGGGCATGTTGGTGCACGCCTGTGGTCCCAGCTACTTGGGAGGCTGAGGCGGGAGGACTGCTTGAGCCCGGGAGGTTGAGATTGCAGTGAGGCATGATCATACCACTGCACTCCAGCCTGGTCGAAAGAGTAAGACCCTGCCTCAATAATAATAATAATAATAATAATAGTCTCACCCATTTCCTACTTCCCTTGACCCTCTCCTGTGATAAGGGCCAGATTGGGTAATAGAGATGTATGGTACGTGTGTGTGTGTGTGTGTGTGTGTGTGTGTGTGTGTGTGTGTGTGTGTTTGAAGAGGGGTTAAAACCTCAACCAGCATATAAGGGAAAAGGCCAACAGTCAGAATGGCCCTGGAAAGTCCCGTGAAAATCCTCATAAAGGCGCCATGTTGGGGCCCTTCTCGCCATCTCTCTAGGGTCCAGCACGGTCAGGATTGGCTCTGACTTTTGAATGAGTGGCTGCCTGTTCAGTCAAGCAGCAGATAAGGAAGGAAGATGCCCTATATGAAAGACTGTTGCTATGAAAAATACAATGATAGCACCCAACAGTTCTATAGTGCTTATCACATACCAGCCCTGTCCTGTGGATTTCAGTACACAAATTTAATCCGCACAACAAATCTATGAGGTTTGTACTATGATTACCTCTATTTTATTATTTCCTTGAGCCTAGAGGGCACACACTGACAGCATGATGCATCGTCCTGGGGACTGACCTAGACCAGCCTTAAGCAGGCCCTGGAAATAGGCTTGGGCTGTTTGGGTGGGAAATTCTGGGATCCCAGTATTTGGAGATGATCTAGAAAGGAAGATGTGGGCTCCTTGATGCCTGGACTCCTCACTCCATGAATTTCTTGCCTCCTCCCATTTACAGCATGAGGCCCAAGGTAGAAGCCCTCTTTGTCCTGGTCTGCAGGCAATATTGGCTTAGAACGAATTATTTAATTTTTATTTTAAGAGAGTACAGTGGAGTGCAGTGGCGTGGCATGATTATAGCTCACTGCAGCCTCAACCTCCTGGGCTCAAGTGATCCTCCTGGCTCAGGTTCCTGAGTAGCTGGGACTACAGGGGCACCTCACCACGCCCAGCTAATTAATTTTTTTTTTTAGACATGGGGTCTCGCTACGTTGTCCAGGCTGATCTTGGACTCCCGGCTTCAAGCAATCTTACTCTCCTCAGCCTCCCAAAGTGTTGGATTACAGATGTGAGCCACTGTGCCCAGCCTGAATTTTTTTAATGCAGTTGTTTTCAACAGGGGCCAATTTTACCCCACAATCTGGAGGCATTTTTGATTGTCATGTCTTGGAGGGAGGGGTGCTGCTGGCCTCTAGCGGGTAGAGCTCAGGGATCTGCCCACCATCCTACAATGCACAGGACAGGCCCTACAGTGAAGAATAATCCAGCCCCAAATATCAGTGTAAGTGTGGAGGTAGAAAACCTCTGCCTTAAGGGAAAAGCAGCAACGATGGGAGTTCCCTTCATTAAAACCGAAGCCTCCCCTCTCCCAACCAAAGGAAAGCCACTGAGATTCAAAAGACTATGGCAGATTCACAGGGTAAAGGAGCTGGGAGACTCAGGAGCAGGTGGGAGGAAAGTCACCTCCACTGAGCTAGACAGAGCTTGGGAGCTCAGCACAGAAAACAAATTTAGAGCGAATTTAAGGGGAGAGAAACGGGGGAGTGGAGGAGAAACCTCGGAGAAATGCTGCTTTGGCATACGGAGAAATGCTGCTTTGGCTTATGAATGAGATCTCTTTCTCCTTCCTCAAGAGATGAAAGTCAAGGTTGAAATTTCTTTTAAAATTCCTTTGGGGCTGTGGGACCCCTTTCTTTATGCCTCAGTGTGGAGATTGAGCCACATGGAGCCTGCACTGAAGATGACATATGGGTTGAAGAATCACTTTCAGATCCACGTGTGAATCACACCAACTAGAAGGAAGCACACTTAAAGGTGTCACTATAAAGCAACGTGCTTGTTTTGACATGAACAACCAAAAATGTATACATCTGACTGAGGGTCCGCTCTACATTTGTTTCAGAGAAGCTGGCATCGCTTGGGGGAAGATGTACACTACAAACTGTCTACAGAGCTAGTTACAATATTTCATCTATGTCATGAAATGTACACTGCAAACTGTCTACAGAGCTAGTTACAATATTTCATCTATGTCATGAAATGTACACTGCAAACTGTCTACAGAGCTAGTTACAATATTTCATCTATGTCATGAAATGTACACTGCAAACTGTCTACAGAGCTAGTTACAATATTTCATCTATGTCATGAAATGTACACTGCAAACTGTCTACAGAGCTAGTTACAATATTTCATCTATGTCATGAAATGTACACTGCAAACTGTCTACAAGCTAGTTACAATATTTCATCTATGTCATGAAATGTACACTGCAAACTGTCTACAAGCTAGTTACAATATTTCATCTATATCATGAGCTTTGGGGATGACGTAAGGCCTGCAGAAGGTCTGGAATCAAATTCCAGGTTCACCATGAGCACCTGAGCAAGTGTGGTGATATCATTAGAATGTTATGTTGTGATCTTCCAATTTCATTTTTGTCTTTAGGGGATAATAAATCAGATCTTCCCCCGTCAGTGCCCAGCTTTACCCCCAAGAGATTCTGTTGATTGGTTTGGGGTTGGGGGCCTGGGTGGCACTGGTTTTCAAATGCTCCCCGAGTGAATCTCATGTGCAGTCAGCTTAGATGCAGAATCAAAATATGAGTTGACTGGTGGCTTAGCTGGGTTGTAGAAAGGGGCCCGATCCTACTATTTCCTCTTCTTGATTTAAAACTCTCTGATCATAACTGTGCAGGTTTTGTCCCTGCAAGGTGAAGCCTGTCCAGCAGACTCACTCAGGGAGTTGCAGAGGGTGGTGCCTATGGTAGGCAGGCAGGTCCCAGAAAGAAGAGGAGAGCAAGAAGACCTTTAACAACTCAGTCCCATCCCACAGAGATTGGGACCTCTACATGCACAGTTATTATGCTCTCCATTACGTAAGTCACCTCTTACCTGGAAAGAACAAATAAAGAATTGAAAGAGGACTGGGTGCGGTGGTTCACCCCTGTAATCCCACCACTTTGGGAGGCCAAAGCAGGTGGATCACCTGAGGTCAGGAGTTTGAGACCAGCCTGGTCAACATGGTGAAACCCCATCTCTACTAAAAATACAAAAAATTAGCCAGGCATGGTGGCAGGCGCCTGTAATCCTAGTTACTCGGGAGGCTGAGACAGGAGAATCTCTTGAACCCAGGAGACAGAGGTTACAGTGAGCCGAGATCGTGCCACTGTACTCCAGCCTGGGCAACAAGAGTGAAACTCCGTCTCAAGAAGAAAAAAAAAAAGAATTGAAAGAGAGTCCAGAGGTGTTACTCTAGGGCCAGGGTAGGCACACTTTTTCTCTTTCTTTTCTTTTCTTAAGAAGCAGGGTCTTGCTCCATTGTCCAGGCTGGAGTGCAGTGACATTATCATAGCTCACTGCAATCTCAAACTCCCAGGCTCAATCTAGAGTTTCCAATCTCTGTGGGATGGGACTAAGTTGTTAAAGGTCTTCTTGCTCTCCTCTTCTTTCTGGGACCTGCCTGCCTCAGCCTCCCAAGGAGCTGGGACTACAGGCACACACAACCACACTTAGCTAATTAAAAACTATTAAAAAAAAATTTTTTTTAATATTCAGGTTCTCACTTTGCTGCCCAGGCTTATCTTGAACTCCTGAGCTCATGCTGTCCTCCCACCTCGGCCTCCCAAAGTCTTGGGATTACAAGCATGAGCCACCATACCAGGCCAACATACTTTTTCTATAAAGGGCCAGAGAGTAAATATTTTAGGCTTTGAGGGCCACCTGTGGCCTCTATTGGAAGCATTCAACTTTGCTGCACTAGCAGAAAGCAGCCACAAACAGCATGTTGATGAATGCACATGGCTGTATTCCAATAAAACTTTATTTACAAAATCAGGGAGTGGGCTGTAGTTTGCTGACCTCTGGTCTGTCTAAAGCAGTGGTTCCCGAAGTGTGATGTCCACACCAGCAGTAGCAGCATCACCTGGAAACCTGTTAGAAATGCGAATTCTCAAGCCCACACAGCTATACTGAATCAGAAACTGTCGGGCAGAGGCTCAGCAGTCTGTTTTAACAAGTCTCTGGGTGATTCTGATGCACGCTGGGGTTTAGCAGGACTACACATAACCACCTAGGGAGCTTTTTAGACTATAGTGATGGGGGAGGGGATCTTCCTGGCCAATTGACACAATCTCTGGAGGTGGCACCCAAACATCCATCCCAGCTTTTTAAAGTTTTTCCAGTGACCCGAATGTGTAGCCGGGTTTGAGATTCACTGGCTTAGGGTAAGTGCCTCATGCAAACATTAAGTTGAGGAATAGAATCCTCTTCAAAACATCCAAAGAAATCAGCCTCATTTCTTTAGAATGATGCTTCATTTCTAATTTTTTAAAGGTGCTGCTGAGCTTAATCTAGATGAACCATTCAGCTTTCCATGACCTCAAGTTATTTAAAAAAATATATATATATATATATGTATATATGTCTCAGCCACACACGGTGGCTCACTCCTGGAATCCCAGCACTTTGGGAGGCCAAGGAGGGTGGATCGCTGGAGCTCAAGAGTTCGAGACCAGCCTGGGCAATATGGTGAAACTCCGTCTCTATTAAAAATACAAAAATTAGCTGGGCATAGTTGTGTGCACCTGTAGTCCCAGCAACTTGGGAGGCTGAGGTGGGAGAATTGCTTGAGCCTGGGAGGCAGAGGTTGCAGTGAGCCAAGATGGCAGCACTGCACTGCAGCCTGGGTGACAGAGTGAGACCCTGTCTCAAAACAAACAAACAAACAAAAACATATATGTTTCATTTCAAAGGATGAAGAATTCTGCCACATTTATGTTTTCTTTCAATGTGGGGCAGTTTCTTGAGGTAATTTCAAAAAGATGTCTCAAACATGGTTTTTTTGTTTTGTTTTGTTTTGAGACAGTTTTGCTCTGTCGCCCAGGCTGGAGTGCAGTGGCATGATGTCAGCTCACTGCAACTTCCGCCTCCTGGGTTCAAGCAAGCACCTCCAGCTAATTTTTGTATTTTTAGTGGAGACGGGGTTTTGCCATGTTAGCCAGGCTGCTCTCGAACTCCTGACCTCAAATGATCTGCCTGCCTCGGCCTCCCAAAGTGCTGGGATTACAGGTGTGAGCCACTACACTCAGCTCAAACATGTTTTGAACAGCGGTAACATCCCTTAAAGATCAATAGGCCACATGTAGAGGCCGTGTGGCCCTGTGTATGCGCAATCCCTTTCCACCCTCACAGCAGCCTAGGAAGAAGGTTGTGAGATGCTCCCACTTTCCAGAGAAATAGATGGAGGCTCAGGGTGTAAGTACAATGAGCGGAATTGTCCAAAAGAGGCTCTAGGAGCTTAGGCGAAACATCTGGACCACGAACTGTCTGGGACCAGCTTTCCTCCCACCCTGGTGGCTTCCTCCCCTGGGAAGAGGAAGCTGTCATTTCCCATGGGCCCTAAGGTCTCTGGTCACTGGTGCTGACCCACCTGCCCCCACTGACAAGGCTGCCTGCTCATGCTTGCGCTATAAAATGGTGGGATGGTGGGCATAAAGTCCTGGCCCTAGAACTCAGACGCATACCACAGACCTGCAGCATCTCTCCAAAGGATGGTGGTTACGGAAAGGGAATTCAAGCTTCTTCCTTTCTTGCCAATGCCTGTCCTACAGGCCTTTTCCTTATTCCCCAACAGAGTCAATTCCTTAACCTATACTGTGGGTTAATGTGGCATGTGTCTGGAATCCTTGTGCAAGACAAGGTGTCAAATCCCAGTGACAGGAGGAGGCCCACCTGGGACCCAGCCTGTGGTCCAGTGGTAGAGCGGGATTTGAATTCAGGTCCTGATGACCTTTTATGAGTGAGTTCCAACTCCTAACCTCAGCTCTTGGCATATGCGGCATCCCAAATTATGCTCTGAAAGAAATGCCACCTGTTTTGATGGGCAAATTCTAGCATGTTTTAAAAATCACCCTATTACTAGAATGGATATGTAAATTGTGGTATAGTGACACTCTGAAACACTATTATCCTCAAAATGTGAATAGAAAAATGACTACTACACACAATGACACAAATTTCACAAAGATAATGCTGAATGAAGGAAGGGGTGTGATCCCATTTACATAAAGGTCAAAAAGAGGCAAAATGAATATATGGCAGGAAAGGTCAGGATGATGGCTGCCCTGGGGGAGAGGGAAGTAACTGACATGGGCTATTAGGGAATTTCTGAGAATGTTTCTGGTTCTTAATCTGAGTACTGGTCACATGGGAGCGTTAATTTTGTATAAATTCATGAATTGATGCACCTTTCTGTACGTGTGTTGGACTTCAATAAAAAGTCACCTTAAAAAAGAACTAATGGGGCCACGCATGGTGGTTCACGCCTGTAATCCCAGCACTGTGGGAGGCTGAGGCAAGGTCATGCCTGTAATCCCAACACTATGGGAGGCTGAGGCAAGAGGATCACTTGAGCCCAGGAGTTCGAGACCAGCCCTGGGAACACAGCAAGACCTTTACAAAAAAGATTTAAAATTAGCTGAATATAGTGGGGTGCCCCTGGAGTCCCAGCTATTTGGGAAGGATTGCTTAAGTCTGGGAGGTCGAGACTGCAGTGAGCCATGATGGCACCACTGCACTCCAGCCTGGGCAATAGAGTGAGACCCTGTCTCCAAACACACACACACACACACACACACACACACACACACACACACACACGTTTGAGACATCTTTTTGAAATTACCCCGAGAGTCTGCCCCACATTGAAATGGGATTAACATCAGCAACTGACTTTGAAATGTATGATAAAAATATGAGTCGAGAGAGAGAGTTGGAAAGATGTGTGATAAAGCAAATAGCAAAATGTTCATTACAGAATCTGATGGGTAGAAATATGGGTGTTCATGGGACAATTCTTTCAATATGTTAAAAAAATTTTAAATAAAATGTTAAACTAAAGCCTTTAAAATAAAAGCAACCAGACACACAACCAACTCAATCATTCTACTTTTATTGCCTTTACTTGCTTCTTTATGCCATGGAAATGTTCATTTCCAGGTGAGGGTATTCAAGGACTGATACCATGAGCTGGGTGACTACTCAGTTCGCAGGCTGGTATGGGGCTGTTGGATCCTAGAGCAAAAAGAGGACTTGGTGAATCTGCTGGGGACAAGGGAGTGAGCAAGACAAGATGACCTAGATGAAAGTATGGAGCCCCCAGTGACTCCAGGTTATCCCAATGACTCCAATAACAGACCACGCATGGCCAGAAACACCAACCAGGGCCTGAACCAAAGAGTCTGAAACCTTCATATTTTGTCTACCCAAAACACCAAACAAAGGTTCAACGGTCCTTTGTACCAATGAGCACACTGGATCCTGCTCAGAGCCCTCTCCTGCCTTTAATGCCTTCCACCTTCCACATGAAAAGCACTTGGAAAGATGTTCCACACCAACAGTCATGAGAAAATGCAAATTAAACCCACAACCACTTGTTTCATTTTAAAAAAATATCCCCGCAGTCTTATTAAAGTCTTATTTACACAGAATAAAATCTATCCATTTCCAAGTATCTAATTTGATGAATTTTAATCACTGCCTATGATTGTGTAAGTACCACCATAGATAATCAAGATATAGCTCTTTCCCCAAAGAAAGTTCCTTCTTCTTGTCCCTTTCCACTCCATCCCCTCCCTGGCTCAAGTTGGCTGGACACAGGTAGTAGTACCTTGTCTGCTGCTTTCTTTCACCATAGTTTATTTACTTATTTATTTATTTATTTATTTATTTTTGAGACAGAGTCTCGCTCTGTCGCCCAGGCTGGAGTGCCGTGGCGCGATCTCAGCTCACTGCAAGCTCCGCCTTCTGGGTTCACACCATTCTCCTGCCTCAGCCTCCTGAGTAGCTGGGACTACAGTCGCCTGCCACCACGCCTGGCTAATTTTTTGTATTTTTAGTAGAGACGGGGTTTCACCATGTTAGCCAGGATGGTCTCGATCTCCTGACCTTGTGATCCACCCGCCTCGGCCTCCCAAAGTGCTGGGATTACAGGCGTGAGACACCACACTGGCCTCTTTTACCATAGTTTTGCCTTTAGTAGAAATCCATATAAATGGAGTCACACAGTATATAGTCATTTGCATTCACTTAGCATAATGTTTTTGAGATTCGGCCATGTGTATGTGTACTAATATGTCCTTCCTTTTTACTGCTGAGTAATATTCTTTTTGTTGTTGTTGTTGTTGAGACAGAGTCTTGCTCTGTCACCCAGGCTGGAGTCCAGTGGCGCGATCTCAGCTCACTGCAACCTCCGCCTCCCAGATTCAAGTGATTCTCCTGCCTCAGCCTCCAAAGTACCTGGGATTACAGGCACCCACCACCATGCCCAGCTAATTTTTTGTATTTTTAGTAGAGATGGGGTTTCGCCATGTTGGCCAGGCTGGTCTCAAACTCCTGACCTCAAGTGATCCATCCACCTCAGCCTCCCAAAGTGTGGGGATTACAAGCGTGAGCCACCACGCCCGGCCCAGTAGTATTCTAATGTATGAATGTCTCACAATTTGTTTATCCATCCATCAGTTGATGGACATTCAGATCATTTCCACTTTTTTGGTGATTACAAATAATGCTTCCAGGAACATCTGCATACATGCCTTTTTTTGTAGACATATGTTTTTATTTCTCTTGGGTAAATACCTAGGAGTATAATTCATGGGTTGGATGGTAAATATATATTTACCCTTATAAGCCCCGTTCATAACTGTTTTCAAAGTGGCTGTAGCATCTTGCATTCCCACCAGAAATGCATGAGAGTTCCAGTTGCTTCATATTCTCACCAACACTTCTTGTTTTCCATCTTTTAAACTTAACTGTACCTGTGGGTGTGCAGTGGTAATGTATTGTGGTTTTAATTTGCATTTCTGTTGACTGATGAAGAGCAGCATCTTTTCATATGCTTCTTTGCTATCTATGTATTCTCTTTTTGTGCGGTGTGCCTTTTCAACGCTTTTGCCCATTTTTCTTGGGGTGTGGACTGTCTTATTGAGTTACAAGAGCTCTTTATATATTCTGGATATGGGCTCTTTGTTGGATATATGTTTTGCCAAAAATTTCTCTCAGGGCATGGCTTGGCTTTTTATTTTCTTGACTATGTCTTTTGAAGAGCAAAGGTTTTCAATCCTGTTGAAGTCCATTTATCACTTTTTCACTCATTGCAAAAATAATAATCCACACACTGGATTTTGGAAGGCAGTAACCTTTAGAACTGCTTTGTCTATGCCAACTATAAAATAAAACTAAAGTCAAATCTGAGATTATTACATAATTAAAAATAAAGATGATTTTAAAGGTAAAGAGGGATGATAAAAAATGGTTGTTCAGAACTTAACAATTTTCAAAGCTTGCTTATGTCATTCTTACAAGAATCTTCTGCGGGGCAAGGAGTTGGGACCTCCCTGAGCTAAAACATTTTCCCAAGTCATCTGTCTCAATTGGATGCTTCAAGAAGACACAACAAAGTAAAAATTGTGCCACTGGCCGGTTGCAGTGGCTCATGCCTATAATCCCAGCAGCACCTTGGGAGGCCGGGACAGGAGGGTTGCTTGGGGCAAGGATGTGCCATTTTTTTAAAAATTGCAAATTTGACGATATCTATCAAAATTGACCAACATGTATGCTTTGATCCAGCCATCCCACTGCTAGGATTTAGGTCACAGTACATTTGGACACATCAGCAGAGATATATGTGAGGATGCTCACTCTAACAATGTTTCTAAGCACAGAAAAAGTGATTAACCTCAAGGTTTACCAACAGGAGACCTACCAAATAGATTACTCTTCAACTAATTGACTGAATGGGATATCATGCGGCCATAATAATGAGAGGGCTTTATACATCTCCACCTCAATCACTTGATCTCTTTGCTGTTTCTCCTGCCAGCGCCTTTGTGTTGCTGTTCCCTCTGGCTGGAATGCTCTTCCCACAAACATCCACATGGTATATCTCTGATCTCCTAAAAGGCTAGGATCAAAGGTCACCTTCCCCCTGGCCACCCTTTAATAACTGTCACCCTCACCCCATGCATCACGACCCCCTTTCTCTGCTTCCGTTTTCTCATTTGGATTTAACATCACCTCTCAACTGCAAAATTCAGTTATTTGTTTTGTTTATTGCCTGTCTTCCCACATTAAAGCATTAGCCTGCTGAACCTGGGATTTTTGTCTAATTTGCTCACTGTCATAGCCACAGTGCCTGGCTCATAAGAGGGACTCATGAATATTTGTTAAATGAATAAATAGGTGCTAATTTGGAAAACTGTCTAAGATGTACGAAGTGAGAAGAGCAAGTGGCAGTAAAGCATATACATTTTGGATGCTAACAAAAGAGAGTAGAGATATAGACATACACATACCCAGATGTGCACATATACACGCACACACATACGTATACATACCACGCACACACATGTGTACGTATATACACTTATTAGTGCATACATTCCTGGAAAGAGCCTAGATGTTACAAGTGGTTAGCTCTAAGTAGGGGAAATTAGGGACTTTTACTTTTTGTTTTATTTCTCCCCATTTACGGTTGCACATAATATATGTGTGTGTAGTTTCTAGATATTTGAATAATATATAAGTGATATTCATTTTTACATATTCATATTGCAAATATTCATTAATGGGTATCAATTTATTAATATTCATTATTAATATATTGGTGGCTAATATTTATAGAAATAGTACATACAATATACACATATAAATTATAGGCCAGATATGGCGGCTCACACCTGCAATCCCAGCACTTTAGGAGGCTGAGGCGGGCAGATCACCTGAGGCCAAGAGTTCGAGACCAGCCTGGCCAACATGGTGAAACCCCAATTCTACTAAAAATACAAAAATTATCTGGGCTTGCTGGTGGGCGCCTGTAATCCCAGCTAGTTGGGATGCCTCTTGAACCCAGCAGGCAGAGGTTGCAGTGAGCCAAGATCGCACCACTGCACTCCAGCCCGGATGACAGGGTGAGACTCTGTCTCAAAAAAAAAATAAATAAATAATATACAAAATATAGGAATTATATCTAAATAATAATATGCATACATGCATATGCATATATATGCACATATATACATACATATAGTATGGAAAAATTATATCTTTTATAACAGCAATACTAAAAAGCCATCAGTACTGCCCTTTCCCATGTAACCCCTTCACGTCACCGCATTCAGGTGATATTCTGCTCATCTTCCCAAGAGGGCTCCCCGCTCCCTCTCAAGCTGGGCTGAGCTGCAGTCCATCTGCCCAGGCCCTGCCACCTGGGGGATGGGGCTTGTTTGCAGAGCAAGGTATTTCTGTTTGCCTACGTTTTTATGGGTGGAGACAGGGAAGCCATTTGAAAAATCTGCACAGATGAGCGTGGACTCACTCAGCATGCTCTGGATCTGAGCTCTTCACACTCAGGCAGTTAAAGAGAAGCCACTGGGAATGATGAGAGGTTAAAATGCCATAAGGAGAGTAAACAAGCCTCAAACAGGTGCAGAACAGGTGCTGACTGGCTCTGAGCCCAGGCAAACCTGCCCTTCTCAGCGCCTGGTGGAGATCACCACCTCACCCCAAAAACCTCAGGGGACCCACAGAATCCCATCATTCTAGCTCAGGGTTTCTTAACTTTGGCCCCATAGGTATTTGGGGCTGGATGATTTTCTGTTGTGAGGGGTTACGTGTTCACTGTAGGATATTTAGCAGCATCCCTGGCCGCTACCCACTAGATGCCAGTAGCGTCCCTGAGCTGTGACAATAAAAATGCCTCCAGACATTGCCAAATGTCCTCTAGGGAGACAATGTCACCCCAGGTTGAGAACCACTGGTTTAACTGCTTTCATAAGTCAGCAGGTGACCCGGGCTCTCCAGCCAAAAGGTTTTCCAGGCTCTTGCCAGCCTGGAATTTGGTGGCATGAGATTCCCCCACTGTTGACCCTGACCATAAACTCAGAGGCCACAGGTGCTCAGGGAGGTCGTGGAGCAAGCATGTTGAAGGCATGGACTGGCTCTTCTATTTGCCTCCTTGGGTATCTGAGCAGAGATGGCTGTGTGGTCACCAAAGCCTGTTCACTCTCTCCCTCAACATGTAGCTGGACTACATTTCCCAGCCTCTCCTTCAGAGTTTCAGCCAGTAGAATATGAATAGAATTGGAAGTGGAAGTGATGTACATTACTTCTAGGCTCAGCCCATGAACAGTTCCCATGCAGTCCTCAACTCTCTTTCCTCCCCAACCACCAGCTAGAGATGAAACTCCCCAAGGCCAGAGAAGATGGCAGAGCCATGAGATGGAAGGCGCCTGGGCCGCTGAATCGCCACATGGAAGGTCACTCATGACAGGATCCTCGAAGGACCATGGTGCAAGAAAGAAATAAGATTCTGGTCCAGGCTGGGTGGCTCATGCCTGTAATCCCAGCACTTTGGGAGGCTGAGATGGGAAAATTGCCTGAGGCCAGGAGTTCAAGACCAGCTTGGGCAAAATAGTGAGACCCCCATCTCTACAAAAAAATTTTAAAAATGGCAGGCACGGTGGCACATACCTGTAGTCCCAGTTACTCAGGACACAGAGGCGGGAGGATCACTTGAGCCCAGGAGTTCAAGGCTGCAGTGAGCTAAGATTGTGCCACTGCATTCCAGCCTGGGCGACAGAGCAAGACCCTGTCTCAAAAAAAAATAATAATAATAAAGAAAAGAAAAGAAAAGAAATAAGCTTCTGTGGTGTCAAACCACAAAACCTTGGCAGCTGATCTGTTATAGCAGCTAGCCACACCTTAACTGATACAGTGACTTCTAGCTTTGTAGTGAGTCATATGAGATCTCTGAGCTTCAGTTTCTTTCCCCGTAAAATGGGATAACATCAGAACCTACCTCGTCTGGTTGTTGTGTGATGAGTTGAGACAGTGCTTATAAAGTACTTGGGACAGCACGTGGAGGATTCTAAGACTTTAATAAATGTTGGCTATTTTTATTATAAGAGCTACCACTAAACTCCTGCCCCTCGTCCAAGTTAGGAGCTCTTCCCATGATGTCTTTTGTGCCTTCTTTTCCAAGCCACACTTAATAACTTGGAAAAGTACAACTTGCCCTAGTCCTCAAGTGCCTTAGGAACTTATTGAGTCTTAGAGGCGCTTCTTGTAATGAGGCTGGGGCCCTTATTTTATCACGAGGTTGTCAGGGCATATCTTTTTTTTTTTTTTTTTTTTGATGTAGTTTTTTCACTCTTGTTGCCCAGGCTGGAGTGCAATGGCGTGATCTTGGCTCACCACAACCTCTGCCTCCCAGGTTCAAGTGATTCTCCTGCCTCAGCCTCCCGAGTAGCTGGGATTACAGGCATGCGCCACCATGCCTGGCTAATTGTCTACTTTTAGTAGAGACAGGGCTTCTCCATGTTGGTCAGGCTGGTCAGCTGGTCTTGAACTCCCAACCTCAGGTGATCCGCCAGCCTCGTCCTCCCAAAGTGCTGGGATTATAGGCATGAGCCACCGCGCCCAGCCAGATGAGGCATATCTTAAGTGTCCTGGCTTCTCCTTAGCAGAGAGGTCACCAAGAAGGCAAGGGTGACCTTGCACAAGGATGGAAGAGGAACCCACCCACAAGTCATCCAAAGGCTGCCTCCCCTCTGCTTCTCCAGCCCAAATACAATTAAGCAGAATAAGATCCCAAAGCAGACATCTAAGGGGAATTTTGCTTGCCACATCAGCAGATACTCTCCCTGGTTCCTGGACCAGCCACTCAAGATCCTCAAGAAAGTGAGCAACAGGCCCCAAAGAGCCTCCTGTGGCCAGTGTAGGCATCTGCTCATGAAGACAGAGGCAAAGATCTTTTGCCCACTGCCCGCCCTACTGACTCTTCACCCACCTGTTTGCTTTGTTTTGCTTGGTAAATAATGCCCTTGCCTATGGCTGTTTCTAAAAATAAGTTCCATGATAAGCCAACTACATTCTGTCCTGCTCTAATGCAGGGCATGGGGGGAGGCAGAAACCCAGAGAAGCAGTTTTCATGTCGACTCACAAATAGGAAGAGAGAGAAAATTACACCCACCGAGCATCTGCCGTGTGCTAAGTCCTTGCATGCATGTCATCTCACCCAGTTCTTCATGGAGCCAGGAGCCACATCTCTTCTTCAGTTCTGTTTCCTCCATGCCTATCAGCCTTAGGCACACTATGGGTGTTCAATAAACACTCACCATCTAAGGCTGAGTGTGGTGGCTCACACCTGTAATCCTAGGACTTTGGGAGGCCGAGACGGGCAGATTGCTTGAGCCCAGGAGTTCAAGACCAGCCTGGGCAACATGGCGAAACCCCATCTCTATAAAAAAAAGTACAAAAATTAGCCGGGCATGGTGGCACACACCTATAGTCCCAGCTACTTAGGAGGCTGAGGTGAGAGGATCACTTGAGCCTAGGGAGGTCGAGGCTGCAGTGAGCTGAGATTGTGCCACTGCACTCCAGCCTGGGCAACAGAGTGAGACCCCATCTCAAAAAAATTTTTTTTAATTAAAAAAAAATGTATCATCTAAGTTCCTTGCTATAGTCTCTGCTAATTGCTCAGACCTCATTGCCTAATTCACTCCATGAGATCACTGTTTTGGACACTCTGGCTTTCCTTCTCTTCTTTGAACAAAATAAGCTCATTCCTGCTCCAGGGCCTTTGCACAATTCCCTCTGCCTAGAATGCTCCTTTCCTACATCCTTCCATTGCTGGCCCTTTCTCAGCTTATATATCAAATTTAGAGTAATTTTCCTGGCCTTCTCTGTTGGCTCACTCCACTATTATTTAGCTGTTCATTTATTTATCATTTATCTCACCCCAACTAGAATGTCAAGGTCATGAAAGGATGGATTTTTTCTGTTTTTCTGTGTTTCTTCAGCAACTAATGCAGCACCTCAACAAAGCAGGGGCTAAACACTTGAGACATATAACCCAGTAACTGAGAGCTCAGATTCTAGTCCAGATGACCAGGGTTTGAATCCTGGCTCCAGGATCCTAGGTAAGCTACTTCCCACCCTATTGTTCCCTCACTTTCCTCTTCCATAAAATGGCAATAATGACTCCTATTGATGATAGTGAAGGGCCATCCGGAGCAGCCACTGCCACTGCTCTGGCTGTGGTGGTGGGGGGCAGGTGCGGGGAACGGGCAGTGGTGGTGGGAGAGACTGCAGGAGTGGCAGCAGTGGTGGTGGGACCCCTGTACCCTGTGTCCCTGTGCCCCACGTGCCCAAGGCAGCCAACTGTGCTGTCCCCACCCTTGTATGACTGGATGGGACACACTCCTAGGCCCAGAGCCTCTGTGACTCCCGACCCTGGCATGCATCACCTCTCTCTGCCCTGCCGTAGCTGTGGGGAGGGCACAGGAAGGAGGTGGATGGTCCTCAGAGCCTGCCCCCAGGAACCTCCACTAGAGCCTGCTGCCCTAGGGGCCACTGCAATGGGACTGGGCTGAGCCCTCCACCAGTGGGAGAGCAATGCAGTCAGGCATGGAGGAGTGGGCAGAGAGTGACCCAGTGAGGACCTGGGCCCCCGCCCCAGGCTGCCAGGAGGTGCGGCCAGGGCTGCACGCTCCAGCATGCTCCACAGAGTGGGTGGGAGCAGTCACAAGCGGGAGCCCTGCCTCTTCTAAAATGGCAGGGAGGGAGCTTCCTGGGTGCAGCTGCAGCCACCTAGCTACAGCTGCAGACCCAGGCATCTATGCACTCTTGGGGGTGCAGGAAGACACCCTTCCCTCCCCGCCCCCAATCTCCCACCCCACCTTTGCTGCCTGGCTCCTCCCTGCTTTCAGCACCCACTCCTATCTCGGAGCAAAGTCAGAACTGAGCCTAGGTGCTGTGGCAGCCTGGCCGGGTGTGCACATGCTTGGGGCAGTGCTGACATGACAGCCCCCTGATGCCTCGGCCCCTTCCAGACTTTGGGTGCCAGCAAGTATGACGGGGAGGCTGAGGAGGGGCCAAGGACAGTCTACCACTGGCCTGCAGGTGCCTCTCGGCATGAACAGCCTGAGCGCCATGAGCAACCTGGCATGAGCAGCAGGAGACAGACAGGCTTCTGGGCAGAAGAGGGCTGGTACCTGGTGAAGCCCCACCTTCAAACCAGGGAGGGCCTGAAGCCTGGGGACCAGGCCACCAGTCCCGTGGACCAGAGTGGAAACCTCTGGTGCTTTTCCCTGGGCCAGCCCATGGCTGCCCATGGACCAATCAGCATACACTTCCTCCCCTCTGAGGCCCATAAAAACCCTGGACTCAGCCAGACTCAGGGTAGAGAACAGAGAGACGATGGGTAGACTACAGGCTGACCAGCTGCTGACAGCTGGACACTTGGATGACCTGCCTAGCAGAGAGAAGCTACCCTCTCTGCTGAGAGCTGAACACTCGTTGGGACACGCTGGCTACAGAGAGGAGCTACCTGTTACGGGGCCCCTCTGAGCTGTTGTATTGCTCAATAAAGCTCCTCTTCGTCTTGCTCACCCTCCGCTTGTCTGCATACCTCATTCTTCCTGGATGCAGGACAAGAACTCAGGGCCTGCCAAATGGCAGGGCTAAAAGAGCTGTAACACAAACAGGGCTGAAACACGCCCCTTGTTTGCCACACTACAGGCAACAAGAAGGAGGGAAGAAAGAAGGAGAGGAGAGCTGCAGCCCTTCAGAGGGCCCAGGCCCAGGAGCTCCCCAAGCCAGGTTTGTGACTTCCCCTTTGGGGCCCTGTGGTTCCTGGTGTCTCCAAGCTTCTGGGCACCACTGTGTTCCCCTGTGCCAGCCGTTGAAGCTGCTTGTGGTGATCCTGGTCCAGCCACAGCCTCGCAGTGAGCCGGCACCCATGCTGGCACCTGGAACTGCCTGCCCCACTGCAGCAGCTGGTGTGCCTGACTGTGCACAGTGGCTGAACCCCATGCTCGTTTGCTCACATAACCCTTGCTACTCTGCTCCAGTCTCTTCAGAGGCATGGGATCCAGCCTGGTAGCATGAGCCGAGCACAGCCTGCCAGGATGAGTGGGCCCAGTGGGTCCAGGCAAAACTCAGACAAAGGCGCCACCAGGCACAGTGGTTTCCGGCCAGAAAAGCAACACCCTCAATGATCTCGTAACACTATGTCATAGCGTTTCTATGCAGATTAAATGAGTTAATTCATTTGAAATACTTGGAGCAGTGCCTGGCACACAGGAAGCACTATTTAAGTGTTTGCCGTTATTACCATCAAATACTGCATGAACAACCCTGAGATAGATTTTATATGCATCTGATAGAAGAAAAATAGAGGCTGAAAGAGATTAAAAGGTTCTGCTCAAAATGATACAGCACTAAACTCTGGGAGTCTGGTTTTCTGATTTCTAAGCCAAAGCTATTTCCACTACAGCACGTTTCCTCAAAATGTAGGCAGACAGGTGACACTAGAAGCTGTGCCCTGCAGGCCCTGGCATTTTAAAATTTTATTATACATATATTTTAAATGTTTAATTAATTAATTAATTAATTTTGAGACAGGGTCTTGCTCCGTTGTCCAGGCTGGAGTGCAGTGGTATGATTATAGCTCACTGCAGCCTCCAACTCCTGTGATCCTCCCACTTTGGCCTCCTGAGTAGCTGGGACTACAGCCACACAACACCATATGTCCAGCTAATTTTTTTCATTTACTTTTTGTAGAGATGGTGTCTTTCTGTGTTGCCCAGACTGGTCTTAAACTCCCAGCCCCGAGCAATCCTCCTGCCCCAGCCTTCCAAAGTGCTGGGATTACAGGTACAAGCCATGGCACCTGGCCAGGCCCTGGCATTTTAAAAGTTAAGCATTCTGCTGACTGGCAGCTCTGGGTTGGGAAAGTCAGAATGAGACGATGGATAGAAGGGATGTCTGAAAGCATACTCTTGGTTTCTGATTTGATTTCCTGCATAAGCCTTCATCTCGAACCTACCCAGGTGCTGGCATTGGCTTCTGAGCATAAGATTGCATCTTGCCACCACCGAGGCACAAAGCAAGCCTGAAATCTGGCCTCTGCTGGACCCCTCATATAGCTTAGGCCCTGCAGGCACATATGTGGTTGGATAAACCCTCAGCTCCCTGATGCTGTCCCCCATGGGGATCTGCCTGGAACAAGGTTCCATCCAAAGGCACCAGAGTCATTAAACAGCCATTCAAGTGGAATAAAAACCCTCAGGAGCCCTGGCAGCTGGCCTGATCTTCAAAGGCTGCCATTGGAACCCATAATGGATGTGTACGATCCAGCCAAGTTCTACCACCTGGTGGATGTTGGCAGACTCAAGGAGCTCACAGGAGGAGAAGTTGAGGTCAGAGTGCTATTGGGGGCTCTGCCAGGAGAACCCCAGGGTAACAGGTCAGGTCTATGCTTCTATCTCCTGACCGCCTGGCTAGAGTTATGGCCTCTGCCCACATCCAGGTTCAACACCACAATCAACTGAGCCCTTGCTTTATGCCAAGCACTGCACTGAGCCCATTTATACATTATTTCCTTTTGTCCCCACAATAGCCTGTGAGGTGGGAACTGAGATCTACAGACAAGAAATCCTGATTCAGAAGAGATAAGTAACTTGGCCAAGATAGGGAATGGTCCTTTACATCTGATCCATCAGCATGTTCTGCTGATCCTACCTCCAACATTATAGTCCAGTGAGTGACTCTCTGAAACCCTTCTGCCACCTCTCCAGTCCAATCTGCCATTAACACAGTGGTCTTTCAGATGATTCTCCTCTCAACAGCTGGAAGGATATTTTTCAAACATCTAAGCCACATCACTTCTCTGGTCAACATCCTCCAAAGATGTCTCAATGTACTTAGAAAAAACCATCAACTTCTTATCCTGCAGGCTCTACTTGATCTCCCCACTGATATTTCTGCAAACTCAGAGTCCCCCAACCCTGCTCTGGCCATATTGGGGTGACACGGGAGAACAGAGGAAGGGTCTCCTAGCTATTCAAAGTAGTGCAGAGCAGATGAGCCCCAAAGTAGGGCTTAGTCCATGAGGGTTCCTGGCTTTGCCCGGGAAAGAATTAAAGGGTGAGCTGGTGGTAGGGTAGAAGAAAACAGCTTTATTGAAGCAGCAGTGTGACAGCTCTGTGACTGCTCCTGCAGAGCAGTGCTACCCCATAGGCAGTGTGCTGAGTAGCAGCTCAGGGCAGTTTTGTAATCACATTTATACCTACGTTTAATTACATGTAGATTAAAGGGTGGATTATGCAGAAATTTCTAGGAAAAGAGTGGTAACTTTTGGGTTGTCGGGTCATTGCCGTGGAAAGGGACGGGAACTTCCAGGTGTTGCCATGGCAATGGTAAACTGAGATGGCGCACTGTTGGGTGTGTCTTATGGAAAGCTGTTTTCCCCCATCCCTGTTTTAGCTAGCCCTCAATTTGGTCCAGTGTCCAAGTCCCACCTCCTGCCTCAAAAGTGTGGGTCTCAGACCAGCACAGGTGTCACCTGGAACTTATTAGAATACAGATGCTCAGGTGCCTCCTCAGGCTTATGGAATCAGAAACCACATTTTAACAAGACCCCCAGTTGATTCACAGGAACATCAATGTCGTGGTTAAGAGTGAGTGAAAAGAGCTTTGGAACCATGCAGCTTTAAGTTGGAAGCTCAGCTTAACCACTCACCAGCTGGATGACTTTGCACGGTTGCTAGTTACTACCTAAACAGTGAAAAAGTAATCTTACCCAAAAAGAGGCCTAGCCTTTGTCTTTGGCTCCTAGGGACTGATCTCTAGGTCCCTGGAATGTTCTGCCTAAGAAGAGTATCTTTGTTTGCCTAGGGGCTTTGACTCTTGGCTAGCCTAGCAATGTGATTTATGATTGGGGCTCTAGGATCACATAGTATCAATTCAGACTTATGGAGAAACTGATCATGAAAGGTCTTACCCAGACCTCTGGGAGGGGATAGAGACTGAAGATCAGCCACCTGAGCAGTATGTGATTGAGGCTCAGTAAAATCTCTGGATGCCAAAGGCGTGACAAGCTTCTCTGGCTGGCTATACTGTGTGCATTGTCACACACAGTGACTGAGTAGAGGTAAATGCTGTTTGTGACTCACAAGGCAGACAGATGACTAGAGTCTCAGAGTTTGACCCCTCCTGGACTCTGCCCTATGCATCTCCTCCCTTGGCTGATTTTAATTTGCACCCTTTTGCTGTAATAAAACTGTAGTCATAAGTAGCACTTTCCTGAGTTCTAGTAGTCTTTCTAGCAAATTATTGAACCTGAGGGAGGTCACAGGGGCCCTGAAATTGTAACCAACTGGTCTGAAGGGAGGTAGTCCTAGAGACCTCAGAACTTACAGCTGGTATCTGAAGTGAGGGCAGTTTTGGGTGAACTGTTCTCTCACTCTGCAGTTGGCTATACTCATTGCACTTCCCGTCCCTAAGCTTCGAGTTTCCCCAGCTGAAAAATGATCATAAAATAGATCATAACTTATATGTTTGTTGAAAGATTAAATGAGAAAATCAACATACAGGTGGTTCATGATAAATAGAAGTATTACTGTCCCCATTGTTCAGACAAGAAAAAAACCGAGGTTCAGCGTGGTAAAGCAACTTGCCCGCAATCACACAGAAGCCAGCTCTGGCTGACTTTGACCATGGTGCCACACAGCTTCCTCATGAATTGCTAATGTTTCTGAGAAGGGAAGAACAAGAGTGGTTTGGTTAAGCCAGGAGCCCAGCAATCTGGTAAGGAACTCAGGGGTTGTCTGGGGTGAGTCGCCTGTCTCCATGCCAATGCTCCCCACTGTTTTTTCTTCTTTCCTTCTGGGATTCATGTGACATAAATGCTCTGGAATCCATGTGACATGAACATTAAACCTTTTTGATATTTCTCCATAGGTCTTCCCACCCTTTTCTTTCCCCCTGATTTTTTTCACTCTCTGTTGCATAATTTCTCTGGATCTGTCTTCGAGCCCACTAACACCTTCCTCTGTCACCTCCATTCTGCTATTGAGTCCATCCAGCAAATATTTTATTTCAGTGATTGTACTTTTTCAGTTCTAAAATTTCCACGTAATTCTAATATCTTCTATTTCTCTGTTGATCTGCTGACATTTTCTACCTTATCATTCTTTTCAAGAGGGTTCACCCTTACTTATTGGAGCATGGTTATAATAGTTGCTTCAAAGTCTTCATCTGATAATTCCAACATCTGGGCCATCTTGTGGTTGGCATCTGTTGATTACACTTTCTCTAAGAATTTGCCAGATTTTGCTAATTCTTCATAAATCAAGTCATTTTGGGTTGTATCCTGGCCATTTTTAATATTATGAGACTCTAGGTCTTGCTTAAATCCTATTGAATATGTTGACTTTTTAAGAAATTGACATGGAAAAGTTCAGGCTACAAGTTCTATCCTGCCTTCTGTTTGCTGTTATTTTGATGTCAGTTCAGTTTTCAAAGGCTTTGCAATGCTATTTGTATCTGCCCCTCAGATGTGTCCCCAAGGGACCTAGGTGGTGAGCCACCCTATAGTTTGGTTTTCAGTGTCTTTAGTAGACTGTTTAGAATAATATCCACTTGTGTAGCTTGGAGATGAGTCCAGTAGTACATACACAGTTTTATGGAATCTATTCTTAAGTTCTTCCCCTTTATAATACTCCCCATACTGTAGCTCTCAGGGGCTCACTTTTGTGGTCCTCTGGCTTTAATCCCTTCACTCTGCAGCTCACTTCCCATGACTGGTCTGGCACTGAGTGCCTACTGCCAGGTCTTGCTCTGACCTATCTCCCCATACTGCCAATCCCAAGGAACTTCAGGGAGCACAAACGCCTGGTTCTGCATCTGAGTTGGCACAGATTTGGTGTCAATTCCTGGCTCCCAGACATCATACCACTGGCAGCCTTGGAATGATGGTGAACAGGTGAGGGAGATGCTGGGGCAACAACCACAGGCTGCTGGGCTGAGCTATTAAATACCTCCAAAGCACCAGGTTTTCAACTCTTTCATAGACTGCAATGATTAAAACAGCAGATACAATTTTCCAAGTGGCCACTTCTGGATGGGCCCACAGGCTGATTTGCCTTTAACCCCCATAAAAAGAATGATTGCTACATTTTACACAAAAGTAAGCTGGAGCTCAGAGAGGCAGTGTCACTTGCTTGAGGTCACACAGCTGATTTATCATGGGGCCAAGATTCAAACTCAAGTCTGTGTAATTCCAGGTCCTGCTCTTCTATGGCAGGGTCCATCAATTATCATCATCATCAATCATATTTCACATTTATTGAGCACTAACTGTACAAGGCACTTTCTAAAGCTTTTTATATAAAATAGTGAGATTTTCAGCATTAGAGGAAAGGTAAAAATAAATATATAAAATAAAAATTGAGATTGGAAGCTCATAACAGAGAAGAAACCTGAGATCCATCAAAAGAATAGTTTGCCCAATGCCCATACACTGTCTAGGTGGTAATGGTGAATTTCTTTCTTTCTTTTCTTTTCTTGAGACAGGGTCTCATACTGTCCCCCAGGCTGGAGTGCAGTGGTGTGATCATAGTTTACTGCAGCCTTGGACTCCTGGGTTCAAGCGATCCTCCCAACTCAGCCTCCTGAGTAGCTGGGACTACAGGCAAGCACCACCATGCCTGGGTAATTTTTTAATTTTTTGTGGAGGTAAGGTCTCGCTATGTTGCCCAGGCTGGTCTTGAACTCCTGGCCTCAAGCAATCCTCCTGCCTAGGCCCCCCATAGTGCTGGGATTATAGGTATGAGGTGTGAACCACTGTGAATGGCCAAAAGGTGAAATTTGAACCAAACTGTAGCTCACTCCAATCCATACTCTGAATAGCCATGCAACCTTCTCTCTAGGAGGCAGAGCTGAGCCTGGTGCTCACTAAGTCAGGCTAGAAGGGGAAAAGACAGAGGCTGCTGCATGGCTGCAGAGAGAAGGTATGTCACGGGTGGGCTGTGGCCAGGGTGGGGCTGTGGGGAAGCATCTGTGCCCTGGAACAAGCCCACACATCTCTCCATCCCAGGAGAATTTCAGGCTCTCTCAGAATGCTCTGCCCCACTCAGAATTCCTTCCTTTTCTCTTCTCTGCTGGAGACCCTCTGCCTCTCCACTGTCCTGCTTCCCAAACTCCAACACTTTTTATTTTTAATTTAATTTTATTTTTTGAGACAGAGTGTCACTCTGTTGCCCAGGTTGGAGTGCAGTGGCATGATCCTAGCTCACTGCAGCCTTGACCTCCTGGACTCAAGTGATCCTCCCACCTCAGCCTCCTGAGTAGCTGGGATGACAGACATGCACCACCATGCCCAGCTAATTTTTAATTTTTTTTTTTTTTTAGAAATGGGATTTTGCTATGTGCCCAGGCTGGTCTCGATCTCTTGTACTCAAGTGATTCTCCTGCCTCGGCCTCCCAAAGTACTGGGATTATACATGTGAGTCACCGTGCCTGACCCCAACCCCTTTAAAGAACATCCTCCAGTACCCATTTGACCTGGGGTCTTTCTAAGCAAGAGGCTGGCATGCTGCCCTCCAGCCCTCCCATCCATTCCCCACCGCGCCTTCCCACCCATCTCATCTCACCAGCAGATTCAATTAGCCGATTTGATGCTACAGCTGCAGAAAGCCAAGCAATTATGGAACACAGACCAGGTGCCTTGGCACTCGCTCTCACAGAGGGGTCTGGGAGGCCTCCAGACAGACAGCAGGGCGAGAGGGAGGCGGAACAGTAGAGGCAAAGATTGGCCAACCCAGCCTGCACAAGAGAGCCACCTGGGAGCTTTGAAGAATACAGATGCCTTCCAAAACCCCAAAAAACCCAGACGCCTGGGTTGATTCAGTTTATCTGTTCTGGGAACTGGGCATCAGAATTTTTTTTAAAGTCCCTGAGTAATACTAACGTACAGACAGGGTTAGGGAGTCAAACAATGTGCAGGGGTAGGGACCAGTGCTAGAGAGTTTGTTTGTTTGTTTATGTTTTTGAGATAGGGACTGGCTCTGTCACCTAGACTGGAGTGCAGTGCCGTGATCTCGGTTCACTGCAACCTCCACCTCCCAAGGCTCAAGCAATGCTCCCACCTAAGCCTCCCGAGCAGCTGGGACTACAGGCATGCACCACCATGACCAGCTAATTTTTGTAATTTTAGTAGAGATGGGGTTTTGCCATGCTGCCCAGGCTGGTCTCAAACTCCTGGACTCAAACGATCCGCCCCCTTCAGCCTCTCAAAGTGCTGGGATTAGAGGTGTGAGCCACCGCACCGGGCCGAGGGTTTAATTCTTATTAATGCACTGGCACAATCAATCATCACTCACCCTGATGCCCTTCCTGGGTCTATTTGTTTCCCAAAATGTGGTCTGCAGCCCCACAGCATCGGCATCACCTGGGAACTGTTAGAAATGCAGAATTCCAGGCCCACCTTGGCCTCCTGAGTTACTGAGTCAGAATTTGCATTTTAACAAATCCCTGGGCGATGCAGATGCATGTGAAAATAGAGACGCCACATTCTCTAGTCTTAGAGAAACACCAAGGGTTGGCAAAAATTGAGGCATGTCTGTCATTGCCTTGTTTCTTTTCTGTGTATTCCATAGCTGTCCTGCACTGGTTATTATTGATGAGGCCCCTCTAAGCCTATGCCCTGGTCAATTCCTGCAACAGGCAGCAGGGTGTGGGGGTCTTTCATGCCAATCCCTGGCAGTTTTAGCTCCCAGGTTGAAGTATGACGTCAGCCTCAATTTCTCTTCTGGGGCTGGAGCCCGGCCGACCTCTCTGCATCCCCTGCAATCTTCTCTGCTGATTAATACCTCCTTGTCCTTCAGCTCCCAGCTCAGGTGTCAGCTCCTCTCACTCCACAGACTGGGTCAGACACTCTGAAATGTGCCCTGCATCTCTCCTTCAGAGCCCTTAGACCAATTTACAATTCAATCATTATTGGTGTGGCATTTAATTAATGTCCGTCTGCCTCTACTAGAATTAAGCTCCATGAGAACACGAGCCGTGAATGTCTGGTTCTCTGTCGAATACATAACATCTAGCATGGTGCCAGGTACATAGTAGGTGCTCCAAAAATTTAATCAGTAAGGACAGACACATGGTCAGCTCCAGCCCCAGGGAGCTGGTCCCACCCCCTCCCACCTCAGCCATAACAGGTGGCCAGCAAGCAGCAGTTCCTCCACCTGCCTTCCCCCAGGCTTTGGAAACGCTTCCTTAGCCAAGGGCCTCTTGATCAAGTTTGCCAAGGGAACAAGACTTTTTTCTTTTCTTTTCTTTTCTTTTTTTTTTTTGAGATGGAGTTTCACTCTTGTTGCCCAGGCTGAAGTGCTATGGCATGATCTTAGCCTCCCGAGTAGCTGGGATAACAGGCACCCGCCACCATGCCCAGCTAATTTTTTGTATTTTTAGTAGAAACGGGGTTACACCATGTTGGCCAGGCTAGTCCCGAACTCCTGACCTCAGGTGATCCACCCGCCTTGGCCTCCCACAGTGTTGGAATTACAGGCATGAGCCACTGTGCCCAGCATACAGAGGGTTTTGAGTGCCTTTCAGAAGGACAGGAAACCCTGGCCACTTAGGGGAAACTGAGGGAGGGAGAAGGCTAGAGGCTCAACACATGACATTTGGTTCTTTCAAATTTAGGGATTTCTCCAAAACTTTACCTCCAAGAAGACAGATGGCCTTTCTCTAACATCGAGAGGGAAGACAATACCCTACCCAGGTAATTCTGCAAAATAATTTTTTCCTTCCCTCTTTGGGTTTTCCACAGAATCTCAGACTCTATGTAGACAACGTAGATAAACTATATTATTTATTTATGTATATATATGTAGCCTTTCTTCAGATAAGCTCAAGGTAGCATCTAGCTGCATAAATTGGATGTCTTTCAAGTAATAATAATAACGTCTCATATTTAAAGAGGACTTTCTCTGAGCCAAGCATTGCTCTAAGCCTTTATGTCTATTTACCCATTTGGACTTTGCAACAATTCACTGAAGTAAGTACCATTATCCCCATTTTACAGGTGAGGAAGCTGAGGCAAAGAGAGGCCAAGCAAAGTGCCAAGATTACACAGCAAGTAAGTCACAAATATGAACCCAAGCTAAGGTCTGGTTCCTAACTATTACGCCTAACTATTCCCTCAAAGTGGCAATGAAAGAACATTCTTTTCTCAGGGAAAAGAACAGTATTCCAGGTTCCAGCATCAGCATCCAGGTACTTCTCTGAATTGCTCAGGATCTCCCGGGCTGAAGCTTCATTTACTTATTTTTTCTTTCCTTCTAATTATAGCAACATACGTGTAACATAAAAGTAACCATTTTTAGGTATACAGTTCAGTGGCATTAAGTATATTCACAGTGTTGTGTAACCATCACAACCATCCATCTCCAGAATTTTTTTTTTTTTTTAAAGAGTTTCACTCTTGTTGCCCAGGCTGGAGTGCAATGGCGTGATCTCGGCTCATTGCAACCTCTGCCTCCCAGGTTCAAGTGATTCTCCTACCTCAGCCTCCCGAGTAGCTGGAATTACAGGTGCCCACTACCACGCCTGGCTAATTTTTGTATTTTTATAGAGATGGGGTTTCACCATATTGGCCAGGCTGGTCTCAAACTCCTCACCTCAGGTGATCCACCCACTTCGGCCTCCCAAAGTGCTGGGATTACAGGAACAGGCCACCATGCCTGGCCTCCAGAACTTTTCTTATCTTCCCCAAATGAAAGTCTGCACCCATTAAATAATAACTCCCCATCCTGTCCTTCCCCCAGCCCCTGATAATCTCTATTCTACTTTCTGTCTATGAGTTTGACTACTCTAGGTATTTCACATAAATGAAACGATATGGCATTTGTCCTCTCATATCTGGCTTGTTTCACTTAGCATAATGTCTTCCAGCTTCATCCATGTTGTAGCATGGGTCAGAATTTCCTTCCTATTCAAGACTGAGTAATATTCCATTGTATGTATGCACCACTTTGTTTACCCATTTATCCGTCGATGCATGTTCAGGTTGCTTCCACCTGTTGGTGGTTGTAAGGAAAGCTGCTATGAACGTAGGTGTACAAATAAGAGTTTGAGTCCCTGCTTTCAATTCTTTTGGGTATATACCTACAAGTGCAATTGCTAGATCACATGCTAATTCTATTTTTAACTTTTTGAAGGTTTGCCATCAAGCTGCATTTCTTTTTCCTGCCTTTCTGATATGGTTTGCCTCTGTGTCCCCACCCAAATCTCATGTGAAATTGTAAACACTAATGTTGGAGGTGGGGCCTGGTGGGAGGTGATGGATCATAAGAGTGGATTTCTCATGAATGGTTTAGCATCATCTCCCTTGGTACTATATAGTGAGTGAGTTCTCCTGAGATCTGCTTGTTTAAAAGTGTGTGGCACCTCCCCCTTCACTCTCTTCTTCCTGCTCTAGCCATGTCAGGTGCACGATCCCTCTTTCCCTTCCTCCATGATTGTACGTTTCCTGAGGCCTCCTGGGAAGCCAAGCAGATGCCAGCCTGATGCTTCCTGTACAGCCTGAGGACCCATGAGCCAATTAAACTCTTTTCTTTATAAATTACCCAGTCTTCGGTATTTCATTGTAACAATGTGAGAACGGACTAATACGCTTTCTTTCCTTGTTTTTCCCAACATCCAGTAAAAGCCCAATCACCTCAGTGGCCAGCTCCACTTTACTTTGGCTCAGTAAACCTTCCTGAATTTCCTGGAAGCCCTCTGGGCTGTGTGTTGCTATCTTGGGCGGTGAAAAGCAATTTTACCCCTCTTTTCATTTTTTATTTTTAAACTTCAGCTGCAGAAACCACCTGATAGAAAATTGCAGACGAATCCTCCTCCCACACAGGAAAACAAGTGTTCAGAAAGTCCAGCTTACCAGCTAATTACAGGCTTTTACCAGGGATTCACGGCAAATGCTAAATTGCAGACCAACCTTACTTTTGTTATGAAGTGTTTGGAAACATGCTAATAGGCTGGGCTTTGGTTCCTCGGCCTAGAGGTGACAGCTCTTTCTCTCAGTGGACAAATAAAGCAGGTTAGAACCTTATGAATTTGAGTTCAGGAGAACTGTAGCTTTGCTGAGATACATACTGGCTTAAGACACCTTTCTCATATTATTCCAGCCAGTACCCTTTATGTAAATTGCCACCCTAGCTGGGATTTCCACTCACAGCTGTGGTTCGGAACAATGAATGAGCAATAGAAATATCTGGGGTGTTTTTAAAAAATAGCTACTTACAGATGCTCAGTGCCTCAGCCTAGTCCAGTTGCTTTAGAGTCTCTGCGGAATGCAGTGCAGCCATTGGTAGCATTTTAAAGCTCCCAGGTAATTCTAAGGTACAGCCAGGGTTGAGAATCCCTGATTTAAGGGGGCAGGCAGGCAATGCTTCCTTCTCCAGAAAGAATATTTTCAACGAGCTTTTAACCAGAGGAGCCTGAACTTCCAAGTCAGGGCCCCAAAACTTACAGGAGAGAAGCGGGTCTTCTGTGAATGGAGAGCACAGGACTTCCCTGACAGCATCAGCTGACCACTGCCCCAGCTGACAGTTGCCACCTGAAGTGCTGTGGATTGAATAAAAGATGTATGGGGAGGGGGTGTGGTGTGACTACCCTTGTAGTTTGAGCCTTATGAGGTAACCATATGGAATTCAAGGAATTCGAAAAAACCTCTGCAACTATATGCAAAATTTTCCATACTTCCATGTATTTTTCTGGAGTTCTAATCACAATCCCTGAAGCTCTGTCATACCCCCCACCCCCAGAATAAATAACCTCAGCTTTTATCACACTACATCATGCAACAGTATCTAATGCAGTTATTAAAAATGAAAAGTTAAATCCATTTGTATTCATATTGATCTGAAGGCAACGAACACATTCATTGTTAATTAAACCAAAGCAAGTGTCAGTGTGGTATCCATGGAATGTCCTGGTAAGCTCCGCCAGGGCAGGGATTAGGTCTGTTTTGTTCACTGCTCTATTCCCAGAACTTGGAAGCACTGCCTGGCACAGAAGGTGTTTAATACACACTTGCTGAATTCATGAATAATGTTTTAAAGGAACAGAACCCTCTGTATGTGGATATTGTTTGTGTGAACAAGGAAAAAAGTGTGGAATGCTACACAGCAGAACATTAAAGGCATGACTTCAGGGAGAAGGAACTGGAAAGGGGAAGGCATTAAAGGAAGACATTAGGCCAGGCGTAGTGGCTCATGCCTGTAATCCCAGCACTTTGGGAGGCCGAGGTGGGCGGATTGCTTGAGGTCAGGAGTTTGAGACTGGCCTGGCCAACATGGTAAAACCCCGTCTCTACAAAAAATACAAAAAATTATCCAGGCATGGTGGCGTGCACCTATAATCCCAAGTACTGAGGAGGCTGAGGCACGAGAATTGCTTGAGCCTGGGAGGTAGAGCTTGCAGTGAGCCGAGATCATGCCACGGCACTCCAGCTGGGCGTCAGAATGAGACTGTCTCAAAAAAAAAAAAAGAGGGGAGAAGGATTCCACAGCAAGAAAACACTCTGAAATAAACAAAACTGCATGAGGGAGTGAGAAGGTGGTGGCTGCCCCACGGGCGTGGGAGAAAAAAGGAAAACATTAAACTTTCCCTTTAATAATAGTTAACAGTTCTAGAATGCTTACTATGGGCGGCACAGTGCTCAGCACCGTGTGTTTATTGATCTCACTGAATGCAAATAACAATCCTGTGAAGTGTCCTATATTGTTATCCCCATTTTACAGCTGAGAAAACCTAAGCACGCAGATCTTGCCCAGGGTCACCAAAGTAGGTGAGTGGTAAAGCCAGGACCCAGACACCAGCTCCCCAGCACAGGCACATAACCCCTGTTCTCCTCCGATTCTCTGTCCTTACACATCTTTTCATGGTGTCACTCATTATAACACGTGTGTGCTACATTTATCATAAAATGTTAAGTAAAATATGAAGTGTCAGGGCTTTCCATGGGGGCTCTCAGTTTCCCCTGGGGTCCTCTCCTCATCTAAGCTTACAATAGGAGGTTCCTTATTCTCAGCAGGGACTTGGGAAAAGAGACTTCATTTTTTATCTGCGTCTTGGTTTAATATACAATAGGCCCCACTGCCTGCCTGTCCACCATTTAAGGAGTCAGGGGTGACGGTCTTCTGTGTTGGCCTGAAACCTAGGAGAGAGTGAGGCCCTTGTCTATTTGTAACTCCATCCGGACAGCAGCCATCACAGACTGCATTAGAAGGGATCATTATATCTGCATATGGCAGGCATCCCCTGATTCAACGCAGACTCTATGGGTGACAGGCCTTGAGAAAACCCAGAACCAACCTGCTTCGAAGGGGTCTCAGAGGATAGACATTTGCAATCTTGGTGAGAAGGAGCAATAAGTTTATATAGGGGAAATCTTGTATGCAAGAGTTTTTCAGCCATAGATTGATTTCTTGGGAGACCTGGAGCCCAGGGTTCTAGACAAGATCTAACCAGAGGAGAGTTTCCAGTTACCCTGGAGAAGGATGTCTCAAAGGATGATGTCAGATCCCCAATGGTAGCCCTACCTGGGTGCTTGAGGAAATATAGATCCCTTGATATGTGGAGCTGGCAAGACCAGAGCTTGAATCCTGATTCCATCAGCTTGAGACTTTGTGTAGGTTGTTTAAGTTTTAAGCCTCAGTCCCTAGATCTGTAAGTTGAGGATGAAGATATCAACTTGACAGGGTGGGTTATGGTGAATGTTAGCAATGATATAGGGAAGTACATACTGTAATTAGAACACAAGAAAGAATAACCATTACTCCTACTAACTCTATCCCTGTTGTGGTGAGGAGCTTCCAAGATGACTACCAGTGGTTCCCACCTCCCACTCTTCATACCCTTGTGTAATCCCTTCCTCTTGAGTGTGGGCTGGACCTAGTGAATTGCTTCTAGTGAATAGAATATAATGAAAGTAATAGGATGTCATTTCCAGTATTAGATTACAAAAAGACTCTTCCTTGCCATTCTTGCTCCCTCACTTGACCACTCTGATGAAAGTCACGTTGTGAGTTGTTCTATGGTAAAGCCCATGTGGCAAGGAATTGAGGAAGGTCACTGGCCAACAACCAGGAAGGAACTGAGGTCCCCAGTTCGACAGCCTGCAGGGAACTAAATCATGCTGAAAACTGTGAGTGAGCTTGAAAAGAGATCCTCCCCCAGTTGAGCCTTCAGATGAGGCTGCAGCCTCAGCCAATACCTTGATTGCAGCCTTGTCAGAGGTATTCACACAGAACTATACAGCAAAGCTTTGTATGCCTGAATTTCTGACCCACAGGGACTATGAGATATAAATGTTTGTTGTTTCAAGCTACTAAATTTTGGGGTGATTTATTATGCTGCGATAAATAACTAATATACCCTGGAAATACTACATTAGATTACACCCTGGAAAAATGGACTAAATTCTACCAGACAGTAGCACATGAAGCCTCTACTTAAATACTATATCCTCTGGGAAGACTTTAAAAATCCCTTTCTCTGAGTTAGGTGACCCTGTTTTTTCATATGCTTCTCTATTTGACTGCAGGGAACTTGAATCATCACCACCATCATCATCAAAACTAACACATAGTGAGTACTTACACATAGTGAGTACTTATTATGTACCAAGTATATTGCAAAGTCGTAAGTCATTTACTGTTCACAACAAACCTATGCCACACGTACTATTATTGTTCACATTTTGTAGATGAGGAAACTGAAGCTCAGAGGAGTTAAGTAACTTGCCAAAGACCTCAGTTATTATGTGGCAGTCTTGAGGAAATTTGGCTCAAGTCCACATTTCTAACAATCATATTATAGGGCTCTATGAGTCCTGCCCCGGTTCATAGATGTTAAGTGGGTTCAAACCCAGGTAGTTGAATGCCAGACATTATGTTCTTAAATGTAACTCTCTCTAGATGCCTTCTGGCTCTAGGACAGTAAGTTTGACGTGCCTCACCTGGAGTTCATCAGGTTTTGGAATGCTACCTACCTGTAAACACTAGGCTGGCATTTTCCAATTCTTCTTGGGGAACTTTGAAGCTGAAGGATTCATTGTAGAAAGGATCAATTGTGCCTCTTAAGAAGGATGTCTTCTTGGTTTTCACAAGTTTGAGTCCATGCACCAGCTGGATTTTCACAAAGGGGTCTGAAAATTAGACACAGCATCACAGAATGTTGGAGATCATGAAACCTAATCCGTCCAGTCATTCTGCCATTCAACCTCCCATCCATCTGTCTTTTTATTCCTCCATTCTTCTATCCATCCACCCATTCAACTTTTCATTCATCTCATAGTCCGTCCATTCATCCACCTGTTTATCCATCCATCCATCTTTCCATCCATCTGTCAGTTCACTGATCCATTCATCATCTCACCATACTTTTATCTATCCATTTTCTATCCAGCCAATTTCTCATCTATTTGACAGTTCAACCATCCATCCATCTATTATCCATCCATTTTCCCATTCATCTGCTTATCCCCTTCCTTCTTCCTTTAGCCATCTAATATTTGTTGAGCTCCTCCCATATGTCAGCATTGTGTTCATTTTACAGATAAGAAAACTGAGGACTCAAGGTGAGAAATCAGTTTTTAAAGATCTTGCTGGTGGACACAGAACCAGACTCAGAGCCTGCCCTGGATTTCTGTCTGTGGAAACCCATTATCACTTCAGTGAGCCCATAGCCCATATACAGGTGAATAGAGATGGCAGAATTATAATTCATTTTTAGATCATTTTACAGTTTACAAAGGGATTCATGTACATTGTCTAATTTAATATTTGTTTAAACAACTTATCAAGATGAATACTGTTATTATGTCAGTTTTTGAGATTGAGAAATTGAGGCACATAGTGGTTAAGTAACTTCCCTAAAGCCACATCATTTGTAAGCCACATCATTTGACTCCTAAACCCTTAATGATTTTATCATACTGACTCTCCCATCGTGGTGAGTCTGAAACTCTTCAGTCTTAATACCATTGCCTCCACTGGCCCTTTCTAAGCCTCTGTTTTTATAATGTGGCTTTTGAGAATGCAAGGTGTCTTCTAGCTGTCACCTTATTGCAAAAGTAATTTATTTTAGCTACCGCACTTAGAGAAGACAATAATTCCACCACTGAGCTGAACAGATCCCTGACTACAGCTGCTTTCACAGTAATATCCTTTGCTGTCATGGGAGAAGCAACATACAGATGGAATGGAATCTGTTCCGTTCCATTAAAAGTCATGTTTGAATGGTTTTTGCTATAATATACACACTTTAAATACAAGTCTTTTCAGAGTTGGAATTCATAAAGATTTATGGCACACATGAAATGAGCTGGCGAAACACCTTAGGGTGTGTCCTCCACGCTCATTGATTAGAATGGATAGTCAATGCACACTATCGCCACCTGCAGGATGGCGTCTACATTGCAGGAATAGCATTTGGAAAGGCCAAGTCACTTCCTTGGGTTCAAATAGGATTTAAGTTTCCAGTAGTTATCACCACCAGTCTCAGTCAACTCCCCAATTCCAATAGGGTTACTAAGATGGCATCATTTACCTGCCTCATCCTGAGATGAGTAATGCTCATCCAGGATACAGAAAAAGAAAACTGGGTCCTCCACACAAACACAGATGCCCCATTAATAAAGTGAGAGAAGGGGGGAATCACACGGTACCTGAACCTTGGCTCACATCTGTCTGAAGAAGTTGCTTGGCTCGAATGACATCAACATTCAGTCTGCCAGCACTTGGGAGATAATTCAGTGACAGAAGCAGCTCCCCCAGCTCCACTTCATTCTGTAGAGAAAGGAAATGATCAGGAAGTTGCCTTCTCCTTTTATTCCTTTTGCACCCACCATACAAGAAATTGATTGCAGCAGCTCACAAACAGGTTGCTGTGGGTGCATCAGTTGACAGTGGGAGCCTCTGTGTGTGACTTCTTTTCATCTCTGCCTCCAATTATTGTGGTCCATCTATCTCTGAGTTTTTTCTGCTCTTAGATCACTCAACAGCGACAACAATAACAACGAAAGCAGCAATAATTTTTTAAAAAATGCTTCACTGCCATGTACTATGCTAAGCGCTTTACATGTAATGACTACTGAGTCTGTGAGGTATTAGTATTAACTCTGTTTAACAGATGAGGAAACCGAGGCTCACAGGGTTAAATAACATGTCCAAAGCCACAGCAAGAAAGTGGTAGAGCTGGTACTTAGACCCAGGGAGGCTGATTTGGTTCCAGATACTCTGACTGCTGTTATTCTGCCATCCAATAGGATACCTGGGAGGTAGAATGCCCTGCAGAGGAACTATCTGAGTGAGAAATCTGTTCTTAACCTGGAGTGCCCAACAGATCCCACGCTTCTAACCTCACGATAGCAACACTCGGCACAGTGACATCCCTTGTTGAAGAGTACCCATCCCCTTGATGTCAGCTCTGTCACACTGTGGAAAATTCCCATGAACACCTAAGTGCATGACTCCATACTGCCAAAAGTACCTAGAAAACAGGAGGCCTCCCACTTCTCTGTCCCCTTTTAAAAAAAAAGTATTGTAGAAAATTTCAGCCATATATAAAACAATAGACTAGCATAACAAATCTCCATCCATCACAAAATTGTAACAATTATCGATATTTTGCCAAATGGTGTTTCACCTATATTCTGACTTGTGAAACGTTTTAGCTGAATATTTTAAACTTAGCCCTCGATATGGTGTCATTGTACCTGTATATCCTTCAGAATGCATCTTTAACTGATGAGGACATTAAAACAAGCATTTTAGTGTGAGAAATTTCCAGTCATATTCAAAACCAGACAGAAGAGTATACCCCATCATCTTCATACCCAAACATCATTCAGCTTCAAAAATTCTCATCCCATGGTGAATCTCCCCTCACTTACACCTTCATTCAACTCCCCATATTCCTCTGAAGTAACTCCCAGTCATTATATTATTTGTAATATTTCAATATGTATCTTTAAAGGGTAACATCTCTATCTATCTATCTAACTGTCTCATCTATCTATAATCTAACCATCTATTATCTGTCAGTCATCTATTTATCTATGTCTATTATCTATCTTTATCATCTATCTTTCATCTCTATCTTTTTTGATGCCGGTCATTTCAACAAATTAATGCCAAATGCCTAGCACAATACCCAGCGGCTCTAGAACAATGCCTAGCACATAGTAGATACTTAATAAACATCTACTGACAGGGTGAACAGTCAAACCAAAAGATTCCTGTACTGAGTGAGTTAGTCCCCAAACAAACAAGAAACAATCTCGCATGTTAACTCAGAAGTTGCTAACAAACAGCCTGCAGGTGTATTTTGTTTGCCCCACATCACATTTTAACTTATAATTACTTGTTAATTATTATACAATTCAAGAATCAAGCTATTTCACATTTTTTAAAAATGTGGATTTCTTGCCTTGCTTGAAAAACAGGAAGATCTGGTAACGCCGGCATTCCCACCAGGCAAGTGACAAAGATTCTTTACTTGACCAAACTTTAGTCAGGCTCCTAAACCTCCTAGGCCCATCAGTGCACCACCTTGTAAAATCCAGTGTCTGCAAAGAACTCTGCTAAGTCAGTTTGGTCAGGTTCCTCATTCTCTCTCTTTTTTTTTTTTTTTTGAGACAAGTTCTCACCCTGTCACTCAGTCTGGAACAATGGCATGATCATAGCTCCCTGCAACCTCAAATTCCTGGGCTCAAGGGATCCTACTACCTTAACATCCTGAATAGCTGGGATTACGGCATGTGCCACTATGCCTGGATGATTTTTTTTTTTTTTTAAGAGTTGAGGTCTTCCTATGTTACCCAGGCTGGTCTTGAAATCCTGGCCTCAAGTGATCCTCCTGCCTTAGCCTCCCAAACTGTTGGGATAACAGGCATGAGCCATCATGCCCAGACAGGTTCTTCATTCTTCGTCATCCCTCAGGTAATGTCTGATCACCCTGGCCCGTCTCCAGCAAAAATCCTGCTAGGTTGATTTAGCCAGAGTCCCCCTTACTCCTCTGATGCTTCCTCTTAGTAATGTTTTTAAAAAATCCCTGACCCCCCACTTTGCTCCATGGCTATAGATTCCCATTTGTCTATGCTGTATTTGAGGCTGAGCCCAGTCTCTCTCTGTGACTGAAAAATCCCATTACCGTGGTCCCTGTACATATCATGATGGTCCTCAATAAATTCTGCCTTGCCATACTTCAAGAAGTGTCATTGAGGGCCAGGTGCAGTGGCTCATGCCTGTAACCCCAGCACTTTGGGAGGCCAACGTGGGTGGATCATCTAAGGTCACGAGTTCAAGACCAACCTGGCCAACATGGTGAAACCCCATCTCTAGTAAAAATACAAAAATTAATCAGACATGGTGGTGTGCACCTGTGATCCCAGCTACTTGGGAGGCTGAGGCAGATCACTTGAATCCAGGAGGCGGAGGTTGCAGTGAGCCAAAATCACACCACTGCACTGCAGCCCAGGCACCAGAGCGAGACTTCATCTCAAAAAAAAGAAAGAAAGAAAGAAAGAAATGTCATTGAATAATTTTCTTTAACCCAACATGTAGCCACAGAGCAGTGCAGTGCTCCTTTAGATGGGACCTGCCCCCTTCACATCATACCTCATCTGTCCATTTCTGCCCCTTTACATTCCTGCTGCCCTGCCCTGGGTATCCAAGTATGGAGATTTTCAAAATAGGAATGGTCAACTGAGTGTCTTGAGTAATAAAAGAAGTTCAGCCCCTTTTGCACTGTTGCTAGGGGTTTCCTGCTGCTTCTCAAGGGCTTGGAAGATGCGGTGTCTTTAGGGCATGACCCTGCTGACACATCTACTCTAGTATGAGCAATGCGGAGAATTCTCAGGAGCCCAGGCCATCCAGGTCCTCCTGGAGTTTGCTCCTCCCAGGTTTATAAGTCACAGTGATATTTCCTTTTATTTAAAAAACAAAAACAAAAACAAAAACAAAAAAAAAAACAGTTTACTATGTACCAGGACTAGGGATACACCAGTGAGACCCATCCCTGACTTTATGGAACATACACTCCTGTGGGGGGGATGGACAGCACACAGATTTTTAAAAATACATAAATGAGATGATTTCAGGTAATGCTAAGTATTAGGAAGAAAAATATAGCAGAGTGAGAGAAAGGAAGAACCTTTCTTGGGTGATAGCAATATGCTATATCTTGATTGTGGTAGCAGTTACGTGTGCATTTGCCAAAAATCAACAAACAGTAAGTTCTGCCTCAATACAGTTGATTGAAAGGGGGTAATTTGAAGTAAGCAAATGTGGCAAAATATTGGCGACTTACGACATCTGGGAGATGGACACATGGGTGTTTGTTTTATTATTTTATGTGGGAAATATTCCCATTAAAAACATAAAATAAATATGAAAAAGGAAAACAAGACAAATTAGGCAGTGTAAGAGAATAGATGGGGTTCGTGTGGGAGCTGCCCTTTCAGTCGGTGGATGGGGTAGGGTTTCTCTGAGAGGCGAGCTTTGAAGAGGAATGAGGGAGGAAAGAGGGATAGGGACTCATGGGGCAGAGGGAACAACATGTGCAAGGTCTGGGATGGTGGGAGGGAGGAATAAACCCGGCATCACTCAGTCGGTGTGTTCAAAGGAACAAAGAGAAGGCCAGTGTGGGCAGAATGAATGGATTCTAGAGACGCCTACAGGAACAAAGGCAAGCTGCCCAGTGGTTGATCCCAGGGGCTCTGCCCAATCCTGGCAGTCTTCACAGAACTGGAAGGAGGTGGTGAGGCCATCTTCTGGGCCCTCAATACCTAAGAGCCCCTCAAGCCACCTCTGCAGCCTTCAAGTGTGGATAGAATTGTTCCTTCCCTCCCCTAGGGCCATTGATCGAACCTTCAACAAGGCACTTCCTGAAGTCATCCTTTTTCTAAGAAGACTGAGTGTTTTTCATCTTAAGAAAGCAAAGCTCTTTTATTCCTTCTTCCCTTTGCAGATACAAGCTTGCTGTACTCTCTACCCATCCCATCCTCCATACACAGCATGCACAACAGGGATTTCAGGTTGTACTTTTCCAGGGAACCATTCCCATTGATCCGGCCACTGTTTCTGTCTGCCTTATCTGGGGAGTGATCAATTTGTAACACTGTTGTCTGGAGTCAGGGGAGCAGTTGATAGAAAGTGAAAAAGAGGGCTAATTGTGCAATAGCAAAGGATTCATTGATTCATTTAATAAACGCTCATGTAGCAGGTACTAGGTCCAAGCACTTGGGGATGTCACGATCATGATTGTTACAGCAAACCTTTATGGAGAAATCACCATAGTCCAGGCACTGTCCTGGCACTAAAGCTGAATCGCATTTCTTTTCCTTAACAACTCCAGAGGCTTCCGTCTTGCAGATGAAAGAATTCAAGCTTAGAGAGCTTGAGCTGCATGACTTGCTCAAGATCATATATCATAAACAAAAAGAACAAGGTTCAAACTCAGCCCATGGTTAACTCTTACACAAGGTTTCTGGTGATTAAGCAGCAATCCCAGACATCAAGCAACTCACTATCTACTGGTGGAGAGCAAGGAAGATATAAAAACAAATCAAAATTCCAGGGGCTGCACACCCACTAGGATGGCTATAATAAACACACACACACAAAATCATAAGAAGTGTTGGCCAGGATGTGGTAAACAAGAACGCTGTATACTGCTGGTGGTAATGAAAACTGGTGCAGCTGCTTTGGTAAACAGGTTGGTGTATGACCCAGCAGTTCCATTCCTAGGTGTATACCTAAGAGAACAGGAAACATGTCCACATGAAAACTTGTACGCAGATGTTCATAGCAGCACTATTCACAATAGACAAAAGTGGAAGCAGCCTAAATGTCCATCAACAGATAGATAAACAAAACATCACCTATCTATGCAATGGTAGGTTATTCATTCATAAAAACAATGAAGCATTGATACAATGTAGACAAACCTCAAAAAAGTGAAAGAAGCCAGACACAAAAAATCACATATTGTACAGTTCCATTGATAAAATATCCAGAATAGGTAAATCCATAGAGATAGAAAGTAGATGAGTGATTGCTAGGATCTGGGAGGTGGGGGAAATATGGAGTGACTGCTTAATGGATACAGGGTCTCCTTTGGGTGATGGGAATGTTCCATATGGAACATTCCAATTATGGAATTCCATAATTCCAGAACTGGAATTAGATAGAGGTGATGGTTGCACACCACTGAGAATTTACTAAATGCCACTGAATTGTATATTTAAAATGATTACATTTATACTATGTGAATTTCACCTCAATTAAGAAATAATTGCAAACATATGGAAAAAAGCTCATCATCACTGGTTATTAGAGAAATGCAAATCAAAACCACAATGAGATATCATCTTACACCAGTTAAAATGGCGATCATTAAAAAGTCAGGAAACAGCAGATGCTGGAGAGGATGTGAAGAAATAGGAAAGCTTTTACACTGTTAGTAGGAGTGTAAATTAGTTCAACCATTGTGGAAGACAGTGTGGAGATTCATCAAGGATCTAGAGCCAGAAATACCATTTGACCCAGCAATCCCATTACTGGGTATATATCCAAGGATTATAAATCATTCCACTATAAAGACACATGCACATGTATGTTTATTGTGGCAATATTCACAATAGCAAGGACTTGGAACCAACCCCAATGTCCAACAATGAAAGACAGGATAAAGAAAATGTAGCACATATACACCATGGAATACTACGCAGCCATAAAAAAGGATGAGTTCATGTCTTTGCAGGGACATGGATGAAGCTGGAGACCATCATCCTCAGCAAACTAACACAGGAACAGAAAACCAAACACCGCATGTTCTCGCTCATAAGTGAGAGTTGAACAATAAGAACACATGGACACAGGGAGGGGAATATCGCATACCAGGATCTGTTGGGGGTTGGGGGGCTAAGGGAGGGATAGCATGAGGAGAAATACCTCATGTAGATGACAGGTTGATGGGTGCAACAAACCACCATGGCATGTGTATACCTATGTAACAAACCTGCACGTTCTGCACAGGTACCCCAGAACTTAAAGTATAATAAAAAAAAAAAAAAAGAAATAATTGTAGGGCTCAAGTATTAATCAGCCATATAAATGAAACCCAAGACAGACTGAAGCACAATCTATTCTTGGGAGGGGCATGGTCAAGGAAGTCTTCATGGAGGAGGAGGCATTTGAGTTAAGCCTTGATAAGTAGGATTTAGTCCAGCAAATATTGCAGGGAAGGGTGCCCCATACAGATGGAACAGAATGAGGGAAGCCTTCACTAAAGCCTTGTTGTGTTCTGATCCTGAATTTATCAATATTATTATATAAAAGTTGATATGGTTTGGATGTGTCCCCGCTCAAATCTCATCTTGAATTCCCACATATAGTGGGAGGGGCCTGGTGGGAGGTAATTGAATCATGGAGGCAAGTCTTTCCCATGTTGTTCCCGTGATAGTGAATAAGTCTCATGAGATCTGATGGTCTTAAAAAGAGGAGTTTCCCTGCACAAGTTCTCTCTGTTTGCCTGCTGCCATCCATGTAAGACGTGACTTGCTCTCCTTGCCTTCTGCCATGATTGCAAGGCTTCCCCAGCCACGTGGAATTGTAAGTCTAATTAAAACTCCTTCTTTTGTAAATTGCCTAGTCTCAGGTATGTCTTTATCAGCAGCATGAAAACAGACTAATACAAGGGCCAAGTAACTTATTATTAATAATAAAGTTGGCTGGGTGCAGTAGCTCATGTCTGTAATCCCAGTACTTTGGGAGGCCAAGGCTGGAGGATTGCTTGAGGCCAGGAGTTCAAGACCAGCCTGGAAAACATGGTGAGATGCCCCACTTTGCTACAAAAAAATTAAAAAATTAGCCAGCTGTGGTGGTGAGTGCCTGTGGTCCCAGCTATGTAAGAGGCAAATGTGGGAGGACTGCATGAGCCCAGAGGTTTGAGGCTACAGTGAGCTATGATAGAGCCTTGGCAACTGAGAAAGACCCTATCTTAAAAATAAGTAAATAAAATAAAGCAGCCAAAGATGGTTAATAATTTGGATGTTTGAGATAAATTAGTGAGGATTCTCCTTAGAAACAACATCACCTTCACCCATTTACATTCCTGGTTTGTTGTTGCTGTTAAGTGTTAAAGACAATACTGGTTTCTCCCTCAGAACAGGTGTGTGCTCTTGGCCACTTAGGAGTGGATGATGCCCTCCCCACTTCTACAGCAAATAAATTTTAAAAAAAGAGAAATATAATTTTTGGCAAGAATTTGGTATTTCAGAAATAGCACTGCAGTTCCCGTTGAGAAATCAGAACATTGCTGAGATTTACATTTGAGAATTATTGCAGCAGTCCTTTTTGTCCAGGCATGGTGGCTCATGCCTGTAATCCCAGCACTTTGGGAGGCCAAGGCAGGCAGATCACTTGAGGTCAGGAGTTCGAGATCAGTCTGGCCAACATGGTGAAACCCCATCTCTACTAAAAATACAAAAAGTAGCTGTGTGTGGGGCGGGCGCCTGTAATCCCAGTTGCTCAGGAGGCTGAGGTGGGAGACTCCCTTGACCCAGAAGGCGGAAGTTTCAGTGAGCTGAGATTGCACCACTGCACACCAGCCTGGGCAACAGAGCAAGACTCTGTTTCAAAAAAAAAAAAAAAGAGAATTATTATTATCTTGAATGACATATGGTGAGCAGCGCCATAATTTTCAGGGCTTGGGGGCCTCAAAGCCTTATCCTAACCCAGCCCTGGAGGAAAAGGAGAGTTGCCATCACACTCAGGGTCTCTGCCCCAGAATATGTTGTACGTATGAATAACACCGTTCACTCGGGCATCATAAATGTCAGCTCTAACAATCTAGGGACAAAAATGTCCCTGGGGTGTTCCTGGAGCCAGTATCTTCTCAGTCCTTCTTCCCTAGAAGTATCAGATGCTACATCTAAAAGCTGACGAGGGCCAAGCATGGTGGCTCATGCCTATAATCCAAGAGCTTTAGGAGGTCAAAGTGGGAAGATCAATTGAGCCCAGGAGTTCGGAGCTGCAGTGAATGTTGGTGGTGCCACTGCACTCCAGCCTGGGCAACAGAGCAACACTTGGTCTCTAATTTAAAACAAAACAAAAAAAGCTGACCAGGAGCCAGCTGATAAGGAGCTTAGAATGTAGGAACAGAAAGCAGGACCATCTAGTCCAGCAGCTCCTCAACTTGCCCCACTTAGAAAGATCATGAAATTAATGGTGATCTTTACAGACATCCATGAGGTGCTAGGACATCCAACTTGCATCAACCTGGGGTAATTTTGTCCTCTCTGCTGCCACCTCCAGGGACATTTGGCAATATCTGGAGATGTTTTAGTTGTCATAACTGGGGAATAGGGTAGGGTCTGCTACTGGCATCTAGCGGGTAGAGAGAGACCAGGGATGCTGCCAAACATCCCACAAGGTACAAGACAGCCCCCCCCCCAAACAAGGAATGGTCTGGCCCAAAATATCACTAGTGCCAAAGGTGAGAAATCCTGCACTAAGCCTATAAATCTTGGGCTGATTCAGATTTTTTAAATACATAACTGTACCCTGAACAAAATTTTAACAGGAACCGAAGACTTGGAACTTTTGGTATAAGAACAGTTCGTCAGATGCAGTGGCTTGAGCCTCTAATCCCAACTACTCGGGAGGCTGAGGTGGGAAGATGGGTTGAGGCCAGGAGTTTGAGGCCAGCCTGGGCAACAAAGCAAAACCTTCCCACCTTCCATTTCTAAACTTTTTTTATTTTTATTTTTTAATTAGCTTAGCATGGTGGCATGCATCTGTGGTCCCAGATACTCAGGAGGCTGAGCCAGGAGGAATGCTTGAAGCCAAGAGTTTGAGGCTATCTGATGCAAGAAGCCCCTCTTCAAAGGTTTAGCTTGTTTAGTTTCCTTGTTCTTTGTTCTCTACTTTTAAGGCCAAACTTCCTTGCTCTCTGTACCTCCCTGTCTTGGTTTCAGTAAACAACTCTTCCACTGGTCCTTATCTACAGAGCCTACATCTACTACCCACTCTGTAAATTACCCCTCCCATCACAGCGGCTCTTCCCACCAAAACTGTCCTTCCCGCCAGTGTAACCGCATTCCTGCACTTTCCAAGTTAGCCAACCAGGTTCAGCTTAGATTGTGTGGTCCAACTCCAACCTGTGGAGGCAGGACACAGTAGCAGGGACAAGCTACGTTAGGGATAAAAACCCCTTCCCTCCTTTGTTCAGTGCACTCTCGTGATGACTAGACCTGTGAGAAACACCTTCCTACAGAAGTAAATTTTGCCTTGCTGGGAAATCCTTTGTTTTAGTGCTCATTTTCTTTGCGACACTGAGCATTTGTTTCTAACAAGGCTTTAGTAAGCTATGACTGAACCCCTGCGCTCTAGCCTGGGAGGCATGGCAAGACCCTGTCTCTTAAGAAGAAAGAAAAGTCTATTCACTGCCTCCACTGAGTCTGTCTTCAGTCCCCTCTGGATCTGAAGAGGCCAAAGCACCAGCCACAATCCAGAGCCCAGAAAGATCCAGCTAAGATTTCCTTCCTTCTTCTTTCTCCTTAAGCCATTCTTTTTCACTGCAAAGTGGACATCCAAGCACCAAATACAAAAATCCTCCTAGGAAGTGGGTTCAGCCCTCCCAAGGAAAATGGATTGCTTGTTCTGGTAGGATCTCCAACTCTGTGAAGTCTTCCTTATCCAAATTTAGTGAGATAAGGTTGGAATGTCAGAGCTGAAATAATTTAGACCAATATTCTGGTTTTCTAAAAGAAAACGGAACCATGCCATTACCTCACTTCCCTGTTTATTTCTTATTTATTTATTTATTGTGACAGGAATCTCGCTGTGTGGCTCAAGTTGGAGTGCCCTGGCACAATCTTGGCTCACTGTCGCCTCTGCCTCCTGGGTTCAAGTGATTCTTGTGCCTCAGCCTCCCGAGTAGCTGAGATTACAGGCATGAGCCCCCATGCCCAGCTAATTTTTGTATTTTTAGTAGAGATAGGGTTTCACCATGCTGGCCAGGCTGGTCTTGAACTCCTGACCTCAAGTGATCTGCCCACCTTGGCCTCCCAAAGTGCTGGGATTACAGGTGTGAGCCACCATACCCGGCCTCACTTCCCTGTTTAAAACCCTCCATATCTCAAAATAAAATTCAAAGTGCTTAGCCTAGTCAACAACAGGCTTTGTCAACCTCAGCACTATTGCCACTTTGGGCTGGAGCATTCTGTGTTGTGGGAGCTGTCCTGTGCGTTACAGGAAGTTTAGCAGCATCCATGGCCTCTACACACTGGATGCCAGCGGCATCACCCCTCTCCCCAATGGTAAAGTCTCAAAATGTCTCCAGACATCGTCAAATGTCCACTGAGGGCAAAAATCACCCAGTTGAGAACTAATGGTCTCTAAAATAATTTATCTACGGGATCGAAATGATTTGATCCAAATGATTTGATCCCTGCCTACCTCTGAGACTTCACTCACCAACCGCCTCTACCTTCTTTCTATTCTTTAAAAATACAAGATCATCGGCCAGGCATGGTGGCTCACACCTGTAATCCCAGCATTTTGGGAGGCTGAGGTGGGTGGATCACGAGGTCAGGAGATCGAGACCATCCTGGCTAACACAATGAAACCGAGTCTCTACTAAAAATACAAAAATATTAGCCGGGCTTGGTGGCAGGCGCCTGTAGTCCCAGCTACTTGGGAGGCTGAGGCAGGGGAATGGCGTGAACCCAGGAGGTGGAGCGGAGCTTGCGGTGAGCTGAGATCCCACCACTGCACTCCAGCCTCGGCGACAGAGCGAGACTCTGTTTCAAAAAAAAAAAATGCAAGATCATACCTGCCCCAAGGCTTGAACTTGCTATTCCCTGGGAATCTCAACTCAACAGTCACCTCCTCATCTAAGCTTCCCATTAACACTCAGTTGAAAACACCCCTCTGCCTCCATCACTTTCCATCACACCACCTTGTCATTTCCTTCATGGTACTTGGTCCTTACCTTTTTCTCCATAAAGGCAAAGAAAGTGCCCATGTGTCCACTACTATATTCACTGCACCAGAAACAAATCCAAGATCAAGCAGTGCAGCCCCCAACACACAGGCTGAGCTGCTGCCACACCACGGGCCGAGAGGGGTTGTCAGCACGATGTTCCACCCCCTGTCCTATCCAACCCCCACAGAATCGAAGCCAAGACAGGAGAAGAAACTGGGTGACAGGCCCACTTCTACCTCGTCCCTTGTGGAAGCGATGTCACAAATAAACAGGCCTCATTTCCTTTCTTGTAAGAGCCCGATGCGCTTAATTTGGTCGAACCACGTGGGGTGGGCTAGGGAGAACCAAAATAGACAATCTGTAAATTACTCAGATGAATCCAGCAGCCGGCTTGGGCAAATGTGGCTCAGCTCTCTCCTCTCTACCCAGACAAAAATTCTCTCTCCCGGCAGCCTTTCAACACAGTTAATTTCTAATCAATAAAAAGGAAATCAAAGAAAATCATCTGGGACAAAAGACATTTTCTGGAGATAGCAAGAGCCCAGCTCTCCTCCTGACAGGTTTGCTTTGAACTCCTTCTCTATGGTCCTTTCGCTCTCTCTCACCTAGCAAAGGGTTTCAAATGTGCGCACACAAATTTTAGTGAAGCCCAAACACAGCTGCTCTGCGCCCCCTTATGCCTTTGCTCTCACCGGTTGGATAAAGTCTATTGTCTCTTAATCTGCTGCACAAACAACATTAAAGTAGAAATGGATTTTTTAAAAAGCAAACTCCAACCGCAATGCCAGTGCTTTCCACATTTCATCAAATGCTTTCACTGCTTTTTCTTTCTTCTTCTTTCTTCTCTTCACTTTTTTTCCCAGTCTTTGTCAATACCTCAACCCTGTATTTGCATAGCTGCATTGACAATACAGTCACATTCTGAAATACCCTTTAAGAAAAAAAAAGGGTATTTAAAAAATATATACCCTTTAAAAAAGTACCCTTTTAAAAAAAAAAACCCTTAGATCAGAGGGGAGAGGATAAAGAGAAGTGGGTTAAAGGGTACAAACACACAGTTAGTGAGAAGGAAAAAATTCAATGTTTGGGGCTGGGCACGGTGACTCACGCTTGTAATCCAAGCACTTCGGGAGGCCAAGGTGGCAGGATCACTTGAGGCCGGGAGTTCAGGACTCCTGCCTCAAGCAAGACTCCGTCTCAATTAAAAAATAATAATAATAAATGTTTGATAGTAGAGTAGTGTTACTATATTTAACAAAAATGTATTGTACCAGAATGATAGAAGCCCTAAATACTATGACTTTATCACTATGTATTACATATGTAACAAAATTTCATGTGTACCTCATAAATTTGTACTAATAAAAATAAAATAATAAAATATAATAAAACTAAAAGAATTACACACACATTTTCCATGTGACTATCTAGACATTATAAGTGTCATTATAAATGTTCACGTACAACATTCCATTAGGCTGAAATACTGTAACTTATATTAACCATTTTCCTATTGCTAGATACTTAGGGTTTTTTGTTGTTGTTGTTGTTTTGTTTTGTTTTGTTTTGTTTTGTTTTGAGACAGAGTCTTGCTCTGTCTCCCAGGCTGGAGTGCAGTGGCACAATCTCAGCTCACTGCAAGTTCCACCTCCCGGGTTCACGCCATTCTCCTACCTCAGCCTCCCGAGTAGCTGGGACTACAGGCGCCCACCACCACGCCCGGCTAATTTTTTTTTTTTTTTTTTTTTTGTATTTTTTAGTAAAGACAGGGTTTCACCATGTTAGCCAGGATGGTCTCGATCTCCTGACCTTGTGATCCGCCCACCTCGGTCTCCCAAAGTGCTGGGATTACAGGCGTGAGCCACCGCGCCCAGCCGAAATGTTGACTTTCTATGTGAGTGCAATGCCCTTCCTCCATAAGCCCCCAGTGAGGCTGACAAGCTGCATTTCACACTGGATTATATTGGTCTGTTATTGTCAGGCTTTTCATTAGTCTCATCTGATGGGTATCTTGTGGGTTTAATCTGGGTTTCCCTGACTGCTAAAGAGGTGAGCACCTTGTTGTGTTATCAGCTACTTATGCTTTCTCATCTATGAAAACCCTGCTCATTTCTTTTTGATCATTGTGTATTTGTCTTTCTCTTATTAATTTCTAGAAGGGCCTTTAAGCATTATGGATACTATTATTCAGCAATTACATGTTTTTATGGGTTGAATTATTTCCCTCCCCAAAATTCATATTTAATTTCCAACCCCCAGGATCTCTGAATGTGACCTTATTTAGAAATAATGTCCTGGCAGGGTGCGGTGGCTCGCGCCTGTAATCCCATCACTTTAAGAGGCTGAGGCAGGCAGATCACTCGAGGTCAGAAGTTCGAGACCAGCCTGACCAACATGGTGAAACTCCATCTCTACTAAAAATACAAAAAATTAGGCAGGTGTGGTGGTGGGTGTCTGTAATCCCAGCTCCCTTGAACCCGAAAGGCAGAGATTGCAGTGAGCCAAGATCGTACCACTGCACTCCAGCCTGGGTGACAGCGCGAGACTCTGTCTCAAAAAAAAAAAAAGAAGGTCCTTGTAGAAGTGATTAAATAAGATAAGGTTATACTGGAGTAGGGTAGGCCTTAATCCAATGACTGATGTCCTGATGAAAAGAGGACATTTAGACATGCACACAGGGAGAATACCACGTGAAGATGAAGGCAGAGATCTATAAGCCAATAGACACCAAATATTGCCAGCCAACCACCAGACACTGTGACAGAGGCCTGGAACAGATAATAGCTTTGCCAACACCTTCCTGACATGATTTGGCTCTTTGTCCCCACCCAAATCTCATGTGGAATTTTAATCCCCACATGTCAGGGGAGGGACCTGGTGGGAGGTGATTGGATTGTGGGGTGGATTTCCCCATGCTGTTCTCATAACAGTGAGTGAGTTCTCATGAGATCTGACAGTTTAAAAATGTGTGGCACTTCCCCCCTCACTCTCCTGCTGCCATGTAAGCCGTGCTTTGCTTCCCCTTCACCTTCCACCATGATTGTAAGTTTCCTGGGCCTCCCCAGCCATGCAGAACGGTGAGTCAACGGAACCTCTTTTCTTAGTAGTGCCCAGTCTCAGGTGGTTCTTTATAGCAGTGTGAAGGACTAATACACCTCCAATAATTGCAGAGAGTAAATTTATGTTCTTCAAGCCACCAGTTTGCGGCATTTTCTTACAACAGCCCTAGAAAACTAATATATGTGTATAGCAAACGTATCCTCCCAGTCTGTGGCTTGCCTTTTAATTCTTTTTACTATGTTTCCTGATAAGCAGAAGTTCATCATTTTAATGTGGTAGGATGCATCCCTCTTTGCCTTCATTGGTTCATACTTTATTTTCTGACTTTTTAAAGAGGTGCTTTGCTATACTAAGCTCATAAAGATCTTTATTTCCTTATAAAACTTAAAGTTTGGCCATTCATCAGTTCCTGACCATCAGGATTTGATTTTGGTCTGCGTTATGAGGTAAGGCTCCATTTTCTTTCTTTCTTTTTTTTTTTTTTTTTCCTGTTTTGTTACAGACGGGGTCTCACTGTGTCACCCAAGCTGGAGTGCAGTGGTGTGATCACAGCTCGCAGCCTTGAACTCCTGGCCTCGAGTGATCCTCTTGCCCTGGCCTCCCAAAGGATTATAGGTATGAGCCACTGTGCCTGGCCCCATTTTCATTTTTGAGGGAGTGGCCACCTTGTTCCCTATCTTTCTGCTCCACGAAGCTGTGAGCTCATTGAGGGTAGTGACCTTACATAACTTTCCCCCAATGTTGGAGGTGAGGCCTGGTGGGAGGTGATTGGACCGTGGAGGTGGATTTCCCCCTTTGGTGCTGTTCTCATGATAGAGTTCTCAGGAGATCTGGTTGTTTAAAAGTGTGTGGCACCTCCCCATTCTCTGTCTCTTCCTCCTGCTCTGGCCATATGAGGTATCTCTTTGCCCCCCTTGCCTTCCACCATGATTGTAAGTTTCCTGAGGCCTCCCCAGCCATGCTTCCTATGCAGCCTACAGAACTGTGAGTCAATTAAACCTCTTCTTTATAAATTACCCAGTCTCAGGTATTTCTTATAGCAGTGTGAGAACAGACTAAAAACACCTGTAAATATGACTGTCTTAGTCCATTTCGCATTGCTATAGAAGAATAACTGAGGCTGGGTAATTTATAAAGAAAAGAGGATTAAGTGGCTCGTGGTGCTGCAGGCTGTATAAGAAGCATGGCACCAGCATCTCCTCTGCTTCTGGTGAGGGTCTCAGGCTGCTTCCACTTTTGTCAGAAGGGGAAAGGGAGCTGTCGTGTGCAGAGATCACAGGGCACGAGAGGAAGCAAGAGAGATGGGGAAGGCACGAGGCTCTTTGAAACAACCAGCTCTTGTGCAGAACTAACAGAGCAAGAACTCACTTACTACCATGAGGATGGCACCTAGTCAGTCATGAGGGATCCACCCCCATGACCCAATACCTCCCATTAGGTCCCACCTCCAACATTGGGGATCACATTTCAACATCAGGTTTGGCAGAGGAAACACATCCAAACTATAGCAATGGGGGTCCACAGTCCTTATTTGGAAATAGGGGTTTTGCAGATGTAATTGAGTCAAGATGAGGTCGTACAGGAGTAGGGTGGGCCCTATATCCCATAGGACTGGATTTATGAAATGGGGGAAGAAACATGGACTAAGACACACAGGGGAGAATGCCAGGTGAGGACAGAGGTGGAGGCTGGAGGGATGCATCTCTCAGCCAAGGAGTACCAGGATTGCTGGCAGCCATCAGAAGCCACAGGAGAGGCCTGGGGTGGTTTCTCCTGTAGAGATCTGCAAGGAATCAACTCGGCTGACACCCTGAATTTGGACTATGAGCCTCCAGAGTTGTGAGGGAATAAATTCCTGTTGTTTTAAGGCACCCAGTGTGTATTACAGTGGCCCCAGAAAACTAACACACTGGTAGATTAAGACAAAAGACAAAGAGTTACAGACCTCCATTGCAATCGCAGCTCTCCCACACACACTGAGTGTGTGACCTCAGCCATGACGCTGAACCTCTCTGAGCCTCATTCCTTTCCTCCTAAGAAAAGGAGGACACATACCATATACTCCACGAAGTTCTAGTGGAGAAGGCTGATCTTTCTTGAAATATTTCCGTCTGTTCACATGACACTGTCTGCTCCTGCTCTTCCTCTTACCTTCTAGCTTCTATTTCTTGGTCTCCACAGTTCTTGTTTCTTCTCTCCTGCCCTTAAATGTAGTTTCCCCCAGAATTCAACTCCTAGTCACCTTTACTTTACTTTATATGGTGTTTTTGGCAATTTTCTTGACGCCTGTCATTTCTACTATCACACTGACTATGTAACCCAAATATACTTTCTTTATGAGTTCTAGTCCTGCCTACGCCTTCTTTTTTTCTCTTTCTCCTTTCCTGTTTTTCCTTCCCTTCCATAAATATTTATTGAACATGTATTATGTACCACTAGGGAACAAGACAGAAAAAAATCCCCCTCCTTTTGGAGTTCACATTAAAGGGGAAGAAACATAATAAGGAAATTAATATGTAGTGTCTGATAGCAGTTAAGTGCTAGGAAGAAAAACAAAGCTGGCATCGGGGATAGAAAGTGATAGGGCTGCTCTTTAAAAGGAAAGTCAAGGGGCTGGGTGCAGTGGCTCACGCCCATAAGCCCAGCACTTTGGGAGGCCAAGGCCGGTGGATCACTTGAGGTCAGGAGTTCAAGACCAGCCTGGTCAACATGGTGAAACGCTGCCTCTACTAAAGACACAAAAAGTATCTTTGTATCTTTATACCAAAGATACAAAAAGTAGCTGGGTGTGGTGGATGTACCTGTAGTCCCAGATACTCAGGAGGCTGAGGCACGAGAATCACTTTAACCTGGGAGGCAGGGGTTGCAGGGAGCTGAGATCACGCCACTGTACTCCAGCCTGGGTGACAGAGTGAGACCTTGTCTCAAAAGAAAAAAAAAAAAAGTCAAGGAAGGCCTCTCTGAGATGGTAACCTGAGTGAAGAAAGGAGGGAGCCATGAAGGTATCTGGGGGGACAGCATTCCAAGGAGAGACATGGTAGTGCAAAGGCCCTGAGGTAGGGCCACGCTAGGTGTGCCTGAGATACCCAGCAAAGTTGATGTGGCCAAAGCAGAGTCCAGGAGGCCACTGACCAGGGAAATAAAGTTGGAGGGAGATACAGGGGCTGAGTCTCATTTAGATTTTATGTTGAATGAGACAGGAAGCCATTAGAAGGTTAGATGCAGGAGTAAGACATGAACTGACATTTATTTTACTGTATTCCCCTGGCTGCTGGGTTGAGAAATGCAATGCAAAGGAATGAAGCAGGGAGACCCATGAGGGGTGTCCTAACACTGCAGGTGAGAAGTGAAGGTGGCCTGGACCTGGTTGTAGGAGTAGAAGGGTTTGAAGGGGTTGATGGGGCTGGCCTGATTTGCTGATGAGTATAGGCTATGACTCCTGGGTTTGGGGATAAATGCGGGTGTCACTGATGGATATGGGGAACACCGGCGGAGGAGCAATATGGGGCAAAATCAACAGTCCAGGGTAGGAGTGAGACATGAGCCAGCCACTCCAGCAGGCGGCAAACTAAGTTCAGTGTTTCCAAAGCTGCCCTCAACAGAGCCACTGAGGGTGCTTGTAAATACAGATTCCTGGGGCCTCCCAGAGCCTACTTGATCAGATTCTTCAGGGGAGGGGCCTGGGAATCAGAATGTTTCACAAGTGCCCCGGAAATACTGATAACACTGGTGTTTCAAGCCACGGCATCAGATGAGATCACTCAGGTATCTTTAGTTAAGTCCACTGGAAGCCTCCTCAGGGATGCTCATCCTCAACACCCTGCACCCCAAACTTAGCTCATCAGCACCACCCTGCCCCATCCTCACCTGCTCCTCCTGTCTCACTGTCCAGCACCCCTAACCAGCAAGCCCCTCGACCCCGAAAGCTGAGTGAGGCTCTAGAGACCTCCCTCACCCTCTGCCCTCGTGTCGTTTCCAACTCCAAAAAATCCTCCAAGCCCCCCATGCCTGTCCAAAATCACTCCTGGATCCCTCCCCCACCACATCTAAGGTCACCTTGCCCTGTTCTCAAACATTCTCAAATCAGTGGTTCTCAAGGGGGTGATTGTGCCCTGCAGGGGGCATGTGGCAATGTCTGGAGATATTTTGGGTGGTGACAAGTCGGGGAGAGGGAGTTACTAGCATCTAATGGGTGGGGCCAGGGGTACTGCTAAATCTCCAACAATCCACAGGACGGCATCTACAACACAGAATGGTCCAGCCCAAGGTGTGACGAGTGCCAAAGCTGAGAATCCCTGCTCTAGGTCCACCTCGTGCTCTGCTCCAGAAACAGCAACCTCAAATTCAAATCTGACCAGGGCCTCCCCTATTTTTTGTCTTGCAACGGCTCCCATCCCCCTCAGGATGAGTGCTAAGATCCATGGCCTGGTCTGAGGCTTTTCATTCCCCAGCTTCCGCTTCCGTCAATCTTATGTTGCACCATTGCCCACACGGTAAAACTATGTGCCAGGTAAACAGAACATTCCAGACCATCCACCAACCCCCATCCCATGCGCACCCACAGCAGGGCACGTGTCCCTGCCACGTGCTTTCCTGTGAGCCTGAGATTTACCTCTTTCAGTGAACACGTGGCTGTTTATTCTACCAGCAGAAACTCCACCCTGTGCCAGGCAAAGGTGCTGCATTGGGCACAGAGCCGTGACTGAGTCCCTGCAGCGGAGGGAACCACTCAGGATTCTGGGTTCTAACTGTGGCCTTCAGCCTAGACTGCGAGCCCTTCACTTACCACTTTATCCCCAAGACCCAAGCCAGAGCCGACATATGGGCAACCCCCTAACATGCTGACTAAATAAACAAATGATAACCATAGCGGAAACATTGACCAATCACTTCTGTACCACACTTGGGGCTGAGCACCTTGCTTCTTATCACATTATGTCATTCAGTTCTCAAAGGGCCCTTCGATGATGGTGCAGGCTCAAGCGATTCTCCTACCTCAGCCTGCTGAGTAGCTGGGACTACAGGCATGCACCACCACGCCCAGCTATTTTTTTTTTTTTTTTTGTATTGTTAGTAGAGACGGGGTTTCACCATGTTGGCTAGGCTGGTCTTGAACTCCTGACCTCAAGTGATCCAGCCTCCTCGGCCTCCCAAACTGCTGGGATTACAGGCGTGAGCCACTGCGCCTGGCCAAGTGCTTTCCTTTATTTTCCCCTTTAATCTTCACAGCAACCCTATGGGAGAGTTACTGTTATTATCCTCATAATATATGACAGTAAAGGGATCTTTTATGCCTGAAAGGTCCAGGCATGTGCTGACATCACATTGTAAGTAGGTGGCAGAGCCAGGGTGTGAATAGAAAATACATATTGGATCTTTGTCCCCGTTGCTGGCAAAGACCTTCCAAAACCCCTGAACACTTACAGAGGTCGAGGTGGAGGGATAGCTTGAGCTCACAAGCTTGAGACCAGCCTGGGCAACCCCATCTCTACAAAAAATAGAAAAAAATTAGCAAGGCATGGTGGTGCATGCCTGTAGTCCCAGCTATTCTGGAGGCTGAGGTGGGAGGATTGCTTGAACCTGGAGGTCAAGGCTGCAGTGAGCCATCACTGTGCCACTGCACTCCAGCCTAGGTGACAGAGCAAGACCCTGTCTCAAATGAAAATAAAAATAAAATGCCCGGAATCTCCAGAATGATCAGAGTGTCTTTTGTATGTTAATGAGATGACTGGATGGGACTGGTCTTCAGAAAGATCAAAGCATGATTAAAAGGTTGGAACTTTCAGCTGCACTCCCAGACCTCCAGGGAGGGGAGGGGCTGGAGGTTGAGTTCTGACACCAATGGCCAATGGTTTAATCCATCCTGCCCATACAATGGTATCTCCATAAAAACCCTAAATGAAGGGATTCAGAAAGCTTCTAGGTTAGTGAATACATCAAGGTGCTGGGAGGGTGCTGTGCCCGTTGAGGGCGTGAAAGCTCCACACACAACCCCCTGCCTCATGCCTTGCCCTATGCATCCTTTCTACTTGGCTGTTCCTAGGTTGTGTCATTTATAATAAACTGGTCATAGTAAGTAAAGTGCTTTCCTGAGTTCTGTGAGCCTTTCTAGCAAATTATTGAACTTGAGGAGGGGGTCGTGGGAACTCCCAATTTATTAGCCAGGTCAGTCAGAGGTACAGGTGGCATCCTGGGGCTTTTGACTGGTATCTGAAGCAGGGGCAATCTTATGGGACTGAGATCTTAACCTGTGGGGTCTGCACTAACTCCAGGTATTTAGTGTCCATATGAATTGAATTGAAGGACACCAAGTTGGTGTCCAGAGAAATGGAGAAGTGGTTGGTATGAGGAAAAAAAACCCACAAACTTGGTGTCAGAAGAGTGAGTAAAAACAGTTTACGAGGTATGAACATAAAGAAACTAACTCCAGATCCTGAACTCTTGAAAACTATGCTTTTTGGCTTTTACTCCCACTTTTCCTACTGAAAATTGAGGCTCAGAGAAGTCAAGTAACTTCCCCGATGTCACACAGTGAGTATCCCCTGGAACACTAATGCCTGGACTAAGCAAGTGCTCAGTAAGTATCTGTTGAATGAATGAAGGTGTCAGTGGTCAAGTCAGGGTTGGAACTTGGGTCTGTCAGATTTTAAAGCCCACCCCCTTACCCACTATACTGGCACACTGTAAGAATCTAATAGATCTACTGGTCTTTTTTTTTTTTTTAAGCAGGGGCATCCCTTGTAGCTACTTTCCTTTCTTATGTCTGCTGCCCTTAGAAGCCCTCCCTATTATTGAAAATGGCACCTTCTCTCAGTCTGTGGTTTTGGGGGGCCACAGAAGAGGTATCTGTGCCTTCTATTTGTTTAGCACTCCTCCCCTCCCCACTTTTTCCAGTGTCAGAAGCTCTTTTGCTGTGATTTGGGTGGGGCTGACACTGGGCATTTGTACAGGAGTCAGCTGGTGGTCACTGATTCTGACAATCTACTGTGTAAGAGTCTATCTGACGACAAGGTTTGAGTCCCTGAATTTAGCTGTGCCTGAAGCTCAGGGAACTCCTAGGGTTCTCAGTTCCCTAAGTACCTCTTCCCCTGTCCCCCATGAAGGAAGCCTGAGTTGGGGCTGTGTCCCTGGTGACCCAAAGGGTCCTGACACATCACACAAATCTCGGGAGGCAAGTCCTTCCATGCCACCGATAAACAGGCCTCCATGACCACCTTTGTGCCACCCAGAAACCAATTTCCTCTCTCACACAGGTTCTATGTGCAGGTGATGTGGTCCCCTGGACTGTCCGGCAGTAGCTGGGGCCTCAGTGGGACCTGGTGCTGAAGCAGACCTCTACTGTTGGCCTCAAGAACACTGAGGGACCATTGAGAGAGCCCTGGGTGGTGGGGAGTCAGAGCTGCCCCCCAGCTGGTCTCCCCACTGGAATGTGCAGCCTTTATTCCAGTGATGTTGATGAGCTGATCCGACCTTCTGCCTCCACACATCACCTCTCGGTTGCCCAGTTTAATTCCCTAAGGAAGGTCACAGGGTCACCAGCATGGACAGAAGCTCTTTTGAAACTAAACCCTCAATCTCACCTCTCCTCTTCTCTTCTTTCTCTCAACACTGGGTTTACACACATCTTGAGGCCAACACCAGCTGTAGTAAAAGTCAAGATCAAACACCTTCTAGCCACACCATCTAGACATATCTGACTGCACCTGCCCTGGACACCCTGCCCAAGGGGGAAACCCACTGGATTCTCTATCACCTAGAAATAAAACTCGAATGGAGAGAAATGAAGAGGGAGTGACCTCAGTCCATGGAGCCGAGTCAATTAATCTGATCCTTCTAAGGCTTTGCTGTCAGTAGAGGAACCCCTTGCCTCTTATGGCTGCTGCACACTTGAATATGGCTAGTGCAAATTGAGATGTGCTGTGAATGTAAAAGAGGCAATGGATTCAACCATTTAGTGTGAAAAATGAATGTAAAATTTCACATCAATACTATTTTACTTTGATGACTTGTGGAAATGATAACACTTTGGATGTATCGGGTTCCATAAAATAATATTACAGTAAATTTCACCTATTTCTTTTTAGTTTCTAAAATGTGTTTCCTAGGAATTTAAAGTTAGGGTCATGTATATGGGCCCATGTATATGGCCCATTAATATGCAGCCCATATTGTATTTGTTGGGCTACACTGCTCTAGAGAGAAGTCCATGGGGACCTAGTCTAGAGATTCCCAGAGCTACCCTGAGGGCTTGGTGATTCACTTCTTTTGATACTATAAACTGCTCCACTATCCTTTCAATACCACCCTCTCTTTCTCCCAGAGAGTCTGACATGAGTCCTGGCTCTGCCATTTACTAACTGGATGACTGTGGGCAAGTTTCCTAACTCCCTGGCCTGAGTTTTCTTATCTGTACAATAGGGATAGTAAGGACACCAATCATATAGTTGTTGTGGGAATTAAATGGGTTAATATATGTGAAGGGCTTACAGCCCAGATTTAATAAATGAGCCTATCATCATCTTATTCATCATTTCCTTAAGCTGCCAAAGTCAGTTTTGCTGCTGCTTGAAATGTAAAGACCTTTTTCTTATAGCCCCATTAGTTTTCTCATTCATAGATATCAATATCATCCTTTTTTGTTTGTTTGTTTTCTTGAGACAGGGTCTTGCTCTGTCACTCAGGTTGGAAGTGCAGTGGTGCAATCATAACTCACTGCAGCCTTGAACTCCTGGGCTCAGGGGATCTACCTGCCTCAGCCTCTCAAGTAACTAGGACTATAGGTGTGCGCCAACATTCCTGGTTAATTTTTTATTTTGTAGAGAAGGGGTCTTGATTTGTTGCCCAGGCTGGTTTGAATTCCTGGCCTCAAGCATCCTCCTGCCTTGGCCTCCCAAAGAGCTGGGTTTACAGGTGTGAGCCACTGTGCCCAGCCTAATATGATAGATATTGAGGGCCATGGCTGTTTTTCAAAGGCAACTTCAGGTAATAAGAATATTGAGCTCAGAAGTCACCCTGTTTAAGTTCATGTCCAAGCTCCACCATTCGGTGAATAACTTTAGGTGAGTCACTCATTAACCAGGACCTCAGTTTCCTCCTGTGTAGAATGAAGGAGGGTCACCATACCTCACAGGCTTGAGTGAGTCTGCAGTGGGACCACATATAGAAAACACTTTGCACAGTGTCAGGAAACAGGACACATCTGACAAATGCTCATACTTATTACACTACGATGAGAGTCTCAAGGGCAGGGACCAGGCTCTCACTCATGTTTATAGCCCGGAACCTGCCATACATATGTGGTCAATCAATGTTGACAGCCCTTGGAAACATTCAGCTTCTCCCTCTCTGAACAAAGCCCTTCATGTTCTCTCTGAAGCTTACCACCAGAAACCTAGGCCACCCACCCACCGACCACTCAGAGCTCATAGCCTCATCTTCTCAATCCCACATGAAGTTGATGAATTGCTTGGATGACAATTGTTACTTTATTCTCCTCAATCAAACTGAGTTGAAATTTCTTGGCTAGGAAGACTTCAATGTAATTATCATGGTAATGACTGACATTGACATTTATTTAGTGTTACCAGTAGGAAGTTCACATTAATTGAGGCCTTGCCTCATGCCACAGGCATTATCAGATGACAGCCTAACTATGACCCTTGATGTTGGGGTTGTTATTCTTGCCATTTTCCAACAAGCTGAGCCTCAGTGAGACAGGGCAACAGTTAACACAGCCTCCTCATGTTCAATGGAACACAGCCTCCTCCATTCACTAACTTCATGGCCTTGGGTAAGTTACTCAAACTTTCTGTGCCTGAGTTTCTTTAACTGTAAAATGGGAATAATAATAGCCCCTGGGTGGAAATGAAAACCCTTAGAACAGTAAATGATCCATGGTAAGTACTCAGGGAGAGCTAGCAATGATTATTATCAATGACATTGAGTAATTACCCAAGGTCACACTGCTGGAAGTGGTTGGGCTGGCTCTGACCTGAAAATTAAAGGACACTAGGTCTGTGCTTTTGACCATGATATGGCACCACTGTAAACATGTGCCAGGCTCTCTGATCTTCATGCTTCATAACGACTAAGTCTGATTGCCCACAATAACCCTTTAAAGTAAGTACTACTGCGATCAGTGTTGTGGTGGTAAATCTTTAGTTCTTGGGGTGGGGTGGGCAGAGGTTCTAACTTATGACACTGGTCAATTTCATATACAATAGCTGGTCTCCAGCTATCAATGTGATGATGTTAACCAGCTTGCAAAATTCTTGAAAACTTAACAATTGGCTCTGGGAGCCAGCACACCACACAATCCCCATTTACAGACAAGGAAATTGAGGCTTAGAGATGACAAGTAACTCACCTGAGCCTACACCTCTAGTGGATGTCAAAGCCAAGACTTGAAGCCAAGTCTGTATGACTGCAGGGTCTATGCTCTTAGCTATCATGAGATCGCCTCCCTTGTGGGGTATAGAAGTTAGTACAGTGAGTGTTGGTACAGTACAGCAAGACCTCCTGCCTGAAAGCCATGTGACATTGGACAAGTCACTCAACCTCTCTGTGCTGCAGTTCTCTAGTCTATATAACAGGAAAGTTGGTCCAAATCACCTCTGGTTCCTCTTCTAGTTCATTTTATAACTAGGAATCAAAAGTCCATGTTGAGGCCGGTCACGGTGGTTCATGCCTGTAATCCTTGCACTTTGGGAGGCCAAGGCAGGTGGATTGCTTGAGCTAGAAGCTCAAGACCAGCCTGAGCAACATGGCTGAGCAAATTAGCCAGGCATGGTGGCTCACGACTGTGGTCCCAGCTACTCAGGAGGCTGAGGCAGGAGGATTGCTTGAGCCAAGGAGGTAGAAGCTGCAGTGAACTCTTACTGCACCACTGCACTCCATTCTGGGCAACAGAGTGAGACCCTGTCTCAAAAAAAAAATAATAATAACAAACAAACAAACAAACAAACAAAACAAAACAAAAAAAACCTGTCCTTTTTCTTTAGAGGCCCTGTCTCTAAAAAAACAAATCAAAACAAACAAAAAAGTGCACGTTGATATCTAAAATGCAAAATCAATTTCTATTTAAGGAGGAAGAAAACATGAAGGACCGCATGAAAAGAAACTTCTAGTTAATGGCTGCTTTGTAAGACGCTGGCCTGGGCCCAGCTCTGGCCACACAACATTGCCAAAACACTGCTGTCCATCAGAACCTGAGCAGGAAACAATTTTAATATACACACAAAGGCCAGGACTCTACAGAGAGGGTCAAGGCTGACAGCAGCTCAGGGCAAGTTAAAGAGGGATTTCTCATTAAGAAACCTGGCATTTGCCTTGTCAAGAGCCTCGTCTGGTAAGGTACCAGGTGGTGAGTGATCTCAAAATACAAAATGCAGTAAGGTGTCTCTGTTTACCAGGCGGTTTTTGGCAGCTGACAAGGCAGGCTGGGGGCGTTTGTAACTCCAGGCAGTTTCCAAGTATCGGGTCCAATGAGCACATAACTCTGAGCACCTCAAATTATCAAGTATTTTGGCTTAAAAAAAAGTCCCAGAGAAACTATTCTGGATGACATTACAATGGTGGACCCATGTCATTATACATTTGTCCAAACCCACAGAATGCACAACGCCCAGAGCATCCTAATGTAAATTATGGATTTGGGGTAATAATGATGTGTCAGTGTAGGTTTATCAGTTGTAACAAATGTACCATTCTGGTAGGAGATGCTGATAACAAAGGAGAGTACATACGTGTAGAGGCAGGGTGTATATGGGAAACCTTTGTCCCTTCCTCTCAATTTTCCTATAAACCTAAGACCACCCTAAAAAATAAAGTCATTTAAAAAAAAAATTATTCAGCTGGGTGCTGGTGGCTCACATCTGTAATCCCAGCACTTTGGGAGGCCAAGGCGGGTGGATCACATGAGGTCAGGAGTTCGAGACCAGCCCGGCCAACATGGTGAAACCTTGTCTCTACTAAAAATACAAAAATTAGCCAGGTGTGGTGGTGCATGCCTGTAATCCCAGCTAGTCAGGAGGCTGAGGCAGGAGAAATGCTTGAAATCGGGAGGCGGAGGTTGCAGTGAGCCGAGATCATGCCATTGCACTCCAGCCTAGACAACAGAGCAAGACTCTGTCTTTAAAAAAAAAAAAAATTCTTCTATCGACTGTCTGCCTGGGGCATGGTTATGACCAAAGTAGTATAAATTGAAACACAAATCAGATTCTAAGCCAATTCCTTCTGGTTTCAATCTCAATTGTGTCTCAATCTCCCCCCTTCTCGGTGCGTTCCTTCCTTGGGTCCCTCCCTGTGACCTTCTGGCACCTGGGTTCCCAATCACCATTTATTCAGCATATATAGCATGACTCCATCTTTTTTTTGAGTCTTTTTGGTTTTGGTGGGTTTTTTCTTTTGAGACAGGGTCCGGCTCTGTCACCCAGGCTGGAGTGCAGTGTTGCCATCATAGCTCACAGCAGCCTCCACCTCCCATGCTCAAGTGATCCTCCCACCTTAGCCTCCCAAGTTGCTGCGACTGTGGATGTGCATCACCACATCAGGCTAATTTTTAAATTTTTTATAGAGATGGGGATCTCACTCTTTTTCTCTGGGCTGGTCTTGAACTCCTGACTCACATAATCCCCCCGCCTTGGCCTCCCAAAGTGCTAGGATTACAGGAGTGAGATGGAGTCTTGCTCCTTCACCCTGGCTGGAGTGCAGTGGCGCGATCTCAGCTCACCGTAACCTCCACTTCTCGGGTTCAAGCGATTCTCCTGCTTCAGCCTGCTGAGTAGCTAGGTAGGATTAGAGGCGCCCACCACCATGCCCAGCTAATTTTTGTATTTTTAGTAAAGATGAGGTTTCACCATGTTGGCCAGGCTGGTCTCGAACTCCTGACCTCAGGTGATCTGCCTGCCTCAGCCTCTCAAAGTGGTGGGATTACAGGTGTGAGCCACCATGCCTGCCCCCACTCCCCAATCTCTTAAAAAAAAAAAAAAAAGGTTTGTTTTGTTTTGTTTTGTTTTTTAAAAAAAGGTTAAATAAATAAATGAAAGAAGCAGTGCCATGGAGGAGAGTGGCTGAGAGTACAGCCTCTGCAGCTGGATGACATGGGTTCAAGTCCCAGTTCTGTGGCTTGGATGGGTTGCTTAATGCATGCCTCAGTTTCTTCATCTATAAAATGGGGTGATAATAATAGTTGACACAATAAAAGCACTTAGCAGAATGCCCAGTGCACAGTGAGTGCTATGTGAGAGCTTGCCACCATCACTCTCCTCACAGTGCTCCCCCAGATCCCCATGCAGTAAGAATTATTATCCCTAATGTACAGCCTAGGAGTTAGACCCAAGTTCACACAGCTGGGAAATGGTGAAGCTGGAACTTTTAACCAGATCAGTCTCATTCAAAAGCGCATGCTCTTTACACAGTATTGGTTCAATTCAGAAGACATCTATTGAGTTCCTTCCAAGTGCCAAAGATACCAAGACTAGAACCCTTTTATTTGGCTGGGCGTGATGGCTCACATCTGCAATCTCAGGACTTCGGGAGGCCAAGGCAGGAGGATTGCTTGAGGTCAGGAGTTCGAGACCAGCCTGGGCAACACAGTAAGACTCCGTCACTACAAAAAATAATTTAAAAATTAGCTGGGCGTGGTAATTCACACCTGTGGTCCAAGCTCCTTGGAAGGCTGAGGCGGGAGGATCACTTGAGCCCAGGAGTTTGAGGCTGCAGTGATCATGATCGCACCACTGCACTCCAGCCTCGGTGACAGCGTGAGACCCTGTCTCTAATACATCAATAAATAAAGATACCAACACGAAATAACAACAAATGCTGATGTCTATGGGGTATTTACTCTGCCCCAGGGGCTGGCCAAACCTTTTCCTGTACATCAGCAGGATGCTGAGGGAGGGTGTTTCCTGTTGACCCCAGAACACGCTGCCCTGGCCCAAAGTGAAGACCAAGGAGAAGTACCCAGGGGCCAGCAACATCTGGGACACAACCTCTCTCTCTGCGATTTGTGAGAGGTGGAGAGGTGGTTCTGCAGCGTTCACAATCCTCCCTACTCCCAGTATCTACATGTAAAAGGGATGAGGGGAGAGGGAGCATTGGCTGAGTGGAGACAGCTATAGATTTTCTTTGTCATCCGTTCCCCCAAAAGCTCAGAGAGAGACATGGCTGCCAAGACAGTCACTTGCAAAGATTGGGCACCTCTATAAGAAGGGGGGACTGGCATCTTTTTCTTTACAGGTTTCCGCTTAGCCAATGTTCTTATTTATCTGCATTGCACCTTCCTGATCAGAGGAAAGGGGAAATGAAGAGAGATGGCAAGCAGGGAGAAGGTGAGGCATGGAAGATGCTGCATTCTGAGCCCTGAGGGTGGCAAGAGAAAGTGTAGCAATGCTAAAGGTGCCCACCACAGCACCTAGCCCCGACCAGAACAGACTTCGTTGACTGCCTACTGTCAGCCCTACATCTCTGCTTAGGTCTCTCGGCCAGTGGAGTCTTTCCTACTTGTGCCCACAAGGCAAGTTGGAGGTGCCCAGGGAATTAAGGACTTTTGGGAGCATCCTGCAACCCATGCCACATGGGAACTCGGCGAATAAATACCCCAGCTCCCTCACCCCTGGGGTAGGCTACACTGAGTTCCCCAGTATGATTAAGCTCTAGTTGCCCACAGTGGTGAGACACTTTATTGGTCTCATTTCCTCCCTTCTCTTCTGGTGTTTCTCAGCATCACTTCCTAAAGAAAATGCATGCACTCAAATCTTTGTCTTTAGAGGAACCCAACCTAGGATAACAGATGACTTTCCCAGGTGTCAGCAGACACTGGAGAAGACAGCTTGGTTAGTGGCCACACGCACAGACTCTGCTTCCTAAGCCACAATGCTCTGAATTCTAGACATCAAAGGTCTAAAAGGCTTTCATTTGGGCAGTGCAAATCTCAGGTTGAAGCAATGTTCGGAAACATAAATATCCAGCATTCCAGTGTGCAAATATCACTTTTGACTAAACATATTTTCTTCTTCCAGGCCCAAATCAAACATTCCTCTTCAGTGGGCAATCTGGCTTTGTAATGTAAGATACTGCCTCCTGACATGACTCAGAACTCTTCTACATGAATGCCTAAGAGCACTTTAACTTGAACCTACTCCTTCCCAGAACGGCTCCATAAAATATCATCTTAGTGGCAGCCCTGTATGGGGTGCACCCTGCACACCGGCCACTGAAGCAGCTGGGCACAGCACTTGCCACGCCAGCTTATGAAACCGTCACAACATCCAGCCCCTAAGTGGCAGAGCCAAGTTTTAGATGCAAGTCTGGGCAGGTCAAATGTCCGAACCCTTTCCACCTTCCACCTTTCACCTTTCACCTTCCACCAGCCACCCAGTGTTTCTCGGAACGAGGTCCAGAGTTTACCTACATTAGAATCTCCCAGCCCATTGGCTCAAGTGCAGATTCATGGGCCTCTCACCCAGGATGTGGGAAATCAGAATTAGGGAGGCTGAGGTCTGGAGGCTCCACAGTCACAGCTCCCACCTGATTCGGATGCTTGTTAAAGTAAGAGAACCATCACAGTAGTAGAAACCCACTTGACCACCCCCAACCGACCCCGCACTGTTTGATATTCCTTGTTTATAGTTTCCTCAAAGGCTGCTTCTGGGCATCAAAGCCTCTGCTTTCAAATTGCATCCTTTGTCACCGCCACCTTACACGGGGTCCAGATCATCACCACCTCTCACCTAAGAGACCACAGCAATTTTTCCTAACTGGCACCGGTACTTCTTGTCTTTTGCTCCTCAGCATTTTCCTATGAACGTTCTCTCTCTCCCTTTTCCCTGTAGAAACAGGGTCTCTTCATGTTGCCCAGGCTGGTCTCGAACTCCTGGCCTCAAGCAGTCCTCCCACTTGGCTTCCCAAAGTGTTGGGATTTTAGGCATGAGCCACCACACCCAGTCTACATTTCTTTTTTTTTCTATGAGACAGGGTCTCGCTCTGCCGTCCAGACTGGAGTGCAGTGGTGCGATCTTGGCTCACTGCAGCCTCTGTCTCCCGGATTCAAGCGATTCTCATGCCTCAGCTTCCCGAGTAGCCAGGACTACAGGCATGCGCCACCACAACTAGCTAATTTTTGTACTAAAAAGTAGAGATGGGATTTCACCATGTTGGCCAGGCTGATCTCGAACTCCTGGCCTCAAGTGATCCTCCCTCCTAAGTCTCCCAAGGTGCTGGAATTACAGATGTGAGGCACCGTGCCTGGCCGTGGCTTACACTCTCAACACTTTCAAATACAGAGAGGCTTAAAGAATTGTACAGTGCGGCCACGCGGTGGCTCGCGCCTGTAATCCCAACACTTTGGGAGCCAAGATGGGCAGATCACGAGGTCAGAAGATTGAGACCATCCTGGCTAACATGGTGAAACCCCATCTCTACTAAAAATACAAAAAATTAGCTGGGTGTGGTGGCGGGCGCCTGTAGTCCCAGCAACTTGAGAGGCTGGGGCAGGAGAATCACTTGAACCCGAGAGGCAGAGGTTGCAGTGAGCCGAGATCATGCCACTACACTCCAGTCTGGCGACAAAGTGAGACACAGTCTCAAAAACAAAAAAACAAAACAAAACAAAACAAAACAAAAGAACTGTACAGTGCACACTCTTAGATACATCCCCTAGATTCTGAAATGAACAGTTACTGATATTAACAATGTTGTAATTATATTTAAAATATGCTCTATTTGCTTCTTCCCTATCCATCTATCACTCTATCTTTTTTGAACGCATTTCAAAATAAGTGGCTGACATTGGTACACTTCCTCACTGTCTTAGTCCATTCAGGCTGCTGTAACAAAAATACTATCAACTGGGTGGCTTGAAAACAACAGAAATTTATTTCTCACCCTTCTGGAGGCTGAGAAGTCCAAGATCAAGCCACCAGCTGATTTCACGTCTGCTGAGGACCATTCCTCATAGATGGGACCTTTTGGTTTTGCCCCACATGGAGGAAGGGGCAAGGCAACTCTCTGGAGCCTCTTTACAAGAGCGCTAATCCCATTGAGAATGGCTCTGCCCTCATGGCCTAACCACCGCCCCAAAGGCCGTCTGAATACCATCCCCTCGGGGTTAGGATTTCAACATACGAATTTAGGAAAACTTCAGACCATGGCACCCATACACATTTCGGCATATCATTAACCAGAGTTCAGTGTTTGTTTATGGTGGGTTTTTTTTTTTTAGATTAAACTTATATGCAGTGAAATGCACAAACTTTAGGAATACTGGATGAGCCTTGCCAAATGGATACAACTGTGTATCCTTCCTAATGCTCAGAAAGGTTCCCGCATGGCCACGGGGCATCTAATCTCTCCACTGCCCTTGTTCTTCCTTCCCCAAACCACATGAACTCAAGAGAAAATGAACCACCTGCATCGTGGATATTTTTACGGCTTAAAAACACACACACAGTTGGTCAAAAAGCCATCTGCACACCCATGTTCATAGCAGTATTATTTATAATAGCCAAACGGTGGAGGCAACCCAAGTGTCCATTAAAGGATGAATGAATCAACAAAATATCACACACACACACACACACACACACACACACAGAGGAATATTATTCAGTTCAGCCTTAAAAAGGAAGGAAATTCTGACTCATGCTACAACACAGATGAACCTTGAAGACATTATCCCGAGTGAAACAAGCCAGCCACAGGAAAAATAATCTATGACTCTACTTATATGAGGTACCTAGAATTGTCAGATTCATAGAAAGTAGAATGATGGTTGTCAGGGGCTGGGGGGAGAGGGAGATGGGGAGTTATTGATTAATGGGTGTAGGGTTTCAGTCTTGCAAGAGTTCTGGAGAGGGATGGTGGTGATGGTTACACAACAATGTGAATGTACTTAATGCCACTGAACTGTACAGGCAAAAATGGTTAAGACGGTAAATTTCATGGTGTGTGTATTTTCCCACAATTAAAACTAATAATTTTTTTTTTTAATTTCGAGATGGAGTTTCACTCTTGTTGCCCAGGCCAGAGTGCAATGGCGCGATCTCAGCTCACTGCTACCTCCACCTCCCACGTTCAAGCATTTCTCCTGCCTCAGCCTTCCAAGAAGCTGGGATTACAGGTGCCCGCCACCACACTTCACTAACTTTTTGTATTTTTAGTAGAGACGGGGTTTCACCATGTTGGCTAATAATTTTTTAAAAGAGTTGAGCCTACACAGATTTCAATGGCTTTCAATCCATTCCGATGAGCAGAATTTCTCTAAATAGCCAGTGTAATTTCATGTCTATGTCAATCCCCTCGTCCTACTCACTGTATGGTCTTATTTTCATTATCTTCCGGCCAACCTTATCACTGAGACCCCAAAAATGCCATAGCTCCATTAGCTGCCAGTTTCCCGAATGCCAAGATCAAAGATGCAGTCAGATAGGATGTTGCAAGACAGATGGGATGTTCTGCCTTGAACCAGGAGGTGCCTATATGCTGGCCCCACAAGCCACCCATTCGTCTTCCACATGGGTTTTCCAAGAAGAAAGTATAACTAGACACTAAGCATTAGCTCAACTCCACACTCCATTAGAATAGGCTAAAAGTAAGAAATTGAATAGTTTTGTCTTGTATACCATTACACAACTGCCTCCTCTCCTTTCCATTCCACTGACCAACCAACCAATTTGGTGAAGGCAGATGTTAGCTTCTAACAAAAATCAGCAATCAGGGCAGCTATTCTGGCTCACGTCTTTAATCCCAGCACTTGGGATCCTCCCAAGGCAGGAGGATCGCTTGAACCCAGTGGTTTAAGACCAACCTGGGCAAAATAATGAGACTCCATCTCTACAAAAAATAAAAAATTATCTGAGCATGTTGGTGTACACTTGTGGTACCACATGGTCCCAGCCACTTGAAAGGCTGAGGTAGGAGGATTGCTTGAGCCCAGGAGTTCAAGGCTGCATTGAGCCATGATTACACCACTGCACTCCAGCCTGGGTGACAGAGCAAGACCCCGTCTCAGAAAAAAAAAAAAAAGACAGGTTGAGGTCCTAACCCCCAGTATCTCAGAATGGGACCTTATTTGGAAATTGGGTCATTGTATATGTCGTTATTTAAATTAAGATGAGGTCACACTGGAGTAGGGTAAGTCCTAATTCAATATGACTGGTGTCCGGTGTCCTTATAAGAAGAGAAAGACGTGGCTGACGCCTGTAATCCCAGCACTTTGGGAGGCCGAGGCAGGTGGATCATGAGGTCAGGAGATCGAGAACATCCTGGCTAACACGGTGAAACCCCATCTCTCCTAAAATTACGAAAAATTAGCCAGGCGTGGTGGTGGGCACCTGTAGTCCCAGCAACTCGGGAGGCTGAGCCAGGAGAATGGCGTGAACCCGGGAGGTGGAGCTTGCAGTGAGCCGAGATCGCACCACTGCACTCTAGCCTGGGCGACAGAGCAGCACTCGTCTCAAAAAAAAAGAAGAGAAGAGACACAGACACACACAGGGCAAAAATGTCCATGTGATGTTAGAGCAGGGATTAGAGCAACGCAGCTCCAGCTGAGGAATTCCAAGGACTGCCTGCAACCACCAGAAGCGAGGAGCAAGGAAGGCTTCCCCTCCAGGTTTCAGAGGGGACATGACTCTGCTAATGCCTTGATCTGGGACTCCTTGCCTCCAGGCCTGTGAGACAATAAATTTTTGTTGCTTTAAGCCACTCAATTTGTAGTACTCTGTTATGGCAGCCCTGGCAACAAAACTACATCCAAATCCCCATCTCCGGCTCTGCTTCTAGGGAACCCGGCCAAAGACAACCAGCTTGTTTCTTTCTTTCTTTCTTTTTTTTTTTTTTTTTTTTTTGCAGAACTTAATTTTTTTTAACTTTTATTTTAAGTTCAGGAGTATAAGCGCAGGTTTGTTACATAGGTAAACTTGTGTCATGGGGGATTGTTGTATAGATTATTTCATCACCCAGGTATTAAGCCTAGTACCCATTAGTTGTTTTTCCTGATCCTCTCCCTCCTCCCACCCTCCATTCTGTGAAAGGCCCCACTGTGTGTTGTTCCCCTCTCTGTGTCCATGTGTTCTCAGCATTTAGCTCCCACTTACAAGTGAGAACACGGAGTATTTGGTTTTCCATTCCTGGGTTGGTTTGCTGAGGATAATGGCCTCCAGCTCCATCCATGTTCTTGCAAAGGACATGATCTTGTTCTTTTTCATGACTGCATAGTATTCCATGGTATATATGTACCACATTTTCTTTATCCAGTCTATCACTGATGGACATTTAGGTCGATTCCATGCCTTTGCTATTGTGAATAGTGCTGCAATGAACATAACGCATGCATGTGTCTTTATAATAGAACAATTTATATTCCTTTGGGTATATGCCCAGTAATGAGATTGCTGGGTGGAAAGGTATTTCTGTCTTTAGGTCTTTGAGGAATTGCGACACTGTCTTCCGCTATGGCTGAACTAATTTACACTCCCACCAACAGTGTATAAGCGTTCCTTTTTCTCTATGACCTCACCAGCATCTGTTATTTTGGACTTTTTAATAGTAGCCATTCTGACTGGTATGAGATGGTATCTCACTGTAGTGTTGATTTGCATTTCTCTAATGATCAGTGATGCGCTCTTTTTCATATGATTGTTGGCAGCATGTAAGACAACCGGCTTTTCCACTCAAGGAGCGTAATTTCCAGAGTAAGCATTAGCTGGGCAATAGGAGCATATTCTTCCCTCAGTCAGAGTCTCCAGTGCCTCTCTTTGTGTGAGCTTCTTGCCTCACTAGTATGAGTCTGGTATTCAAAGTGAAATACTCATATAGCATGACCTTCCTAGTGGATTCCATCATTTAAAACTTCTGCCTGAAATACATTTGCTCCCCAAATGTGAGCAAATACATCCTGATCCACTCCAACGGTGCAAGACCTGCTATATTGGAATTACTGAGAGATGGTACCTCAGTCTTCAATATGGTGCCCATTTTCAAGGCCAATTTTGATCATTCTTAGTAAAACGAGTCTTGGCAGGGCTCAGTAGCTCATGCCGATAATCCCAGCAAACTTTAGGAGGCCGAGGTGAGAGGATCGCTTGAGACTAGGAGTTGGAGACCAGCCTAGGCAACATAGCGAAATCCCCATCTCTGCAAAATGTATTTTTTTAAAAACTAACCAGGTGCAGCGGCATACAACTGTAGTCCTAGCTACTCGGGAGGCTGAGGTGGGAGGATCTCTTGAGCCCAGGAGTTTGGGGCTGCAGTGAGCTGTGATTGCACCACTGCATTCCAGCCTGGGCGACTGAGCAAGACCCTGTTTCTAAAAATAAAAAAAAATAATAATTTTAAAAAAGCAAATGAGTCCTGATTGCCCATTTATTACCGCATGCAGCACACTGCATTATGGCTTGCTGTTTACCAAACTGTCTTTCCCACTAGACTGGAAGTTTCCTGCTGCTAGGAATGGTATGGTATTCATTTTTATTAATCCAACTAGAAATGCCGGGCATATAATAGGACCTCAAGAAAAACAGAATGAAGAAATGAGCAGATCAGAGAAGAAAAAACAAAGAATAATAAAGAGGGGAGAAGAGAAGGAAAACAAACATCTTAAGGGTCCAGATGACGCTTCCAAAAACTATTTTGAACAGTACTAAGAAAACACTCATCATCATCAGGAATGAGAGACAGAAGGCATTTACAGCCAGGATTTAAGAGTCAAACCCACAATTAAAGGCATTAACAGCCACTACTTGGCTGATAATAGCACCAGCAAGGCTGGAAGCCCGAGTGTGACAGACCAGAGTGTAAATCAGATCAGCAGTTAGAGCAGTTGACCTGCCTGCAATATTTCAACTTTATACACACTTTTGTTATTTTATTTTTTTAGAGACAAGGCCTCACTCTATTGACCAGGCTGGAGTGCATTGGCGCAATCATAGCTCACTGCAGCCTCAAACTCCTGGGCTCAAGCAATCCTCCTGCCTCAGCCTCCCAAGTAGCTGGGACTACAGGCACATGCCACCATGCCTGGCTAATTTTTTTTTTTTTTTATGTTTTGTAGAAATAGGGTGTCACTATGTTGCCCATGCTGGTCTCGAACTGTTGGGCTCAAGCCATTCTCCCACCTCAACCTCCCAAAGTGCTGGGATTACAGGTGTGAGCCATTGCACTCAGCCCTATACACATGAATACTTTTAATTTATAGAGGCACTGAAAGGTCCCCATGAAACTAAGGCACGGCCTGCAGCTCTATCAAGGGTGAGGAGCCAGCCCTTGTCTGGGAGAAACCTGCTCCCGCAGTGACCTGAAACAGGCCCGGCTGTCCCTCTTCAAATGGAAAGGAGACGGCAGCCCCGAGATTAACTCAGCTGAGGAGACGCCAGCTCCTCTGCCGCAAGAAGGCTCAGCATCAGGAGTGAACGGGAACACTCCCCGCCTCTTGTCTGCCCAATTAGATATTCACCAGGTGTGATTACCGCTTAGTGCACTGGAAGGCGACGCATTACAGGCTCACTCTGAATGGGTTCACAATAGAAGACGTCGTCTCCTGACAACTGGGCCTGCCACTGTGGAGTGCTCGCCACCCGCCAGGCCCTCGCTGCGAGGTGGTGTTACTACCTCCACTTCACCTGAAGTGAGGTGAGGGAGCACAGGGGCCCAGCAACAGCTAGGCACTGGGAGGAAGGTTGCAGCTTGGACCCAAGGCCATTTTCTCTGCACGTCACCAAATGGCTCCCCATGGAAAGGCAACTTTTTTCTTTTTTTTAAGAGACAGGGTCTCACTCTGTCAACCAGGCTGGAGTGAGCTGGAGTGAGTGCAGTGGCTCGATCATAGCTCACTGCAGCCTCAAACTCTAGGCTCAAGAGATCCTCCTGCCTCAGCCTCCCAAGTAGCTAGAATTACAGATGTGCACTACCATGCCTAGCTAATTTTTAAATTGTTTTTTGTAGAGACGGGGTCTCACTGTGTTGCCCAGGCTGGTCTTGAACGCCTAGACTCAAGTGATTCTCCTGCCTCAGCCTCCCAAAGTGCTGGGATTACAGGCATAAGCCACTGCGCCTGGCCTGGAAGGCAGCTCTTATTGACCTCATGGTGGCCAAAGCCCCCTCCCCTGTTTCTCCATCTCCCGTCCCTGTTCCTACAACAGCCATCCCACAGGACAGGGAGAGAAGGAAGGGAAGAGGGGAGGAGGGGAGGGAGGAAGGAGGGGAAGGAGGGAGAAAGGGAGGGAAGAGGGTAGCAGGGAAGGAAGGGAGGGGGAGGGAGTGAAGAGAGAAGCGGGAAGGGAGGGAGGGAGGAAGGAGTGGCTGGGTCTTTTCCTTTCCTTGGGCTCCCCACATCCTTCTACCTACAATGGGTAGACAGTTACCCTCTAATATGCAGGAATGCCCAACAGCCAACTGGAGACACAGCCTGGTCCGTGGGTGGCTTCCCGAGCAGCCAACCACATTTCCCTGGGCTGGACAGGGGGAAGGAAGCCAATCTAACAGTTGGCCTGAAAAACATCCATGCCTCATCCTGTTTTCCAGCCTTCACTTTTTCCCCAAAAAAATCAATTTCTGAAAGTCAAAATGATTGATAGCTTTATACCCTGTGCAATCATTCTCCTTATTAAATAACTCAGCATCGATGATTTTAAAAAGGCTTCCAGAGTGGTGGTGGTTACAGGAATCTATACATGTGATAAATTTTCACAGAACGACACACACGAGTGATGCACATAAAAAGTAGTGAAATCTTGAGGTCAGGAGATCGAGACCATCCTGGATAACACGGAAAACCTCATCTCTACTAAAAAAAAAAAAAATACAAAAAAATTAGCAGGGCGTGGTGGCGGGCGCCTATAGTCCCAGCTACTCAGGAGGCTGAGGCAGGAGAATGGCGTGAACCTGGGAGGTGGAGTTTGCAGTGAGCCAAGATCACGCCATGGCGCTCCAGCCTAGGTGACAGAGCGTCTCAAAAAAAAAAAAAACTAGTGAAATCTGAGTAAGCTCTAGGTTAGTTACCAACATCTATTTCCTGGTTGCGTAAGATGCTATCATGCTGGATCAAGAGGACACAGGAACTCTCTGCTATTTTTGCAACCTCTTGTGAGTCAAATATTATTTCAAAATAAAAAGTTTTAAAAATCCAAGAAAGCCTTTTAAACAGTAAAATAAAATAAAAATAATCACTTTTTAAAAAAGCTCCCAGGAGGAAACACCACAAAGCCATCCCTTACCTGAGAACTGGGAATCAGCGCCTTCCACCAGTGCCCGCCCTTGACCAGGTCAACTTCACACAAAGGCACAGAAACTTTCCCAATGACACAGTGGCGGGAGAACTTATCAAAATCCACCACGGTCAGGAGCAGGGTCCTCCTCTGGGCCTCCAGGAAGGGGATCTCGAAGGTGTAGCGCTCCTCAAACACGGGCTTCTGGGTCTTGCGTTTGACCCCGGTCTGCTTTGAGTTCTTCTGGTCCGGCAGGAGACAGATCTTGACGTAGGGGTTGGAGTGCGCCATGTCCTGGCGCGAGCCGTCGTGGGAGATGGGAGGTGGCAGGTCCCTGGCCTCGATCACGCGCACGGTGAGGTGGTTGTGCAGCAGGTCGTACTGAGTGCTGAAGTGCAGCATGCCCAGCTGGTACTTGGACAGGATCTCCTCGTCTGTCAGAGAGTCCACGTCGTCGCTGTTGGAGTCGAGGGAGTACAGGTGGGGTTCGAACTTCCTGAAATAGTCGTCGGGGTTATAGGTCCGTCTGAGCACCGAAGGTTGGATGGGCTCCTTCTTGGCGCTGAGAACACCAAACTCGATGGGTTTAATATCGATGAGTGGAGAGCTGGGACGTCTTGACTCAAGACCTGAGAGCCACCAGAAATAACAATGAAGACAGTCACATACGGGGCAGACCTGGGCCACTTTGCAGGTAAGCAGATTCTTGCATTGTTTACTCTGCTTCAGAATGACCTTTGCCATCTTTCTCCACACTCTGAAATACTCACTGATTCTGTGACAGATAGTTTGGTGGCACTATTGTCACCTTGCCATCATCACAGCAGCTAAGTGCCAGGCACTGCTCTAATGGACTATGTACACTACATCATCGCATATGTGCAATCACAATCTTCACATCCCCTTGAATTATTAGATAATTACTATTATCCCCACTTTATAGACGAAACAGAAGCTTTAAGTAACTTTCTGAAGGTCACACACTTGCAAGTGTAGGAGCCAGGGGTCAGGCTGGTCTAGCTGACCCCAGAGTCTGGCTCTAACCATTATCCTACGATGTCTCCACTTTAAGAGAGTGAGCTCTGGGACCAGAGTGCCTGGGTGGAATTCCATCTCAGCCACTTACTCACTACTCGTGTACTCATTACCAGTGAGCCATGTGACTCCGGGCATATTCTTTTGACTCTCTGGGACTCTGTTTTCCCATCAGTAAAATAGAGTCAATAACGGCACCTACCTCAAAGAATGTGGTGAAGATTCACTGAGCCAGGGCATGGAAAGAGCATGGCACAGAATGTGCCCGTAGGCACAGACCAATAAATGGGAACGACTGTACTTCTTCAAGGTTCATATTCAAACCTCATCGCTTATGGGCCGCCTCTCTCCCTTCCATGAACCAGCAGAGTGCATTGATCCCAAGTTCATTATTCCAACCTTTGCACATCCCTCTCTTCTAGCAATGAGCTCATGGCATTCTTGCTAATTGCCCAAACAGTTGTCTTTATGAGACATTTGCCAGAGGCATGGGAGGTACTCTGATAGATGTATGCTAAATGGAGATAACCTGTGTTCAGAGCTGGGCATGAGACTTAGAAATTATCTAGGCCCACACTGTCCATAGAAAGATAACGCAAGCCAGAAATGCAAGCCACACATGTAACTTAAAATGTTCTGGCAGCCACAACTTTTAAAATATGCAAATAAAAGGGCAAAATTCATTTAATTTTATTTATTTATTTTGAGACAGAGTCTTGCTCTATCGTCCAGGCTGGAGTGCAGTGGCGGATCTCGGCTCACTGCAACCTCCACCTTCCAGGTGCAAGTGAATCTCATGGCTCAGCCTCTCAAGTAGCTGGGACTACAGTTGTATACCACCACACCTGGCCCATTTTTGCATTTTTAGTAGAGATGGAATTTCATCATGTTGGCCAGGATGGTCTTGAACTCCTGGCCTCAAGCGATCTGCCTGCCTCGGCCTCCCAAAGTGCTGGGATTACAGGCGTGAGCCACCACGCCCAGCCTGCAAAATTAATTTTAATATTTTATTTTATTTAACCCACTATATCCAATGTATACTCATTTCAACATGGAACCAATATAAAAATATTTTAGTGAGATACTTTAAATCCTCTCTCTCTTTTTTTTTTGAGACAGAGTTTCATTTTTGTTGCCTGAGCTGGAGTGTAGTGGTGCAATCTCGGCTCACTGCAACCTCCACCTCCCGGGTTCAACCGATTCTCCTGCCTCAGCCTCCCAAGTAGCTGGGATTACAGGCATGCGCTACCATGCCCGTCTAATTTTGTATTTTTAGTAGAGATGGGGTTTCACCATGTTAGCCAGGCTGGTCTCGAACTCCTGACCTCAGGTGATCCTCCCGCCTCGGCCTCCCAAAGTGCTGGGATTACAGGCATGAGCCACCGTGCCCAGACTTTTTTTTTTTTCCTCACTGTCCTGAAAGTCCAGTATTTATTTTGCACTTACAGAACATCAGTAAGATTCAGTCTCACACCATTTACGTGCTCAACAGCTACGTGTGTCTAGTGATTGTTATACCAGACAGTGCAGCTCTAGACCAGCCCTCTCATTTTACAGATGGGAAGACTGAGGCCTAAAGAAATCCAGTGCTCCCTCTGTTTCACTATTTCATGCCCTTGAACTCTTTTTTTTTTTTCTACTTTTTTCTTTTCCCTCCATCCCCAGGAAAGGTTGGACACCAATGATCTCCACCTGAATGGATTTGTTTCATGCATTTGAAGCTTTTCCCTCTGTCTGGTGAATTTCAGACATCGGTTCACACAGAGCAGAGATACTTTTGTGGAGCAGAAGGAGGTTGGGAGCCTCTGGGTGTTTGTCCTCCTTTTTCCTCCTCACCCAAATCATGCTGTTTGGTCAAACACATACGCCACACAACAGAGTGGACAAATTGGGTGGTCAAATTTGATGGCCACACATACATTTTGTTTAGGCTTGAAAGTAAGAATGTTTCACATAAAAAAACCCAGATTGCCAATATCTCTTTACAAAGATCAGACAATACGGAGCCCGCAATCCCATACAGCTACCATTGGCCAGAGCTGAGTAGCAGACACCCTGCCCCCCTTTCAATGGGGCATTCGCTTTTCAATTGACCGAAGTCCCCACCCTGCCCTAGTAACTCTCCAGACAGAGCGGCAGCTGCCATTTGTCACTGCACTCAGGCAATGTTTATCTCTATGCAACCTCTGCACTTGGCCACTGATGCAACCCGCCTAGCTCCCAAAGTCACCAGAATTGACAAACCCTGTATATAATATAGCCACACTCATCTTTCAGAATCTGAAATGATATACACTGACAATGTTAATCAATTCAGCCAATTCAATCAAACTTAAAATTAATAAAGGAAAAATCAATCAAAATGATTGCTTTTGATTAAACTCAGCAGCAATCAGGTGTGATGCCCTCCTCTGTCACATCGTCATTATCTCTCTCTCGCCCTGTCTCCTGGACTGTCATCCCACTCTGCCGCCCTCCCCCAGCAATAACACTGCCCTTCATGACTCTCCATGGGAGAGTGTCTGGGAAAGCCAGCCAGGGCCCCCAGAAAGGTAAAGCAGAGATACTTACTCGAAATCCTCCGCGTCAGGCTGTATGTAGACTTGGATGTGTCTGAGGACGAGCGTCTTCCATCCGGGGAATTGGTCCGTGGGGTCAGCGGGACTTCGCTGGCCGTGTGGACAGAGTCACCATCCTTGTCACTGCTCCGGCTGGCCATCCTATAGGAAGGGAAGAGGTCTCAGTAGCTGTCCAGGAATCCCCGGGGACTGGCATCTCTGTCCCTTGGGGGTTAAGACCCACGATGAAACCGCTCTCAGACTCATTTTATGCAACATGGAATAATGCAAATTTGACAGTGTGGTGTCCTTAAACTCTCAACAACGTCTTGCTTTTTGCACAAAATGTGAAATGATATGAAGAAATATTCCCCAATTTAGAACAATCTGTCAAGAACTTGCATAATTTCAAAGCTGGGGTTGGGTGGAGAGCTGTGTAAACTTAAGCTGTCGCCACGTGGGGGCGCCACTTTGGCTCAGTGAAGCCCGAGACCTGTCAATCTCCAGTCTGGAGTGAACCATCTGGTTGTTTTATAGGCATCCAAACTTCTGCTTTTGGTTACAAGTGTCCTGGTATTTCAACAGTCACTGTGTCTATAATTTAAGATCTTTTAAAAATATCCTATAACAATGTCACTCAAGGGTTCTTTGCGCGGCAGAAATGGCCCTGAAAATCAACAATTTCTGAACAGAAGTTTGATGTAAAGAAATAGCTATAAATTAGCAGCAGCCGTGACTCAATGTGCTCCCAATAAAGAACTGCTGAGAAACTGGGAAGGAGGAGGTAGGGGTGGATGGAGAAGGAAGACGATACAGGGTAGTCATTGAGAGAACCGCTGGGGCTGAACCCTGGCTGGGTGCTGGGGCAAGTCCCTTTCCCCTCCCGTACCTCCATTTCCCCATCTGTAAAGTGGAAATATTGACAGTACCCACATTATATGGTGGTTGTAAACACTGAATGAGTTAACACATATAAAATGCGTAGAGGCCGAGCATGGTGGCTCACACATATAATCCCAGCATTTTGGGAGGCCAAGGCAGGAGGATCCCTTGAGGCCAGGAGTTTGAGACCAGCCTGGGCAACACAGCAGGACCCATCTCTACTGAAAGTTGGCTGGGCATGGTGGCCCACAACTGTAAACTTTGTGAAGAATGTAAACTTTGGGAAGCTAAGGCAGGAGGATCATTTGAGCTCGAAAGTTTGAGATCAGCCTGGGCAACATGGCAGAACTCTGTTTCTACAAAAAAATTTTTTTAATTAGCTGGGCATGGTGGTCTGTGTTTGTAGTCATAGTTACTTGGGAGGCTAAGGCGGGAGGACTGCTTGAGCCCAGGAGTTTGAGGCTGCAGTGGGCTATGATTGTGCCACTGTACTCCAGCCTGGGTGACACAGCAAGAGACCCTGTCTCAAAAATAAATAAAATGCTTAGAACAGTGCTTGGTTGCGTAGTAAACAGGTGCTCAATACATCTTGAAACTTTTTTTATTGATTGATCGATCAATTCATTGTTTTTTTTTTTTAAGAAACAGGGTCTCACTATGTTGCCCAGGCTGGACTCGAACTCCTGGGCTCAAAGTGATCCTCCCGCCCTCAGCCTCTTGAGTAGCTGGGACTATAGGTGCATGCCTCCATGCCCAGCTTAGCTGATATTATTACAACTGGGGTGGCTTTAAGATCCCCCCCAATACTCATAAAGCTAGGTAAGGATGCTGGAGGGATGGGAAAGGAGGTAGAAAAACAGCTGGTGACGTCGTTTTGAGACTGATGCTGCTAATAACATGCTCCTAAGCCATAATGGCTGTAGATTTATGCCTTCCGAGGCTGCATCCCCCCCAACTTGACATTAAAGCCTATGGGAAAACTCGTCTTGAAAAATGCAAGTTTTGAACGCTGTGAGGTCTTCAGACGCATCCTGTGCATGAGATGAGACTGATCTGATGTTCTTCAAAAGTGTTATCAGGAGCTAGGCATGGTGGCTCATGCCTGTAATCCCAGGACTTTGGGAGGCTGAGGTGGGTGGATCACTTGAGGTCAGGGGTTCGAGACCAACCTGGCCGACATGGCGAAACCCCATCTCTATTAAAAGTACAAAAAATAACCTGACGTGGTGGCATGCACTTGTAGTCCCAGCTACTTGGGAGGCTGAGGCATGAGAATCACTTGAAACTGGGCGGGCACGGTGGCTCACGTCTGTAATCCCAGCATTTTGGGAGGCTGAGGCGGGTGGATCACGAGGTCAGGACATCGAGACCATCCTAGCTAACACGGTGAAACCCCATCTCTACTAAAAAATATACAAAAAATTAGCCGGGCATGGTGGCGGGCGCCTGTAGTCCCAGCTACTCGGGAGGCTGAGGCAAAAGAATGGCATGAACCCGGGAGGCAGAGCTTGCAGTGAGCGAGATTGCACCACTGCACTCCAGCCTGGGCGACAGAGCTAGACACCGTCTCAAAAAAAAAAAAAAAAGGAGAATCACTTGAACCTTACCCAGGCTTGGGTATCCCTTTATCACAACAGAAAACAAACTAATACAGGTTGGGAGAAGGATGAATAACTAATTTGCACCACTGTTAAAAGGCAGAACCCCAGCTAAGCCAGTAATGCTAAACTCTAAATGGCACACACTCCCGATCGCCAAGTGGGGCATCTCTGAGAGGGCTGTAAGAGCTCTGCACATTGTAGGCATTCAATATGTGCTTGTTCGACAAACAATCAACCAACTTGACTTTAATTCACTCTTCAATGAGGGTCTTTCTGGCATTGCTTCAAAAAGCACCAGTCAGATGGTGCAGTTTTCCTAATCTTCACCAGCCCAGCCCAGCCAAGAAAAGTTGGGGGCCCACAGGACATGAGCATATGTGACAATTAATGTTGTATCCCCAAGATCACACGCAGAGCACACACAAAGGGCCAGCTCATCTGCCACGTGCCAGTCCACAGAGGCAAGTCCCATGCTTCTTGGCTCAAATGTCGCAGTAGGAACAGCACTGCAAAGCCCATACACTTGACATTTCCACTTCCTGTCTGTTTGATAACATGCAGCTGCCCACTTGGTAAATAAATCTGGGGAAAACACAAAGCTGTAAATTTACTTTCTGAATGATTTAGCCATCTTCCCTTTACAGATTTCTCTTACCGTTTTGCATTATGCTGAGTGTCAAAACTGTATTAAGCACTGCCCAGTGTTCAGAAGAGACCTCATTCATCCTGGGAAGCACAAAGGTCACGCACAGCTGTTCAGTCTGTAGACTGCACAACCCTAGGTGGTGCCATTCATAAGGGCCACCATGTGAATGGTGCCACCTGGAATTTTGTGGTGTATTGGCCCTGCTGGGAAAGTTCCAGTCCACTTCTCTACTAGTGGCAAAACCAAAAGAAGTATCTTCCCAGAGGGTCCCAGCCCCCTTGCCCCTGCTTACACAAAGGGTTAGCAGCAGTCAAGGCAAAACGCAACTGTCCTCCAGCTCAGCATGAGAACCTAGGCTGTGCATCTGTAACACTCAACATTTGGACATCTCGGGGGCAAACAGGTACCTGGCTGTGATATTCAACACCTGTGAGGGGTCTCCGCTGGTATCGAAGAAAATCCAAATTCCTTACTCTGGCATTCAAGACCCAACTCAACCTGAGCTTGCAGGCTCCCCCAGCTCTTCCTAGATGTAGTTGTGGCCTGAATCCTACAGGTGTGTGTAGAGTTGAGATTTTTGGTGAAAGCAACTCATTAATCAAGCGATAATTCACAGCCGGGTGCCGTGGCTCTCACCTGTAATCCCAGTGCTTTGGGAGGCTGAGGTGGGAGGACTGCTTGAGGTCAGGAGTTTAAGACCAGCCTGGGCAACACGATGAGACCCCTATCTCTACAAGGGGTGATGTCTGCCCACCTCTCTAGTCAATTTCCTCCTCTCTAGTCACACTACCCCAATTGTCTATTACAGGGGTCTGCAAACTACAAAGCCAAATTCACTGCCTGATTTTGTAAATGAAGTGTTAATGAAACACAGACGTGCCCATTCATTTACTGTCCACAGCTGCTTCTGCATAACAATGGTAGAAATAAGTAGCTGCAACAGAGACCATATGGCCCATGAGGCTAATATATTTATTATCTGATCCTTTAAAAGTTTGCCAACCCCTGGTCTAATAGTTTAGTTCCTGTGTTTCTGGTGGAAATGACCATTTCCCTGGTTTCCTGGGTGGGCAGGTAACTGGCATGATTCTAGCACCATTTCCTCCAAGTGAAAGTGATTGGTACATAACCCGAGCCAGGCTAATAAGAGTCTTTCCTGGTTTTGTTTTGTTTGTTTGTTCGTTTTTTATGCAACCGCAACAGAATGCAAGTTTAGTGCTGCCACATGGAGAAAACAAGCTTAACAATGAGGCCAATACAGAAGAAACAGAGAAAGAAAGAGAGAGAAAGGCTCTGATGACATGATTTCTGCTCCTGGATCCAACTATGCCTGAAGCCATCATTCCTGATTCTTTCATAACAAGGTCTTATGCAGGACTGTCATATATGGAATGCAGGGTGTAAATGCACAACTCTAGGGGGCAACCTGACTTACATACCTGCCTTACCTCCTACGTGAGACTGAAAATTCCCTGAGCATGGTCACAGGACCCTATCTAGCCCTGTGTATACCACAGCGCCTGGCACACTGTACTTAAGAAATAACTACAAAAGGAACTGAGATTAACTTTTCAACCGATGATTGGCACTCTCAGGATGCAAGTTCTGCCTGCAGGATAGTCTGGCAGTCAACAACTTTTTCTGAGTGAACAAGGCAGGCAAAACTCCCTGCCCACATGGAGATAGCATTCTTGTGAGCATAGCTTTAAGGACATCAGATGGACTGAACTAACTTCTGCTACATAGACCAGTAGAATCCTTTTTTTTTTTTTTTTTTTTGAAGTCTTGCTCTGTTGCTCAAGCTGGAGTGCAGTGGTGTGATTATAGCTCACTGCAGCCCTAACTTTCCAGGCTCAAACGATCCTTCCAACTCAGCCTCCCGAAGAACTGGAACTCTAGGCACCAACGTGCCCAGCTAATTTTTTAAATTTTTGTAGAGATAGGGGTCTCATCGTGTTGCCCAGGCTGGTCTTAAACTCCTGACCTCAAGCAGTCCTCCCACCTCAGCCTCCCAAAGCACTGGGATTACAGGTGAGAGCCACGGCACCCGGCTGTGAATTATCTCTTGATTAATGAGTTGCTTTCACCAAAAATCTCAACTCTACACACACCTGTAGGATTCAGGCCACAACTTATGAATAATGAATAATGGAAGAGTTCTTTAACATTGTGTTTGTATCAGTTTAATTCATCTCTATTGAAACCTAATACTGACAGAAATAAATGCTTATAAAACTTTTGCTCTGTGCTAAGCATATTATATGCATATCTCATTTATTTATTTATGTATTTATTTTTGAGACAGGGTCTCATTCTTTCCCAGGCTGGAGTGCAGTGGCGCAATCACAGCTCACTGTAGCCTCAACCTCCTAGGCTCAAGCGATCCTCCCACCTCAGCCTCCAGAGTAGCTGGGGCCACAGGCACACATCACCACATCCGGCTAATTTTTTGATGTTTTGTCGAGATGGGGCATGGGGGGTCTCACTATGTGGCCCAGGCTGGTCTCGAAATCCTGAGCTCAAGTGATCCGCCTGCCCTCAGCCTCCCAAAATGCTGAGATTACAGGCATGAGCCACTGCGCCCAGCCAGAGTTACTTACATGTACGATCACCAACAAAGTATCGAGCATTCCTAACTACTTTTCCACATTCCAAATTCATTGACTCCCTTCAACAACTCTGAGAGAAATACTATTCTTTTTATCATCCCATTTCACAGATGGGAAATCAAGGCACACAGAGATCAAACCACTTGCCCAAGGTCACAGAACTAGAAATAGTAGTTGAGACCACAGAGCCTGGATACAGAACCATTTTGCTATGGAAATATTTGATACTTGCTTCTAAGAAGAGAAAATGAGAGGCCTGAGGCATGAGCCCCCAACTTGGAGGGAAAGATGGGACACCAGAGACTTTTGGAATCTCAGGCCAAGGACTGAGCTGAAACAGCGCTGCCTCCTTCCACTCTGCCAGGCTCCAGCTGTGGGTCCTGGCCGCTGTCTGTCTCCCTCTCTGGGCCTGCCCCTCCGAATCATGACAAGCTCACTTGATGACTTCTTGATCCTTCCCAGCCCCGACCTTCTTGACTGTACCCAGGCTTTCTGACCACGTCCCTCTCTCAGTCACGGAGAGGTGGACCAGGCACGTGGCTGAGAAGCTTCAAAACTGCATTCCCAAAATATCTGAGCGACTGGCAGATGGAGATGTTGTATGCAGGCGCGGGAGGAGAGCAAATTAGAAATAAAACGAAAGATGCCAGAGAGAACATAAACAGCGTTGGAGGACAGGATGGAGCCTGGAGGTGCTTTTCTGCTTCCCTGTTTCTGAAGTTCTTGTTCGGAGCAGCAAAAAGGCACTTGTTTGTTCATTCTGTCTACCCATCCATGCAATGGATATTTATCAAGCTTTTACTATGTGCAGGCCCTGGGCTGGGTGCTAGGGAATCTTGTCACGCTGACTTGGATGGAAACCCTCAGAATGCGGTCAGCCCCTGAAGAATATAGAGGCTCGGATCACAGATCTCCTTTTCTGCTCGGAACCACACTCCACGTGACTAAAAATGCCCACACGCTTAGCATTACACGGTTCATATCTCAGAAGGCCCGATGTGCCACTAGGTGAACTAAAACCACACCACCAGCTGGTCTCACCAGCTTGCCGAACAAAATGGGGGGTACAGAACATATCCCTAGTCTGCAGCAAAGTTGTCCCTGGAAACTCAGCCTGCTTCTCTTTCATGCCCCCAAATCCTCCCTCTCGTGGCCCAGACCCCCAACCCACCTTCTCATTAAAAAGGAAAAGTCTTGAAATTGATTTCAGAGAAGTTCAGAGCAGTTTTACTTACAGCCAGGGAGGGGTCTGAGCAGGGAAAGGTCCCAGAATTTCAACTTCATCCTCACTTGACTGGCAACAGCTGGACTCGTAGCACTTCTGACAGCAGTGCCGGCAGGTCCATCTGCACAGCAGCAGATCAGAGATTCTAGAAAGAAAACCCTGAGGCCATTGGGGGAGGTGGGCGGGGGGATGGGGGAGAGGGGAGGTGGGCAGGGTGGGGAAGAGGAAGAGGAGAAATAACACCCAAAATTACAAGCAGCCGATCTCGGATGAGAAACAGACATTCAGGAGTTCTGGCTCTGCTGCTCAGCACTTAGAACAAAATGTTTTCCATTTCTATTTACCAACTGCAGGCACAAAGATAGCAAACATCAACTCGCTGGAGCCGTTAGCAGCAAGCAAAACATTTGCAGGTATTTTCTTTTGTAGTTTATGTGAACGTCTTTCTTGACACGTGGGTGGTTTATACAACATCATAAGGGCTATACGATATGTTCGAAACACAATGAATATTACTGTGTCTTCTTGAAAGCAGGGGAAAAAATGTTTTTAAAAAATCTCGGTGACATGAAACAGACAGAGATAATCAAACGGAATAAGTAGGGGTGGAGAGGGAAACTTGTCTTGTCAACTGGTGTCTTTTCAAAACCGGGATCTCCTTTCGGTAGAAAGGAATGGAAACTGTGCTGTTATTAACACCAGGTTATTGTTGAATATTCAATATCCCCACAGCCCCACATAAGACTCCAAAATGAAAGTCAGGCATTTCTTGATTAGAAACCAGACCAAACAAATCATCAAATGAACCCACCTCGTTTAATGGTTCCAACTGCCCTTTTAAGATCCACGATGAAGCCAAGGGCGTAAGGGAACGAAGGGGTTAAAGAAAGAGAGACAAGACCAGTTTAGCAATATTCCAGCAACTCAAAAAATATTTACAAAAAAAAAAAAAAAGCCCTGCATATTTCCACTTACCATCCTGGGAAGGGAGCTGACTTCCTAACATCCTAACAAGGTGTTGCTATTTTCGGGGCTGCTGGTAGCCTCCTGGTTAACCAACACCAAATAAATGGGAAACTTTAGCATTTCGATTTGATTTGCACCGTATGCTGTTATGAATCAGAGCGGGCGGATAGATAGTCATGCTATCCAATGCAGCCACACTTCAGGAGAAGAGCAAACCTTCCTATACAGAAATAGCCATGTAGCCAACCCAAAAGGACATGATTAGCTAACATGCAGGCAGGCACACAGTGGATGTTACTTGGCTCCCCCGCCCTCCCGGAGGCCCTACCTTCCAATTCTGCTCCAATGGTGATGGTGGGGTGTTTCCTATCACCACCCACAAATAGAGGGAACTAAAAAGGAAGCCCTAATCTGGTCCTCTTGAGGAAGGAGGTCCTCCCTTCCTGTTGTGGCCCCACCCCGCCTCCCCATCTTCGTCTCCTGGGTTCTCAAGGCACAGACCCCCTCCTTCTCTTTAAGGTGGTTTTCCAAATGGGCCAAGTAGGCTAGATAGGTTAGAAGTACTGCATCCCAACCTCGGGCATGTCCCAGAGGTGAACTGAGGTGGGACTCAAACTCAGAACTTTGAATCAAGAGGGAGAAAGTTATTATCTTTTTTCCGATTCTCCTTTAAGGAGGAGAAAGTCTCAATTTGGTACCACTACATGTTAACATCTTTTACCACTTACCAATTTCCACCCTCCCCCATCCCCTTTCTTTTAAACAAAGAAAGTAGATCTTGTCCAGAGCCTTGGAGACAGCCACGTCCACCTAGAATTCAATAATGTGGCATTATTCCCATTGGGTTTATTCTTCTAGTTGCCTTCTGCCATGTCACATGATCTTGGTTTCCTATGATATTAGTGACATAATGTTTCCTTTTCATATGATTTTTTAAAGTAAAAATAAAAATGAGCCCATTTATAGAAAAAAAATTAAGTTAATAATAGCATAGGTAGGGCTGGGCGTGGTGGCTGATGCCTATAATCACAGTACTTTGGGAGGCCAAGGCGGGTGGATCACCTGAGGTCAGGAGTTTGAGACCAGCCTGGCCAACATGGTGAAACCCCCTCTTTTCTAAAAATACAAAAAATTAGCCAGGTGGTGGCAGGCGCCTGTAATCCCAGCTGCTGGGGAGGCTGAGGCAGGAGAATCACTTGAACCTGGGAAGCAGAGGTTGCAGTGAGCCGAGATCGCACCACTGCACTCCAGCCTGGGCGACAGAGTGAGACTCTGTCTAAAATAATAATAATAATAATCATCATCATCATCATCATCATAGTATAGGTGGTACGTGGCTTGTGAAAAAATCGAAATCCTCGAAATGGTAAGGGAATAGCAACAGCTTGGGAAATAGTCAAAGGCACTTATCACAAACTCTCTAAAGCCAAAACTCAAACCATACACAGAACAAGACCCAAAGGTGCTGAGGGGCCACGCAACAAGCTGAGCCAGGAAGTACTAGAGTCCTAGTCTCACCATCGACTGATCATGTGACTTGGGCAAGACAGGGGGCCTCTCTGAGCCTCGGTTACCTCTTCTTTAGTGGAAAGGCTACTCTATACCTCAAAGGCGTGCTGTTGAGGTGGGACAGGACACTGACTATGCAAATACTTGCGTGCGGTCCAGCTGAAAAATAAAATGCACCCTTTCTGTGATGAGAATTAGGTGATTGTCAAGACCTAGTGGAACCCAGTAGGCACTGGGTATTGTCCCGGCAGGTACAGCAGGGCACAAAACAGCAAAATATTATACCCTCATAGGGCTTGCATGAAAAAGTGCTTTAGAATGTTTAGGATAAAGTGATACTTTTTCATAATAATCTATGACCATTTTCTGAATATAGGGAAGCATTTCCTAGACATGTGGTGGTCAAAAGAGGCCATTTATGAAACCAAAGTGAACGGAGACAAGGTCACCTCATGGCCCTGCTGAAAAACAGCCTCCCCAGCTTTCTCAAAGCCCAGGTGTAAGATGAGTGTCAAGGAGCAGAGAGAAAGCAAAGAAGATGAAAGTGGGTGCCCTGACGTTCCCAGGCATGCTGAGTCTTTCTGGCATTGGGTCTCCTGGGCTCACGTGTTTGACACCTATGGAAGAGAACCAATTCACACCAGAAAGAAAGAGGAAGAAAGACAACCCATGCATTCTAAACAGAGGTTGGCAAACTAAGGCTCGCAGATCAAAACCAGCCCCGCAGCCTGTTTTGCTACAGTCCTTGAGCTAAGAATAATTCGTGAGTTTTTAAAAGGTTGAAAAAAAAAAAGATGAATGCCTCTTGACTCGTGCAAAGTATACAAAATTCAAATTTTGGTGCCTGCAAATAAAGTTTTATTGGAACACAGCCACGCCCACTCATTTACTACTGTCTATAGCAGTTTTGGTGCTATAGTCAGAGTGGAATAGTTGTGACAGAGACCATGTGAGCCTCCAAGAGAAAAAAAATAGTATCTGGCACTTTACAGGACAACAAAGTTTAACACCTTGTTCTAGAAGGAAAACCAACATCACTGGGTCATCGCCATATGAGATGCTTAACATATCTACCACAGTCCCCTCTTGAGATCCAACCTTGACCCCTAAGCAGCTATGTGGCCTTGGGCAAGTCACTTAATTTCTCTGTGCTGAAGGCGGCCATTAAGAACCCCAGGAGCCGGTAATCATGTTCATTTCTCACTAAATTGCGCACTCAGAGGGGCAGGAACTGTGCTGTTTTCATCACTGTATCCCCAGTGCCAGCACTTAGTAGGCGGTCGCCCAAGTGCTTGTTGGGCGACTACTGAATAGCCCCTGGACAACATTCAGCACACAGTGGGTGGACAGTAATGTGACCTTCATTGAACTTGAAGAGAAACTGGCGATTCCACGAAAGGGAAGCCAATTCAGGGAATCTAAGGCAGGAGACGAATGGAAGAGGCTCCGCCAGGTGACACAGCACAGAGTTCCCGGCAGGCTGAAGCGTCTGAGGACACGATGAGGGGATATGTGACCCAGAGGGGAATGGGAGGACCAGCAGCACCCCCAGCTGTGGCTGAGGGGACAAGATGTGAGCCAAGATGCACCCTGGACGTGGGAGTCTGTAAGCTTCTCTGCCCAGCTCAGAGGCGCCAGCACCAGAAGCAAGCAGCTCAACGGGTCTCACTGCGGGTCTGCCTGCTTGACCTTGGCGCTGACCTGCGGTCACTTCCCTTCTTGCAGAGGAGAAAGGTCTTTTCACCAAGAAGCCCGGCCCACCCCTCCGCCCCCTCCCCCCAAAAAAGGCTGCTTAGAAATTATTTCAGAATTATTTCAGCCCAAGGATTCTTGGGGGACGTTTCTTCAAGGTGAAGAGGGTCCACATCTCCCAGACCCCAATGCAGCGGAGTAAAGTAACAGGCTCCCTTCTCTTCACCAGCGCGCCTCTGGCCTCCGGGTGTCCCCCACCCCTCAGCACCCAGTGCCCAGGAGAGACGACGTCCTTGTCCCTCCTGGTCGGAACAGCTGCCTCAGGCTCGCTCCGCCGGCCAATTAGCCGGAGCCGTCACCACGGCAACGGCAGCTGGCGGGCCGGGCGGCTGGCGCGCCCCGGGCCGCCCTCCCCACGGCCCCTCCCCTGGGGTGGGGTGCCAAGGAGAGGGAGGGGGCAGGGGAGAAGAAAAGTCCGCCCCACCCCCCATTCCCTCCCCAAGAGGCAAGGGCGCGCGTTGCAGAGTACACATAGGACCCTCCATCCCGGGGTTTGGGGGTCCCCAGTCTCTCCTCCCGGGGCGCACCCCTGTTGCTGCACGGGTTGCCCGCGCACGGGCACCCTTTTTCTCGAAGCAAGTTTGTGGGAGCCTAGCCGTGGGCCCTCCCTTCCGCGCGCTCCCAGCCGGAGGGGGCGCGGCACCCCCTACCCGCACCCCGGACCTTGCCCCCAGCCTCAGCCCTACCTGGATGTACGCCATTTTCGCCCGCGCGCACTCACTCCGGCCCGGGCATGGCGCCGCCACGGCCACTTTGCCCTCGCCAACAGCGGAGGGGGAAGAAAGCAAAGGGGGAAAGGAAGAAAAAGGCAGCCGGTGGCCCCAGACGTGACTGGCGTGGCTGATGAGCGGCGCCCGCCCCTCCGCCGGCCGCCCCGTCCTTGCCTTTCCCTGCGTTCCGGCTCTCGGAATCGGGGCCGCCTCCCCGGTTCGGAGATATCGGGCGCCCAGGGCCCCCGCCTCGGCCTCCCTCGCTGTCCCGTGCTCCCCGCCGAGGCGCTCCCCAGGCTGGAATAAGGCCGGGGCGCCTGGGCAAGGAGCCCGGGGCAGCTGCCGGGACTGCAGCGACCCCAGCGCAGGCGGGGCCGGAGACGCTGGGGCCCGAGCGCGCGGGAGGCGGGGGAGGGGATGGGGATGGGGAAGGGGGTGGGAGGGGGCGGTACACAGGTCAGCCCATCCTGCTGGCACGGGGGCTGGCACCTACCGAAAGCAGCGCCCCCGGGGCAGCCGTGGAGCCGAGGGGACATAGTGCAGCCTGCCATGAAGTCTGCAGCAGGGAGGGTCCTTCCCATCCAGCCCTCTCCCCAAACTGGGTTGGAAAAACTTTATTCCCGCCCCACCCGACGCGCCTAGCACGGTTGCGGTGAGGCTTGCAGAGGCTGCGTGGATGGGAGCCTCAAGTTAAGGTGGGCGTAGGGCGTCCCAAACGGAGGTGCTGCGTCCAGGGCTGCAGGGGGCGCGCGGAGAGAGCGGAGCGCCCCTTTACCCTAAACCTGCCGGAGTTGCGCCCTGGACGCAACAGGTCTAGCGCGGGGCGGCCCGGCAGCGCCACCCAGCGTCGTGCCCGGCCTCGTGCGCTCCTCTGCCCACGGGCAGGCGGCCGCCAGCGAGCGTGCGCCCCGGGGCGTGTCCACCGCCGCCCTCCTGCCTGTCCTCGTGGCTGGGGCGCCCTGGACCCAGAGGCCTCCATCAAACCTCCCAGCCCAAGGCCTCTGGCTCTCCACTCAGAGATTCGAGGTGGAACATTGCCCTCCGCTGGATTTCTTATTTTATTTTATTTTATTTTATTTTATTTTATTTTTGACACAGAGTGTCACTCTGTCACCCAGGCTGGAGTGCACTGGGGTAATCTTGGCTCACTGCAACCTCCGCCTCCCAGGTTCAAGGGATTCTCGTGTCTCAGCCTCCCGAGTAGCTGGGACTACAGGCAAATGCCACCACGACCACTAATTTTTGTATTTTTAGTAGAGAAAGGGTTTCACCATGTGGGCCAGGCTGGTCTCGAACTCCTGGCCTCAAGTGATCTGCCTGCCTCGGCCTCCCAAAGTGCTGGGATTAGGGGCGTGAGCCACTGCGCCGGGCCGGTTTTCTTTTTAATATGCCCAGTCATCTCCTGTTGCCGGACACCAGCTTATCAGCATTTTAATTTTAACCTCCCAGTGCCTCTTTTTCCTCAGTAAAAACAGGAGAAAATCTCCACCCTGCCTATCCTCCAGGGCTGATTTGTGGGAATAAATGAGAAAATGAATATGGGAGTAACAAAAGATGGATATTCAGATGCATATATTTTTTGTCTAAAAATCTAGCAGACCTATACATTTTTTAGTATGATATATTTAGTTTGTAGCATATAGCACGTAACGCATATTGAGTGCTTATGATTCTGCAGGCATACACGCCTCAACACTTCACAAGCCTTATTTCATTTCAACCTGCAGTACCTTGATCACTCCTATCAGGTAGCACCTGTCCAGCCAGAGTAGGCACTCCGTAATTGTTTTTGTTGCCCTTATTCACTCTGCTTCCTGAGGGAGGTGCTATGATTATCTCCAATTTATGAGGGACTGCAGTCCAGACAGGTAAAGCCTCTATGAAGGCCTGACAGCTGGTAGCCCAGGGCACTGACCTTTGAACCCACAAGTCCAGCAGTGAACCCAAAGTGGCCACTCCTAACCACTTTGTGGTATTTATCCACAATCTTTCTCCAGCACTGATGGCAAGGCATGCCAGGTGGGGAGTGAGCCTCACAGAGGAGGATGCCTATTGGAACGGGTGCTCCTTGGGGGCACTTGAGGGAGTTGGAGGAATTTGCTAGGTGTTCCCATAAGTAAAAATAGTTAACCCTTTTTCACCTGAGGTCAGGAGTTCGAGATCAGCCTGGCCAACATGGCGAAACTCTGTCTCTACTAAAAATACAAAAAATAGCCGGGCATGGTGGCAGGTGCCTGTAATCCCAACTACTCAGGAGGCTGAGGCTAGGAGAATCACTTGAACCTGGGAGGCGGAGGTTGCAGTGAGCTGAGATCGTGCCACTGCACTCCAGCCTGGGTGACAGAATGAGATACCATCTCAAAAAAAAAAAAAAAAAAGTTAACCCTTTTTGAGGTCTGTGTACCAGGCACTGTTTTCAGCCCTTTACACAAATTTTGATCTTTTAATTCTCTGATTACCATGAGGTAGGCACAAGTACTATCCCACTCTTTAGGTGAGAAAAAAAGAGGCATTAAGAGGTGAAGTTGGCCAGGCATGGTGGCTCATGCCTGTAATCCCAGCACTTTGGGAAGCCAAAGTGGGTGGATCACTTGAGGCCAGGAGTTCAAGACCAGCCTACAAAAAGTTTCTTTACAAAATACAAAAATTAGCCCGGCATTGGTGGCTCACACCTGTAGTCCCAGCTACTTGGGAGACTGAGGCTGGAGAATCGCTTGAGCCCAGGAGATTGAGGCTATAGTGAGCTGAGATCACACCACTGCACTCTAGCCTACATGACAGAGTAAGACCCCATCTCGAAAAAAAAAAAAAAAAGATGAAGTCATTTGCCCAAGGCATGTCATGCCAGACCACTGTTAACTCCTTTAGGAATAGTACCATGTCCGGAGGCCAAAAAAGAGACCTAGAGACAGTGAACGAGACACAGGGTTTATTGAGGGAACTTACATACAGGGACAATCCAGTGGCAGCTGGCTGGACAGGAGAACCTCTACTGTTTATATAAAAGCATGCAGTTTATGTAGCATTTTCACTTAGCACCCTCCACCTAGCAACTTCCTTTTGGCCCTTTAACCCAAAACAAAGGGCCTCGATTGTTTATATAAAAAGCATGTTTATATAAAAAGCATGCAGTTTATATAGCATTTTCGCTTAGCACCTTCTATCTAAGCAACTTCCTTTTGGCCCTTTAACCAAGGGTTTTGGCTCTTTAACCCAAAACCAAGGGCCTCAATTGCCTGTACAGCCTGCATTCCAAGGGATAGGCAGGGGACCCAGACATCCTTCATAGATAAGGAGTGAATCTCCAGGTTGGCCACTCCCGGATTCCTTAGCTCTGAACTGTGAATACACATTCTTCTTAGACCATAGGGTCGTTCGCAGGGTAAGCTAAGTTCAATTATTGCCGTCAAATGTGTCTGCCCTGCAGGGTGTGTATGGCTTCCAGGAGCTGGGATTCAAACCTAAACCTGAATCCTTTCCCTAGCCCCTGCACCATGTTGCCTAATAATGCCTGATCCTGGAGGAGGGGGATGACCCCGTCCCCAAAATTTTTTGGTACCTTAATCCCTTATTCACCTGAAACTGTCCAAGAATACTAAGCACCTCTCGAGCAAAAGAAGAGGTTATTTAAAATGCGGATAATAGAACCTGCCTCTGGTATTATGAAATGCTTTAAATGTATGCAAAGCACCTGGCAAAATAGGTGTTTGATAAATGTTTGTTGAATGAGCAAATGGGTTGCAACAACAGCTAACATGGACACTTTCAACTCTCAGACAACTGGTTATTATGATTGAGTGTTAAGCGCTTCACATTCGTTTTTGTTTCATCCCTACTGGAGCCTTACAAGGTGGGTACTGTCATGGTCTCCAGTTTACGGGTGAGGAAACTGAAGTCCTGAGACGAGAAGCAAAGTGAGTTGCCCAAGGTAAACAGGTGACAAGAGACAGGGACAGGACAAAAATGCAGATCTGGTTAGCAATAAAGGCTCAACTCATCATGGCTGCACCATCGTCAGATGAAAGAATGGACGAGAAATCAGTTTAAGTCCTTCATCAGGGGAGTGTCAATGAGTTCCAGGATCCCACTGCTTTGCAAGCCTCTCCTGCCTTTCACGGGGACATGAAGTCCAGCTTTTCAATGTAACTTGGACTCAGATCAAGGCTGTGCCTGCAAAGCTGGCACCTTTACAGATCGCAATGAAGAAGGCCCCAATCAGGGAGGTAGACAAATGCATGGAATTATATGTGACCTGTGGTGTGATAAAGGGAGGCTCAGGGGACTGTGGGGTTACAGGTGAGGGGCCCCAACCTCGTGTGATGAAGGATCACAGAAGGTTTCCCAGAGGGGCTGACATTAAGCTGAGTCCCAAAGAACCAAAGATGGGGAGTGGGGCTTATTTGGAAGGTCCATGAACTTAGAAAGAAAAAAAGTTACATCGCCATTGTCACCAACCTCCTTCTGAAATTTAGTGTTTCCTTCCATTATGACTGCAGGCAACCAACCAAAACAAGCTTAGCACTTACTCAGGACTTTGTCACCAACGAAGATCATGTGTAGTCTATCTCATTACACTTGCAGTTGTTGCAAATGACTTGAAATTTCATTTATGTTCTTTACTGCTTGAAAATTACAAATAGTTATTAGGCCCACCTCTAAATTGTCTATTTAATGTGTTAACAAAGAAGCAAAGACATGACCATATTTAAATTTGTTTAAATATTTTGATAACTGTATATCAGTGTTCATTATAATTTCATTATCAATCTATGTATTCTATTCTACGATTCTAAAAACGTTATTCCAAGAGGGCTCTATAGGCTTTGATGGACTGCCCAGGGTTTCATGACACAGAAAGTAGTAAGAAAGCCCTGAAGGTAGCTTCTGCATTAGCTTAGAGGTGAGAATGGGAACTGGGGAGAGGTGGGTGCCAGGTGTGGCTCCACAGGTAGCAGATGCCAGATGTCAGGCGGCCTCCTAAGTTACCCCATGGAAAAGCAGAGAGGATTGTGATCAGAAAGATTTTGGCAGGGCTGTGTGCATGTCTGTCTGTCTGTCCACCTGGCTGTCTTTGGACATGGAGCAGACAAGCCTGGAGGCAGGGAGGCCAGTGAGGAGATGGTTGCAACAATCTAGGTGAGAAGTAATGCGAGTCTGAACCAAGATAATGGCAGTGAGCCAATGGCAGTACCAGAGTGAGAGGTGATGAGGTCATGGAAGGCAAGGAAGGCTAGAGAGATGCAGGTGTGCTGCAGGAGGAGGAGGAGTTTGTGTCTGGATATGAGTCTCAGATATGTATTATCTAGGGTTCCTGGAAGAAGTCCAATTCAATCCAACTTGGGCAGAAAAGTATTTATGGGCTCATTAACTGGAAAGTCCAAGAGCAAATCCTGTGGGCATGGCTGGAAATAGGGATGCAACTGAAGTCATAAGAGCTCACTCTCTCTATATATATCCCACCTCTTTACAGCATCTCTCTGAAAATCAGGGTTTTTATATTTTCTTCCTAGAGTAGGTTTGCTTTACATGGCAGGAAATGGCCACTAGTGATCTTCAGTTTATATTCTTACAGTTTATGCTCCAAAAAGAAAAGACTTTTTTTTTTTTTTGAGATAGAGTCTTGCTCTGTTGCCCAGGCTGGAGTGCAGTGGCACAACCTCAGCTCACTGCAACCTCCACCTCCCAGATTCAAGCAATTCTCCTGCCTTCACCCCCCAAGTAGCTGGGATTACAGGCTTGTGCCACCATGCCTGGCTAATTTTTGTATTTTCAGTACAGACGAGGTTTCACCACGTTGGGCAGGCTGGTCTCGAACTCCTGACCTCAGCTGATCTGCCCTGCCCAGAGACTCTTTTTTTTTTTTTTTTTTTTTTTTTTTGAGACAGAGTCTCACTCTGTTGCCCAGGCTAGAGTGCAGTGATGCAATCATGGCTCACTGCCGCCTCCAACTCCTGGGCTCAGGCAACCCTCCCACCTCAGCCTCCTGGGTAGCTGGGATTATAGGTGCTGCCACCACACCTGGCTAATTTAAAATTTTTATTTTGTAGTCATGGAGTCTCGCTATGTCGCTGAGGCTGGTCTCAAACTCCTGGCCTCAAGCAATCCTCCCACCTTAACCTCCCAAAGCACTGGGATTACAGGCATGAACCACTGTGCCCGGCAAGAAAAGAGATATTTATACCAAATCTAATGGAAAACTTCGGGCCCTGCTTAGGTCTCATGCCTACTGTTGTCCAGAGGACCCTGTACTCTGCTTCAGTCGGCCTGGACCAAGTGACCAGGTGGACAGGGATGTGTGAGCACCATGAGCTGTGATCCCACAAGGGCTGCAGAGAGGGGCGGAGTTAGTTCTCTAAGAACAGCTGCTGGGAGACAAAAACAAAAAACATGGCCACGATGAGATCACATTGGAACACTCAGGCAGAGATGTGCAATGGGAAGATTAGACGGTTCTGGAATTCAACCCCTCTTAACACAGAATGACATTCAGAGCTGATGAGCAGGGAATGAGGCCTCAGTCACTTCCTGAAGGTATCCAGGGGCTCATTTTTATCTCCAGCTTCTAAAAGGAACCAGGCCTTTCACCTTCTTCCCTTGAACACCCACCCACCCAGCCCTGGATGGCAGAGACAAGCATATAATAATGGTCTTCTCTTCAGGATCCTTAGATAGGTAGTTAGAGGTGCCAAAGCAAACCACGGTCCTGAAAATACCTATTATAATTAAAAAGCACCAGAATTGCAAAAGCAGCCCCTCGCATCCATACGAACAACACAGATTCTGGTTAGGTGACTTTCTATTTCTGCCATACAAGCTGATGGCACTTGTCTCCTAAGTCAGTTTTAATTATACAGCTTCCCAAACATGCTATTCAGATCCTATTTTAGCTATACCTGTAACCCTGGGCAGTGTTTTTGAATGCCAGGGAAGTAAGAAGGCCCCAGGCTAATTAAATAGCTTAGTCTGAAATAGGAATGGCAGCCTCTTGTTAACTATGATCCCAAGAGCAGACATAACCAAGTAACCCCACATGGAAGTCCGACTCCTTTCATCTCCATCCTCCACACGGGCTGTGTGGTTTGATAGCAAGAGATCTGACTTGGGCCAGGCGCCGTGGCGCATGCCTGTAATCCCAGCACTTTGGGAGGCCGAGGTGGGCAGGTCACGAGGTTAGGAGATCAAGACCATCCTGGCCAACATGGTGAAACCCCGTCTCTACCAAAATACAGAAAATTAGCTGGGTATGGTGGTGCACACCTGTAATCCCAGCTACTCAGAAGGCTGAGGCAGGGAAATCACTTGAACCCGGGAGGCGGAGGTTGCAGTGAGCCCAGATCGCTCCACTGCACTCTAGCCTGGTGACAGAGCAAGACTCCGTCTCAAAAAAAAAAAAAAAAAAAGATCCGACTTCTAGTCCAGCCTTGCTTACGTGATAGCTGTGTGACCTCAAGTAAGTCACTTCACCTCTGTGAGCCTCAGTTTTCCTCATCTGCAGAATGGGTATACTCCCCTACCAGGCTGGTGAAAGATAAAGCAAAAGAGGAAAATATACTTGAAACACTGACATGTAGTTCACAAGTAGTAGTTCTCTGTTTCTTCTGCTTAAAAGCATAAGTTTATTTTTATTTCTTTTCATTTTCTTTTCTTTTCAAGGCAGGGTCTCACTCTGTCACCCAGGCTGGAGTGCAGTGGTACAGTCACAACTCACTATAGCCTTGATCTCCAGGGCTCAAGTGATCCTCCCATATCAGTCTCTCAAGTAGTTCAGACTACAAGCACACGCCACCATGCCTGGCTAATTTTCAATTTTTTTTTTGCAGAGATGAGGCCTTGCTATGTTGCCCAGGCTGGTCTCGAACTCCTGGGCTCAAGCGATTCTCCTGCCTCGGTCTCCCAAAGTGTTGGGATTACAGGCATGAGCTGATATACCTGGCCCCCTCTTTTTTTAATTTTATAGTTGGAAGAGAAATCATGCTAGGGAGGAAGAAGGGATAACATAGAAGTTAAAATCCTGGACTTCGGAGTCAGCCTGCCACTTACTAGCTGTGTGACCTTGGACATGCTTCTCTGTGTGGCTCAGCTTCCTCCTCAGTGAACAGGATACTAACAGCCACCGTTTAGTGGAAGTAAAGATTGAGTGGGCCAATCTAGATTTATCCCTTAGCACAGCGCCTGCCACCATTTATTTACTCAATAAATGCTAGCTAGTACTATTTGTTATTTTGAAAATATAAACACATCACACAGACAGGTTATATTATTACTAGCCATTATACTGGTACTTTATTTTCTCTGAACAATTTTCTTGTTTTCTTTGTGGCTCACACCTGTAATCCCAGCACTTTGGAAGGCGGAGGCAGATAGATCACTTGAGCCCAGAAGTTCAAGACCAGCCTGGGCAACATAATGAAATTCTGTCTCTACAAAAAATACGAAATTAGCCGGGTGTGGTGGTGTGCACCTGTTTTCCCAGCAACTTGGGAAGCTGAGGTGGGAGGATTACTTGAGCCTGGGAGGTTGAGGCTGCAGTGAGCCAAGATTGTGCCACTGCACTCCAGCTTGGGTAACAGAGTGAGACCGTGTCAAAAAAAAAAAAAAAAAAAAAACAAGAAAGAAAGGTTGACAAGACAGAACAACACATCAGACAGGAGGACAGCCATTCATCAAACTTGACTGTGCATAGAGAGTAGGGAGCTGTGCTATATTCTGGAACTCCTTATTTTCAGACTCCTCACCCAGAGATTGTGATGCAGTAGATTTAGAAGTGAGGTTTGGGGATTTGCATTTCCTAACGAGCTTCCCTAGAGATGCTGACGCAGGTGGTCTAAACTTTGACCTTGACCTTAGCATGCTGGGACATCATTTTGGTGATGTGCACACACTTCCTACCTAGGACGATGCCCACCACCAGCCAGGCTGCACCCGTGGCCCCCTACCCCAAAGGATGTTCCATTGGCTAAAACAGGTCAGGGTGGGAGATTGCACAGAGCGGGAGGATGGGCCTAATGGTGCCCATAAAGCCCTGAAGATGTTTGACTCACCCATGATGATTGACCTCCAGCCAGTCCCTGCGTCCTACCAGACATCTCTTCATCTTGCATGCTGTCTGCTGATATCACTCCTAAGGATCTTGCTTAGGGGAAGGGGTCTGATGGTCTCGCCTTTGAAACCCTCTGAAGCCCCCGTGCCATCCTACCTCCAGCCTCCACACTGGTTCAAGAATTTCCACTACAGATGTTCCTGTCTGAGGCTGGTAGCTACAGTCAGCCAAACCCTCTCCACCCCATGATTCAGAAAAGGGTAGCTAATTATGTAATCTTCAAGAAGGAAAATGTGAGGGCAATTTAATAATGGGCTGCAAACATATGAAGGGTTATTAGCAGGAAGCTGGTGACCACCTGTTCCCTCTCTCCGCCGCTGCTAGGATGAAGAGAGGTAGGATTTACCTGCAGAAACCAAAGAGAGCTTCAGGGTAGGCATAAGCATTGGTAGCACTGATGTGGTTACAAGAGGCGGCATGTGAAATCTGCTTTCCTGGGACTTATGAAAAGGGAAGAAGCGTTGGATCTGATGTGGTGTTTCCTTTAGAGGCAGGGAGGAGGGCATGAGGCTGTGAGCAACTTTGAGACAGGGATTTTGGCTTGCTGAGCCCAGATCCCTGGCACCAGGCACTCTGTAGACCAGTGGTTCTCAAAGCATGGTCCCTGGACCAGCAGCATCAGCATCACCTGGGACCTTGTCAGAAATGCAGAATCCCAGGTCCTTCCTATACGGACTGAATCAGAGCCTCTAGGGGCCAAGAAATCTTCCAGGTGATTCTAATGCTGGCTGAAGTGTGAGAACCATGAAGCTTTCAAATTTACTGTGCATTTCACTCAGGGAATCTTGTGAAAGAGTCAATAAGTCTGGGTCATGGCCTGAGATTCTGCGTTTTTAAAAGCTATTTTTTTTTTAATTTAGGTTCGAGTGTACCTGTGCAGTTTTGTTACATAGGTATATTGTATGATGCTGAGGTTTGGGCTTATAATGATCCCGTTGCCCAGATAGTAAACACAGTTCCCAATAGGTTGTTTTTCAACCATTGCCCCCCTTCCTTCTCCTCCCTTTTGGGGTCTCCAGTGCTCATTGTTCCCATATTTATGTCCATGTGTACCCAGTGTTTAGCTCCCACTTATAAGTAAGAACATTCTGTGTTTGGTTTTCTGTTTCTGCATTAATTCACTTAGGATAATGGCCCCCAGCTGCATCCCTATTGCTGCCGAGGATGTTATTTTATTCTTTTTGTGGCTGCATAGTATTCTGTGGTGTATATTTCCCACATTTTCTTTTTCAATCCACCACTGATGGGCACTTAGGTTGATCCCCTGTCTTTGCTACTGTAAATAGTGCTGCCATGAAGATACGAGTGCCTTTTCGGTAGAATGATTTATTTTCCTTTGGGTATATACCCAGTAATGGGATTGCTGGGAGTTTCTGCATTGCTTACAAGCTCTATGTGATGCTGATGCTGCTAGTCCACAGACCACAGATTAAGTAGCAAGGATCTAGAATAGATGCATTTACCCCTGCACACACGTGAGGGCTCAGCCCGCTTCCATAGGGAGCATGAAAAGGACCAGAAGGCAGACAGACCCTGTCCCAAGGCAGGTGGGACACAGTTGAAAGAATGTGGAGTCACAGAGACCTCAGTTCAAATAGGGACTATGTTGCTCACCAGTTTTCTGAGCCTCGGTTTCTTCATCAGTAAGTGGGCATGTAATCTGCTTTCCTGGGACGTATGACATGCAAGATGAAGTGAAGGAGTTGGAAGCTGCTGGCATAGTGTCTGCCATGTGGTACCCACTCTGCCATATAGTTCCCCTTCCTCTGAATGATCAGGTCTCATGTGATGGTCTGGGGCCTATCATGATTGAGGGCACCCATTAGTCATGCCAACACCAACATTAACAAGGTCCTTCTGCCTTGACCAACTGCCTGCCTTCTAGAGCCCTGCTATCTAGCAGAAAATGCAAGGTACCCACCAAAGTCCATCTTCCTTTCTCTTATGGAAATAGAGTTATGGCTGGGCATGTAGCTGCCCAGCTAGAATCTACATGACTTACTGATGTACCTGAGTTTCTGATAGATCTGGACTCAGGAGCTCAAACCATGAAGATGGTTCTCTGCCTCTCCACTTCTCATTTTTCCTTTGGCCTATCTACACAAATCTCCAAAATGTGTTCCCAGCCCGGATGCCTTCTCTGAACTCCAAGGCACCATATATAACTGCCGTTTCTTCTCCAGCTGCATGTTTAAGAAAGGATTTTCGAATTATGCTTAAACACAGTTTCTCACTTTTTTTTGTAAATACAGTTTTATTGGAAACACACATTTTCTATGGGAGTTTTCATGCAGCAGTGGCAGGGTTGAGTTGTTGTGACAGAGACTGTATGGCTTGCAAAGCCCAAAATATTTGCTATCTGGCCCTTTACAGAAAAAAAAAAAATTCCAACCCCTGTCTAAGAAGCATAACAAGTTTTGTATTCCAAGACCAAATTTCTCACCTGCCCCTTAATCCCCTAAACCTGCTTCTTCCACTGTCTTCCCTCTCCAAGTTACTCAAGTCAGAACCCTTGGAGCCATCCTTGAGATATAGATATAAAAATATAGATATAGATTCTCTTGTACCCTACACCCAATCAGAAAAGCCCTGTTAAATCTTGTCCTCTTTACATTCCAAATATACCCAGAATCTGACAATTTATCATCATTTCCCATGAGGTCCCATGAGAGATGTTGAGGTCCCATTATCTTTCCCCTGGATTATTTCAGTAGCTTCCTAACTGGACTCTCCATTTTCTCCATCACCAACTCCTACCTGATACTCTATTCTCAACCAGCAGCCCACATGAGCTGTAGAAACATTAAGTCATACTATGTCATTCCTCTACTCAAAGCCCTTCAGTAAATTTACTTTAACTGAGTAATTTACTCAGTTAAAGTAAAGTCAAAAAGATTCCACATAACCTGGCCCTCCATCATCTACCTCTTTGTTCTCATCTTTACTACCATCCCCTCACTCCATTCCAGCCACACCAGCCTCCTTGCTGTTCCTCGAGCACCAGGCAAGCTCCCAGCCCAGGGCCTCTGCACTTGAACTTTCTGCCTGTTTCACTCACCCCTCTGAAATCCCCCATGGCTCACTCCTTCATCTCTATAACAGGCAGCTTTTAAGATGGCCCACAGTGATCCTCCTCCTGGTATTAACACCCCTGTGTAATCTCCTCCCATTGAGTGTGTGCAGGACCTATCACAGGTGATGGATGTCACTTCTGTGATTAGGCTACGTAAGGCAGTAACTTCTGTCTTGGCAGCAGATTCCCTCCCTTGCTGGCTTTGGGGAAGCAAGTTGGCATGTTGGACAGACCCACATGGCAAAGAAATGAGGGTGTCTAGCTAGGAACTGAGACCCTCAATCCAGCAGACCTAGAGGAACTGAAATTCTGTGAACAACCACGTGAGCTTGGAAGCTGATCCTTCCCTCATTGAGCCTTCAGATAAGAACACAGCCCAGCCAGCACCTTGATTAAAGATTTGTGAGAGATCCTAAAGTAGAAGACCGAGCTAAGCTATGCCCAACTCCTGGACCACAGAAACTGTAAGTTAATAAATATCTGTTCTTTTAGCAGCTAAATGTATGGTAATTTGTTAAACAGCATTAAATAATACTTGACCTTCTCAGTCCAATCTTCTTTGACTTTTCTCTCTAAAATAGCAACCTTTATTCTTGCCTAGGAGCTCCCAGTTCCCCTGCTTTGCCTAATTTTTCTCCATAATACATATCACCATGTGACATATCATATAAAAATATATATTTTATATTTTTTTGTAGTATGTTTCGTCAACTAGAAGTAAACTCTTTGAGCACAGGGGTTTTATTTCTTCCACAGTTGAATCACTAATATCTAGAACAGTGCCTAACATGTAGAAGCTACCCAATAATATTGTCAGATGAATGAATGAATCAATGAATGAATGAATTCTGTTGACAGTCTCCTTCCACAAAAGTGGACAAATTGCACTAATGGATGTCAGCTCTACAATTTCTTAGCACAGCAATCCCAATGAGAAAAGATGTTTTTGCAGACATCCATCTATATCTATCCAGAAAAAACCCAATTAGCCCTACTTGGGTCTTGTCCCTCTTTGTTAAGAGAAACATGAGAAAATGTCCTAAGTAAAGCCTGAGATCTTCTGACACTCCCATAACAATTTTGCCTTCTCAAGAGTAGCAGAAGAGTTTTAACACTTTATCCATTGTTCTCAAATAAGGCTCAATGAGGCCTACCTATGTACTATTCCAGGAAGAGCTTGTTTCTCTAGGTGAGGAAGAATTCAGTATTGTCTAAAGAACCATCACTCTGCACAAAGATTTACATGCCAATGTTCACAACAGCATTATTCATAATTGTCAACAAGTGGAAATAATCCAGAAGTCCATTGATAGGTTAATGGATAAACAAAATGTGGTATAGTCATACAATGGAACGCTTTTCTGCAATAAAAGGGAAGGAACTACTAATGCATGCTACAATTTAGATTACCTGAAACACATCATACTAAGTGAAAGAAGCCAGCTGCACCACTGCCCCCGCCTCGAAAAATAAAAATTAAGAAAACCCGCACATATTGTATGGCTCCATTTATATGAAATATCCAGAAAAGGGAAATCTATAAAAACACAAGGTAAACTAGTGGTTTCCCAGGGCTGGGAATGGGAAATGGGGAATGAATGTAGACAGCACAAAAGATTGGGGGGGTAGCGGTGGTGATGGAAACGTTCTAAAACTGTACTATGGTGATGGTTGCATGACTTTGTGAATCACTGTAGATCATTAAATTGTGCACTTAAAATGGGTGAATTTTATGGTATGTAAATTATATGTCAACAAAGGTGTTTTTAAAAAGAAAAAAATGAAAATCTCTTGCTAAACTTTTTTTAATTCTATGTTGAAAGGATCCTCTGTCAAATTGTCTTTGAGAATTGTGCTTCCTTCCTTTTTAGATGTTTCTATGAAAGATCAATGTAAAAGGTCCCGTCAGTGTCTCAAAAATATAAATGAAGTTTATAAATAAATTAATGAATACTTCTAAATGGCCTGATTTCTGCCCTGTGTAAGGCAATAAAAGGGGCCATAACATTCTGACTTTTGAAATGATTTTTTGGTCACGTTTGCAGAGCCATCGTTGTCTGACCTCATCACTGAGTGAACTGCACCAGCTCCAAGGACCATTGCCCATCAAAGCAACTGACAAATGCCACATTCACATAGAAAACAGGAATAGTGAAAGCAAAGTCTTGCATTGTGACTACTGGGGATTGAGGAAGAGTAAAATGCTCTGATTCGCCTGTCTTGTAGTGACCTGCAATTTCCATTTCAATGCAATCAAAGGAGGATGGAGGTAATCTCAACTTTGGTAGCCCTTAAAGTGCTACCCTGGATCAATGGCAGGTGCAAAGGAGGATGTAGCACTGCAATTGGCCCAGCCTGTGTCACGTGTCCGTGCCTATGGCGAGGGGTAGCACACCAAGATTTGTAGCCCCACTAGAAACATGTAGAACAAGAGATGGATAGTTCCCACAAAAGGAAATAAAATGATGAGACAGAAACATCAGGTAACTTATGTTATTCCAATGTGCAGAAAAATCATAATGGGTCAAGATACTCTGGGGATAAGGGCAGTTGGTATTGTAAGTGACAGTTTAACAGATGCTCATGGGGCAGTGCCCTGGTTATAGCAAGACCTCTGGTTAAAGTGAGCCTTGTACCCATCCAAGTCTTCTGTCTCCATTCAAGGGGACATACATGTGTTGAGGACTCTGGGAGGGCATGTGTTGCAAAGGTGATGGTCCCTGGATGACCCACATGGTAGGCAGCTCAACGCCAGTTCCCTTCCACTTCTCAGACTTACGCTTGTGCAGATCTGGCTACAAAAAAATAGCAGGATCCTGTGCAAGATGAAAATTCAAGACCCCTAATTCAAAATTACTAAGGATTGCAAGATGACCACAGCAATGCCTCAAACCAAGTAGGGGATCCCTCTGAGCACTGGACTTGCGCCACTGCCCATGTCCTATGCTCACATCACCAGTCCTGTCCTCATGACATAAATTTCTTCCTCCTTGTCCCACCTAGGGGACAACAGTACCTTCTCCCCTCCTCCTCTGAGTCACTCCTGCACTACCTCTTCCTTCATCCACAGCACACCCGCTTACACAGAATTAAGAACTAAAATCGGAAA